>NC_092776.1:64395314-64734599 GCF_047496795.1 Chiloscyllium punctatum | reverse complement strand
TCATTGAATGAATTATTTTAGTTGAATTCAATTATTCAATGAATTCAGTTTGTTTCATTAAATGAAAATGGTGAGCTTGACACATTGATTCAATGAGAGATGGTCTACTCATTGAATTAAGCCGGGCAGTTTGGTTCTTGGAGTAAACGTGTGCAGTTTGATAGAGACAATGCGTGATACTTGTGCCATTGAAAGAAAGAGAGTAACTGTATTCATTGAATTGACAAATGTAGTTTGCTTCATGAACTCAATGTGTGCAATTTGTTTGATTGAATCAATGCGTTACGAGTGCCTCTACTCTTTGAAATATAGTGTGCAGTCGTTTCATTGAATGAACGAGTGTAGTAGATTCTCTAAATGAGTGAGTTAGGTTTGTTCGATTGAAACAAGGAGAAAAGATTTGCTTCATTGAATCAATGATTGTAGTTTAATTCAATGATTTAAGGAATGCAGTTTGTTTCATTAAATGGAACGAATTTAATTGTCACATTGAATGAATGATACAAGCTCTACTCTTTGAATCAAGACGGGCAAGTTGGTTCATGGAGTGAACGTGTGCGGTTTGATGGAGTCAATGCGTGAAACTTGTGCCATTGAATGAATGAGAGTAGCTCTACTCATTGAATTGACAAGTGCAGCCTCTTTCATTGAATGAACGTATGCAGTTTGGTTCACTAAATAAGGGAGATAGGTTTGTTTCATTGAAACAAGGAAAAAGGTTTGACACTTTGAATCAATGATTTTAGTTTAATTCAATGATTCACTGAATGCAGTGTGTTTCATTGAATGAAAGCGTTATGCGTGACACAATGACTGAATGAGAGTCACTCTACTCATTGAATTGACAAGTGCAGCCGCTTGCACTCAATGAAGGTGTGCAGTTTCATTCACTAAATCAGCGTGTTAAGTTTTTTTCATTGAAACATTGAATAACATTTGATTCAGTGAATCAATCATTAAAGATTGAAACAACGAATCAATGATTGTAGTTTGGGTCAATGATTCAATAAAAGAAGTTTGTTTAATGAAATGAAAACGTTGAGCTTGACACATTGAATGAATGAGAGTAGCTCTACTCATTGAATAGACAAGTGCAGCCTCGATCATTGAATGAACATATGCAGTTTGGTTCACAAAATAAGGGAGATAGGTTTGTTACACTGACACAAGGAAAAAGGTTTGATTCATTGAATCAATGCTTTTAGTTTGATTCAATGATTCAATGATTCAATGAATGCAGTTTGATTCATTGAATAAAAGTGTTAAACTTGACACATTGAATGAATGAGAGTAGCTCTCCTCATTGAATGGACAAGTCCAGCCTCTTTCATTGAAAGAACGCTTGCAGTTTCATTCACGAAATAAGCGTGTTAAGTTTGTTTCATTGAAACATTGAATACCGTTTGATTCACTGATTCAATCATTAAAGTTTGATTCAATGAATCAAGAATGCAGTTTGTTTCATAAAATGAAAACGGTGAGCTTGACACATTGAATGATTGAGAGAAGCTCTTCTCATTGAATGACGACGGGCAGTTTGGTTCATGGAGTAAACGTGTGCAGTTTGAAAGAGACAATGCGTGAAACTTGTGCCATTGAATGAATGAGAGTAGCTCTACTCTTTGAATAAGACAAGTGCAGCCTCTTTCATTGAATGAGCGTATGCAGTTTGGCTCACAAAATAAGGGAGATAGGTTTGTTACACTGACACAAGGAATAAGGTTTGATTCATTGAATCAATGATTGTAGTTTGATTCAATGATACAATGAATATCGATTTTTTCATTGAATGAAAACGTTAAGCTTGACACATTGACTGAACGAGAGTCTCTATCCTCATTGATTTGTCAAGTACATCCTCTTTCATTCAATGAACGTGTGCAGTTTCATTCACTAAATTAGCGTGTTAAGTTTGTTTCATTGAAACATTGAATAACGTTTGATTCACTCATTCAACATTAAAGTTTGATTCAATGAATCAAAAATGCAGTTTGTTTCATTGAATGAAAGCGTTAACCTCGACATATTGAATGAATGAGAGAAGCTCTACTCATTCAATTAATACGTGCAGTTTGGTTCATGAACTAAATGTGTGCAATTTGTTTGATTGAATCAATTCGTTAAGAGTACCTCTACTCATGGAATTATTATGTGCAGTCTGTTTCATTGAATGAACGAGTGTAGTAGGATACACTAAGTAAGTGAGTTAGGTTTGTTCGATTGAAAGAAGGAATAAGGTTTGCTTCATTGTATCAATGATCGTAGTATGTTTCAATGACCAATGAATGCAGTTTGTTTCATTAAATTAAAACGGTGAGCTTGACACATTGAATGAATGAAAGAAGCTCTTCTCATTGAATTAAGACGGGCAGTTTGGTTCATGTAGTAAACCTGCGCAGTTTGATAGAGACATTGCGGGAAGCTTGTGCCATTGAATGAATGAGAATAGCTCTACTCATCGAATTGACAAGTGAACACTCGTTGATTGAATGAACGAATGCAAATTGGTTCACTAAATAATGGGGATAGGGTTGCTCCATTGAAAGAAGGAATAAGGATTGATTCATTGAATCAATGATTGTAGTTTGATTCAATGATTTAATGAATGCAGTTTGTATTATTGAATGAAAGCGTTATGCTTGACACATTGACTGAATGAGAGTCGCTCTCATCATTGAATTGACAAGTGCAGCCTCTTTCATTAAATGAACGTGTGCAGTTTCATTCACTAAATCAGCGTGTTATGTTTGTTTCATTGAAACATTGAATAAGTTTTGATTCACTGAAACAATCATTAAAGTTTGATTCAATGAATCAAGAATGCAGTTTGTTTCATTGAATGGAAGTGTTACGGTTGACACATTGAATGAATGAAAGGAGCTCTACTTGTTGAATTCAGACGGGCAGTTTGATTCATGAAGAGTACGTGTGCAGTTTGATAGAGACAATGCGTGAAACTTCCACTATTGAATGATTGAGAGTAGCTCTACTCATTGAATTGACAAGTGCAGCTTCCAACCGTATTGGATTACTTAGTAAGGGAGATAGGTTTGTTCGATTGTAACAAGGAATAAGGTTTGATTCAATGATGCAATGAATGATGTTTGTTTCATTGAATGAAACCATTAAGCTTGTCACATTGACTGGAAGAGGGTCGTTCACTCATTGAATTGACAACTGCAGCTTTTTTCATTGAAGGAACGTGTGTAGTTTCATTCACTAAATAAGCGTGTTAAGTTTGTTACATTGAAACATTGAACACCGTTTGATTCACTGATTCAATCATGAAAGTTGCATTCAATCAATCAAAAATGCAGTTTGGTTCATTGAAAGAAAGCGTTAACCATGACATATTGAATGAATGATAGAAGCTCTACTCGTTGAATGAACACCTGCAGTTTGGTTCATGGAGTGAATGTGTGCAGTTTGATTGAGACATGAGTGAAGCTTGTGACATTGAATGAATGAGTAGCTGTATTCATTGAATTGACAAATGTAGTTTGCTTCATGTACTAAATGTGAGTAATTTGTTTGATTGAATCAATGCGTTAAGAGTACCTCTACTCATTGAATTATCATGTGCAGTCTGTTTCCTTGAATGAACGAGTGTAGTAGGATTCACTAAATAAGTGAGTTAGGTTTGTTCGATTGAAACAAGGTTTGCTTCATTGAATCAATGATTCTAGTTTAATTCAATGATTCAATGAATGCAGTTTGTTTCATTAAATGAAAACGGTGAGTTTGACACGTTGAATGAATGAGAGAAGCTCTACTCGTTGAATTATGACGGGCAGTTTGGTTCATGTAGTGAACGTGTGCAGTTTGATAGAGAGAATGCGTGAAACTTGTGCCATTGAATGAATGAGAGTACTCATTGAATGGACAAATGCAGCCTTTTTCATTAAGTGAATGTATGGAGTTTGATTTAATAAAGACGGGAGATAGGTTTTTTTCATTCAAAGGAGGAATATATTTGAATCATTGAATCAATGATTTTAGTTTGATTCAATGATTCAATGAATGGAGTTTATTTCATTGAATAAAAGCGTTCTGCTTGACACATTGAATTGGATGAACGTGTTCAGTTTCATTCAAGAAATCAGCGTGTTAGGTTTATTTCATTGAAATATTGAATAACGTTTGATTCACTGAAACCATCATTAAACTTGATTCAATTAATCAAGAATGCGATTTGTTTCATTGAATGAAAGCACAAAGTTTGACACATTGAACGAATGATAAAAGCTCTACTCATTGAATGAACACCTGCAGTTTGGTTCATGGAGTGAATGTGTGCAGTTTGATTGAACCATGAGTGAAGCTTGTGACATTGAATGAATGAGTAGCTGTATTCATTGAATTGACAAATGCAGTTTGCTTCATGAACTAAATGTGTGCAATTTGTTTGATTGAATCAATGCGTTAAGAGTACCTGTACTCATTGAATTATCATGCGCAGTCTGTTTCATTGAATGAACGAGTGTAGTAGGATTCACTAAATAAGTGAGTTAGGTTTGTTCGATTGAAAGAGGGTTTGCTTCATTGAATCAATGATTGTAGTTTGTTTCAATGATTCAATGAATGCAGTTTGTTTCATTCAATGAAAACGGTGAGCTTGACACATTGAACAGAGCTTCTATCATCCATTCATCGAATTGACAAGTGCAGCCTCTTTCATTAAATGATAGATGGTCTACTCATTGAATTAAGCCGGGCAGTTTGGTTCATGGAGTAAACGTGTGCAGTTTGATAGAGACAATGCGTGATACTTGTGCCATTGAAAGAAAGAGAGTATTCATTGAATTCACAAATGCAGTTTGCTTCATGAACTCAATGTGTGCAATTTGTTTGATTGAATCAATGCGTTAAGAGTGCCTCTACTCTTTGAAATATTATTTGCAGTCCGTTTCATTGAATGAACGAGTGTAGTAGATTCTCTAAATGAGTGAGTTAGGTTTGTTCGATTGAAACAAGGAGTAAAGATTTGCGTCATTGAATCAATGATTGTAGTTTGATTCAATGATTCAATGAATGCAGTTTGTTTCATTAAATGGAACGAATTTAATTGTCACATTGAATGAATGATACAAGCTCTACTCATTGAATTAACACGTGCAGTTTGGTTCATGGAGTGAACGTGTGCAGTTTGATGGAGTCAATGCGTGAAACTTGTGCCATTGAATGAATGAGAGTAGCTCTACTCATTGAATTGACAAGTGCAGCCTCTTTCATTGAATGAACGTATGCAGTTTGGTTCACTAAATAAGGGAGATACGTTTGTTTCATTGAAACAAAGAATACGGTTTGATACTTTGAATGAATAATTTTAGTTTAATTCAATGATTCACTGAATGCAGTGTGTTTCATTGAATGAAAGCGTTATGCGTGACACATTGAATTGACAAGTGCAGCCGCTTGGACTCAATGAACGTGTGCAGTTTCATTCACTAAATCAGCGTGTTAAGTTTTTTTCATTGAAACATTGAATAACATTTGATTCAGTGAATCAATCATTAAAGATTGAATCAACGAATCAATGATTGTAGTTTGAGTCAACGATTCAACAAAAGCAGCTTGTTTCATTAAATGAAAACGTTGAGCTTGACACATTGAATGAATGAGAGAAGCTCTACTCATTGAATTAAGATGGGCAGTTCGGTTCATGTAGTAAACGTGTGCAGTTTGATAGAGACAATGCGTGAAAATTGTGCCATTGAATGAATGAGAGTAGCTCTACTCATTGAATAGACAAGTGCAGCCTCGATCATTGAATGAACGTATGCAGTTTGGTTCACAAAATGATTGAGATAGGTTTGTTTCATTGAAACAAGGAAAAAGGTTTGATTCATTGAATCAATGCTTTTAGTTTGATTCAATGATTCAATGAATGCAGTTTGATTCATTGAATGAAAGTGTTAAACTTGACACATTGAATGAATGAGAGTAGCTCTCCTCATTGAATGGACAAGTCCAGCCTCTTTCATTGAAAGAACGCTTGCAGTTTCATTCACGAAATAAGTGTGGTAAGTTTGTTTCATTGAAACATTGAATACCGTTTGATTCACTGATTCAATCATTAAAGTTTGATTCAATGAATCAAGAATGCAGTTTGTTTCATAAAATGAAAACGGTGAGCTTGACACATTGAATGATTGAGAGAAGCTCTTCTCATTGAATGACGACGGGCAGTTTGGTTCATAGAGTAAACGTGTGCAGTTTGAAAGAGACAATGCGTGAAACTTGTGCCATTGAATGAATGAGAGTAGCTCTACTCTTTGAATAAGACAAGTGCAGCCTCTTTCATTGAATGAGCGTATGCAGTTTGGCTCACAAAATAAGGGAGATAGGTTTGTTACACTGACACAAGGAAAAAGGTTTGATTCATTGAATCAATGATTTTAGTTTGATTCAATGATTCAATGAATGCAGTTTGTTTCATTGAATGAAAGCGTTAAACTTGATACATTGAATGAATGAGAGTAGCTCTACTCATTGAATAGACACATGTAGCCTCTTTCATTGAAAGAACGCTTGCAATTTCATTCACGAAATAAGCGTGTTAAGTTTGTTTCATTGAAACATTGAATACCGTTTGATTCACTGATTCAATCATTAAAGTTTGATTCAATGTATCAAGAATGCAGTTTTTTTCATTCAATGAAAGCTCGAGACATTGAATAAATAAGAGAAGCTCTACTCATTGAATTGACACATGCAGCCTGTTTCATTGAATAAATGTGAGCAGTTTGTTTCATAGAATCAATGTGTTAAACTCGTTGCATTGTAGGAAGAAGAGAACCAATACTCATTTGAAGCAATACGTGCAGATTCTTTCATTGAATGAATGATCAAAGCTTGACACATTGAATGAATGGCAGAACCTGTACTCATTTACATAACACATGCATTGCGTTTCATTGAATGGACGATTGCAGTTTGATTCACTAAATAAATGAGTGATGTTTGTGTCATTGAATCAACGTTTGTCTCTTTGAGTGAATGATTGAAGATCGATTCAATGATTTAATGAAAGCAGCTTGTTTCACTGAGTATTGATTCAATGAATCAAACCTTATTCCTTGTTTCAATCGAACAAACCTAACTCACTTATTTAGTGAATCCTACTACACTCGTTCATTCAATGAAACAGACTGCACATGATAATTCAATGAGTAGAGGTACTCAACGCATTGATTCAATCAAACAAATTGCACAGATTGAGTTCATGAAGCAAACTGCATTTGTGAATTAAATGAATACATCTACTCATTCATTCAATGTCACAAACTTCACATATTGTCTAAATCAAACTGCACACATTCACTCCATCAACAAAACTGCAGGTGTTAATTCAATGAGTAGAGCTTCTCTCATTCATTCAATGTGTCAAGCTTAACGCTTTCATTCAATGAAACAAACTGCATTCATTGAATCATTGAATCAAACTACAATTATTGATTCAATGAATCAACCCTTATTCCTTGTTTCAATGGAACAAACCTATGTGGCTTATTTAGTAAACCAAACTGCATACGTTCATTTAATGAAAGAGGCTGCACTTCTCTATTCAATGAGTAGAGCTATTCTCATTCATTCCATGGCACAAGTTTCACGCATTGTCTCGATCAAACTGCACACATTCACTCCATCAACAAAACTGCAGGTGTTAATTCAATGAGTAGAGCTTCTCTCATTCATTCAATGTGTCAAGCTTAACGCTTTCATTCAATGAAACAAACTGCATTCATTGAATCATTGAATCAAACTACAATTATTGATTCAATGAATCAACCCTTATTCCTTGTTTCAATGGAACAAACCTATGTGGCTTATTTAGTAAACCAAACTGCATACGTTCATTTAATGAAAGAGGCTGCACTTCTCTATTCAATGAGTAGAGCTACTCTCATTCATTCCATGGCACAAGTTTCACACATTGTCTCGATCAAACTGCACACATTCACTACATGAACCAAACTGCCCGTTTTAATTCAATGAGGAGAGCTTCTCGCATTCATTCAATGGGTCAATTTAATTCATTCAATAAAATGAAACAAACTGCATTTATTGAATCATTGAATCCAACTATAATCATTGATTCAATGACGCAAATCTTTACTCCTTGTTTCAATCGAACAAACCTAACTCACTTATTTAGTGAATCCCACTACACTCGTTCATTCAAGGAAACAGACTGCACATGATAATTCAATGAGTAAAGGTACTCTTAACGCATTCATTCAAGCAAACAAATTGTACACATTGAGTTCATGAACCAAACTGCATTTGTCAATTCAATGAATACATCTACTCTCATTTATTCAATGGCACAAGTATCTCTATCAAAGTGCACACGTTTACTCCATGAAACAAACTGCCCGTCTTAATTCAAAGAGTAGAGCTTCTCTCATTCAATCAATGTGTCAAGCTCACTGTTTTCATTTGATGAAACAAACTGCATTCATTGAATCATTGAATCAAACTACAATCATTGATTCAATGAAGCAAACCTTATTCCTTGTTTCAGTCAAATAAACGTAACTCACTTCTTTAGAGAATCCTACTACACTCGCTCATTCAATGAAAGAGGCTGCACTTGTCAATTCAATGAGTAGAGCTTCTCTCATTGAATGAATCAAACTGCAATCATTGTTTCAATGCAGCAAACCTTATTCCTAACAAACCTAACTCACTTATTTAGTGAATCCTCCTACACTCATTCATTCAGTGAAACAGACTGTGCATGATAATTCAATGAGTTGAGGTACTCTTAACGCATTGATTCATTCAAACAAATTGCACACATTTAGTTCATGAAGCAAACTTCATTTGTCAATTCAATGAATACAGCTACTCATTCATTCAATGGCACAAGTTTCACGCATTGTCTCTATCAATCTGCACACGTTTACTCCATGAACGTATTAATTCAATGAGTAGAGCTTCTCTCGTGCATTCAATGTGTCAAGCTCGCCGTTTTCATTTAATGAAACAAACTGTAGTCATTGAATCATTGAATCAAACTACAATCGTTGATTCAATGAAGCAAACCTTATTCCTTGTTTCAATCGAACAAACCTAACTCACTCCCTTAGTGAATCCAACAACAGTGATCATTCAATGAAAGAGGCTGCACTTGTCAATTCAATGAGTAGAGCCTCTCTCATTCATTCAATGTGTCAAGATCACCGTTTTCTTTTCATTAGACAAACTGCATTCATTGAATCAAACTACACTCATTGATACATTGAATCAAACCATATTCCTAACAAACCTCAATCACTTATTTACTGAATCCTATGACACTCGTCCATTCAATGAAACGGACTGCACATGATACTTCAATGAGTAGAGGTAGTCTTAATGCATTGATTCAATCAAACACATTGCACACATTTAGTTCATGAAGCAAACTCCATTTGTCAATTCAATGAGTAGAGCTACTCTCATTCGTTCAATGGCACAATTTTCACACATTTTCTCAATCAAACTGCACACATTCACTCCATGAACCAAACTGCACGTGTTAATTCAATGAGTAGAGCTTCTCTCATTCATTCAATGTGTCAAGCTCAACGTTTTCATTTAATGAAACAAACTGCTTTTGTTGAATCATTGACTTAAACTACAATCATTGATTCGTTGATTCAATCTTTAATGATTGATTCACTGAATCAAATGTTATTCAATGTTTCAATGAAAAAAACTTAACACGCTGATTTAGTGAATGAAACTGTACACGTTCATTGAGTGCATGCAGCTGCACTTGTCAATTCAATGAGTAGAGCGACTCTCATTCAGTCAATGTGTCACGCATAACGCTTTCATTCAATGAAACACACTGCATTCAGTGAATCATTGAATTAAACTAAAATTATTCATTCAAAGTATCAAACCGTATTCTTTGTTTCAATGAAACAAACCTATCTCCCTTATTTAGTGAACCAAACTGCATACGTTCATTCAATGAAAGAGGCTGCACTTGTCAATTCAATGAGTAGAGCTACTCTCATTCATTCAATGGCACAATTTTCACACATTTTCTCAATCAAACTGCACACATTCACTCCATGAACCAAACTGCACGTGTTAATTCAATGAGTAGAGCTTGTATCATTCATTCAATGTGACAATTAAATTCGTTCCATTTAATGAAACAAACTGCATTCATTGAATCATTGAATCAAACTACAATCATTGATTCAATGACGCAAATCTTTACTCCTTGTTTCAATCGAACAAACCTAACTCACTCATTTAGAGAATCTACTACACTCGTTCATTCAATGAAACGGACTGCACATTATATTTCAATGAATAGAGGCACTCTTAACGCATTGATTCAATCAAACAAATTGCACACATTGAGTTCATGAAGCAAACTACATTTGTGAATTCAATGAATATTCTCTTTCTTTCAATGGCACAAGTATCACGCATTGTCTCTATCAAACTGCACACGTTTACTCCATGAACCAAACTGCCCGGCTTAATTCAATGAGTAGACCATCTATCATTTAATGAAAGAGGCTGCACTTGTCAATTCGATGAACAGAGCTTCTATCATTCATTCAATGTGTCATGGTTAAAGCTTTCATTCAATGAAACAAACTGCATTTTTGATTGATTGAATGCAACTTTAATGATTGAATCAGTGAATCAAACGGTGTTCAATGTTTCAATGTAACAAACTTAACACACTTATTTAGTGAATGAAACTACACACGTTCCTTCAATGAAAAAAGCTGCAGTTGTCAATTCAATGAGTGAACGACTCTCTTCCAGTCAATGTGACAAGCTTAATGGTTTCATTCAATGAAACAAACATCATTCATTGCATCATTGAATCAAACCTTATTCCTTGTTACAATCGAACAAACATATCTCCCTTACTGAGTAATCCAATACGGTTGGAAGCTGCACTTGTCAATTCAATGAGTAGAGCTACTCTCAATCATTCAATGGTGGAAGTTTCACGCATTGTCTCTATCAAACTGCACACGTACTCTTCATGAATCAAACAGCCCGTCTGAATTCAACAAGTAGAGCTCCTTTCATTCATTCAATGTGTTAAGCTCACCGTTATAATTTAATGAAACAAACTGCATTCATTGGTCATTGAAACATACTACGATCATTGATACAATGAAGCAAAGCTTATTCCTTCTTTCAATCGAACAAACCTAACTCACTTACTTAGTGTATCCTACTACACTCGTTCATTCAATGAAACAGACTGCACATAATAATTCCATGAGTAGAGGTACTCTTAACGAACTGATTCAATCAAACAAATTGCACACATTTAGTTCATGAACCAAACTGCACGTGTTAATTGAATGAGTAGAGCGTCTCTCATTCATTCAATATGTTGAGGTTAACGCTTTCATTCAATGAAACAAACTGCATTTTGATTCATTGAATCAAACTTTAATGGTTGAATGAGTGAATCAAACGTTATTCAATGTTTCAATGAAACAAACTTAACACGCTAATTTAGTGAATGAAACTGCACACGTTCATTGAATGAAAGAGGATGTACTTGTCAAATCAATGAGGATAGAGACTCTCGTTCAGTCAATGTGTCAAGCTTAACGTTTTCATTCAATGAAAAAATCGATATTCATTGTATCATTGAATCAAACTACAATCATTGATTCAATGAATCAAACCTTATTCCTTGTTTCAATGGAACAAACGTATCTCCCTTATTTAGTGAACCAAACTGCATACGTTTATTCAATGAAGGAGACTGCACTTGTCTATTCAATAAGTAGAGCTACTCTCATTCATTCAAAGTTTCACGCATTGTCTTAATTCAATGAGCAGAGCTTCTCTCATTCATTCAATTTAATGAAACAATCTGCGTTCATTGAATCATTTAATCGAACTACAATCAATGATTCAATGATTCGAACCTTATTCCTTGTTTCAATGGAACAAACCAATCTCCCTTATTTAGTGAAACAAAACGTTCATTTAATGAAAAAGGCTGCACTTGTCTATTCAATTAGTACTCTCATTCATTCAATGGCACACGTTTCACGCATTGTCTCTATCAAACTGCACACGTTTGCTCCATGAACCAAACTGCCCGTCGTCATTCAATGATTAGAGCTTCTCTCAATCATTCAATGAGTCAAGCTCACCGTTTTCAAACTTTATTCATTGATTGAAGGAAACAAACTTAACGCATATATTTAGTGAATCAAACTGCACTCATTCATTCGGTGAAACACACTGCACATATTAGTTCAATGAGAAGAGTTTGTGTCATTCGTTCAATGCAACGAGTTTAATGCATTGATACAATGAAACAAATTGCACACATTCATTCAATGAAACATACTGCATGTGTTAATTCAATGAGTGGAGTTTTACGCATTTATTCGATCAAAAAAACTGCATTCATTCAATCTTTGAATCAAACTTCAATCATTGATTCAATGAATCAAATGTAATTCATTGATTCATTCAATTAAACTTTACTAATTCATTGAAAGAAAGAGACTGCATGTGCTAATCCAACCAGTTCAGCTTCTTTCAATCATTTAATATCGGGATTTCAGTGCATTGATTCAATTAATTAAACTGCAAACATTCATTCAAAGAAAGAGACTGCACATGTTACTTCAATGAGTTACTTCTTTCAATAATTCAACATCTCGAGCTGAACGCTTTTATTCAGTGAAACAAGCTACTTTCATTAAATCATTGAATCGAACTTCAATCATTCACTCAAAGAAACAAACGTTGATTCAATGACACACACATCTCTCATTTATATAGTGAACCAAACTGCAATTACTCATTCAATCAAACGAACACTCATGAGTTCAATGAGTTCAGCTTCTGCCATTCATTCAATGTGTTAAGCTTAGCTCATTCATTCAATGAAAGAACCTTCATGTATTCCTTCAAATGCATATAGTTTCCCTTTTCCATGCAATGCAACGAGTTTAACACTTGATTCAATGAACCAAATTGCACACATTCATTCAATGAAACAGACTGCATGTGTTAATTCAATAAATAATAGAAGCTCTACTCATTGAATTAATGAGTCTCGAGCTTTACGCTTTCATTAAATGAAACAAGATGCTTTAATTCAATCATTGAATTGAACTTCAGTCATCGATTCAATGAATCAAACGCTATTCATTGATTGAAGGAAACAAACTTAACACATTTATTTAGTGAATCAAACGACACTCATTCATTCAATGAAACACACTGCACATGTTAATTCAATGAGTAGAGCTTGTGTCATTCAGTCAATGCAACGAGTTTAACGCATTGATTCAATGAATCAAATTACACACATTCATTCAATGAAACACACTGCATGTGTTTATTCAATGTCAAGAGCTTTACGCCTTCATTCAATGAAACAAACTGCATTCATTCAATCTTTGAATCAAACTTCATTCATTGATTCAAAGAATCAAATGTCATTCATTGATTCAATGAATCAAACTTAACTAATTCATTGAATGAAACAGATGCACATGCTACTTTCAGTACAGCTTCTTTCATTTATTCAATGTCACGCCTTTAACGCATTGATTCAATCAATCAAACTGCACATATTCATTGAAAGAAAGAGACTGCACATGTCAATTCAATGAGTAGAGCTTCTCTCATTTATTCAATGTCTCGAGTTTAACGCTTTCATTCAGTGAAACAAACTGCATTCATTCAATCTTTGAATCGAACTTCCAGCATTGATTCAACGAATCAAACGTCTTTCATTGATTCAATGAATCAAACTTAACTCATTTATTCAGTGAATCAAGCTGCTTTCATTAAATCATTGAATCGAACTTCAATCATTCACTCAAATAAACAACCGTTGATTCAATCACACAGCATCACTCATTTATGTAGTGAGCCAAACTGCAATCACTCAGTCAATGAAACGCAATGCATGAGTTCAATGAGTACAGCTTCTGCCAGTACAATGTGTCAAGCTTAGCTCATTCATTCAATGAAAGAATCTGCACGCATTCCTTCAAATGCATATAGTTTCTCTTTCTCGTGCAATGCAACGAGTTTAACATATTGATACAACGATACAAATTGCACACATTCATTCAATGAAACGGACTGCATGTGTTAATTCAATGAGTAGTGTGTCTGTCTTTTATTCAATGTCTCGAGCTTTCATTCAATGAAACATGATGCTTTCACAATATCATTGATTTAAACTGCAATCATCGATTCAATGAATCAAACTCTATTCATTGATTGAAGGAAACAATTTAACGCATATATGTAGTGATTCCAACTGCACTTATTCATTCAATGAAATACACTGCACATATTAATTCAATGAGTAGAGCTTGTGTCATTCGTTCAATGCAACGAGTTTAACGCATTGATACAATGAAACAGACTGCATGTGTTAATTCAATGAGTAGAGCTTCTATTATTTATTGAATGTCTCGAGCTTTACGCTTTCATTCAATGAAACAAGATGCTTTCATTCAATCATTGAATTGAACTTCAGTCATCGATTCAATGAATCAAACGGTATTCATTGATTGAAGGAAACAAACTTACCTCATTTATTTAGTGAATCAAATGGCACTCATTCATTCGATGAAACACACTGCACATGTTAATTCAATAAGTAGAGGTTGTGTCATTCGTTCAATGCAACGGGTTTAACGCATTGATTCAATGAAAAAAATGGCACACATTCATTCAATGAAACACACTGCATGCGTTTATTCAATGTCAAGAGCTTTAAGCCTTCATTCAATGAAACAAACTGCATTCACTCAATCTTTGAATCAAACTTCATTCATTGATTCAAAGAATCAAAAGTCACTCATTGATTCAAAGAATCAAACTTAACTAATTCATTCAATGAAACAGACTGCATGTGCTAATCCAATCAGTACAGCTTCTTTCATTCATTCAATGTCACGACTTTAACGCATTGATTCAATCAATTAAACTGCACACATTCATTGAAAGAAAGAGACTGCACGTGTCAATTTAATGAGTAGAGCTTCTCTGATTTATTCAATGACACGAGCTGAATGCTTTTACTCAGTGAAACAAGCTGCTTTCATTAAATCATTGAATCGAACTTCAATCATTCACTCAAAGAAACAAACGTTGTTTCAATGACACAAACATCAATCATTTATTTAGTGAATGAAACTGCAATCGTTCATTCAATGAAATGCAATGAGTAAGGGTACAGCTGCTGCCATTCATTCAATGTGTCAAGCTTTGATCATTCATTCAATGAAAGAATCTGCACGTATTCTTTCAAATAGGTTCTCTTTTTCCTACAATGCAACGAGTTTAACACATTGATTCTATGAAACATATTGCTCACATTTATTCAATGAAACAGACTGCATGTGTTAATTCAATGAGTAGAGCTTCTATTGTTTATTCAATGTCTCGAGCTTTCATTGAATGAAACAAGATGCTTTCCTTCAATCATTGATTTAAACTCCACTCATCGAATCAATGAATCAAGCTCTATTCATTGATTGAAGGAAACAAACTTAACGCATTTAGTGAATCAAACTGCTCTCATTCATTTGATGAAACACACTGCACTTGTTAATTCAATGAGTAGAGCTTCTCTCATTTATTCAATGTCTCGAGTTTACCGCTTTCATTCAGTGAAACAAACTGCATTCATTCAATCTTTGAATCGAACTTCTAACATGGATGCAACGAATCAAATGTAATTCAATAAATCAGACTTAACTCATTTATTCAGTGAAACAACCTGCACTCATTCATTGAATGGAACACACTGCACGTGCTAATCAATGCATTGATTCAAGTAATTAAACTGCAAACATTCATTGAAAGAAAGAGACAGCATGTGTCAATTCAATGAGTAGAGCTTCTCTCAATTATTCAATATCTCGAGCTTAACACTTTTATTCAGTGAAACAAGTTGCTTTCATTAAATCATTGAATCGAACTTCAATCATTCACTGAAAGAAACAAACGTTGATTCAATGACACAAACATCACTCATTTATATAGTGAACCAAACTTCAATCACTCATTCAATGAAACGCAATGCATTGTTAAGTAAATGTGTCTGCCAATGTGTCAAGATTCTGCCAACGTGTCAAGATTAGCTCATTCATTCAAAGAAAGAACCTTCACGTGTTCCTACAAATGCATATAGTTTCTTTTTTTCGTGCAATGCAACGTGTTTAACACATTGATTCAACGAAACAAGTTGCATACATTCATTCAATGAAACAGACTACATGTGTTAATTCAATGAGTAGAGCTTCTATTATTTACTCAATGTCTCGAGCTTTTAGCTTTCATTCAATGAAACAAGATGCTTTCATTCAATCATTGAATTGAACTTCAGTCATCGATTGAAAACAAAGTAAAACCTCATACTACTAAGGATAACTTGGCAAGTTGCATCCAAAATTGTCTTAGTGGCAGAACACACAAGGTAGGGATAGGAGGCTGATTGTGTGACTAGAGACGTGTTACTGGATTAGTGGTGCTGGAAGAGCACAGCAGTTCAGGCAGCATCCAACAAGCAGCGAAATCGACGTGTCGGGCAAAACCCCTTCATCAGGAATAAAGGCAGTGAGCCTGAAGCGTGGAGAGATAAGCTAGAGGAGGGTGGGGGTGGGGAGAAAGTAGCATAGAGTACAATGGGTGAGTCGGGGAGGAGATGAAGGTGATAAGCAAATGTGGCTGTGGTACCGAGTTTGTTTCACAACATGGTTGAAGAGCTTCAGAGCAGAGGAAATGACCTGGGAGTTGCAGTGGGAGAGGGACTCCCTGAGATTCTTGTAGAGAGAGGAGGAAAACTTTGATTTCGCTGCTCGTTGGATGCTGCCTGAACTGCTGTGCTCTTCAAGCACCACTAATCCCATATTTGGTTTTCAGCACCTGCAGTCTTGTTTTTACCTTGTTGATTTTAACCCTACTGCGAATCCTCTTGCAAGGATGTCTGCCTTGAAGAAGTTTTCCTCCTCTCTCTACAAGAATTCCAGGGAGTCCCTCTCCCACTGCAACTCCCAGGTCATTTCCTCTGCTCTGAAGCTCTTCAACCATGTTGTGAAACAAACTCGGTACCACAGCCACATTTGCTTATCACCTTCATCTCCTCCCCGACTCACCCATTGTACTCTATGCTACTTTCCCCCCAACCCCACCCTCCTCTAGCTTATCTCTCCACGCTTCAGGCTCACTGCCTTTATTCCTGATGAAGGGCTTTTGCCCGAAACGTCGATTTCGCTGCTCGTTGGATGTTGCCTGAACTGCTGTGCTCTTCCAGCACCACTAATCCAGTATTTGGTTTTCAGCATCTGCAGTCATTGTTTTTACCTTGTTGTTTTTAACCCTACTGCGAATAATCTTGCAAGGATGCCTGCCTTGAAGAAGTTTTCCTCCTCTCTCTACAAGAATCTCAAGGAGTCCCTCTCCCACTGCAACTCCCAGGTCATTTCCTCTGCTCTGAAGCTCTTCAACCATGTTGTGAAACAAACTCGGTACCACAGCCACATTTGCTTATCACCTTCATCTCCTCCCCCACTCACCCATTGTACTCTATGCTACTTTCTCCCCACCCCCACCCTCCTCTAGCTTATCTCTCCACGCTTCAGGCTCACTGCCTTTATTCCTGATGAAGGGGTTTTGTCCGAAACGTCGATTTCGCTGCTCGTTGGATGCTGCCTGAACTGCTGTGCTCTTCCAGCACCACTAATCCAGTATTTGGTTTTCAGCATCTGCAATCATTGTTTTTACCTTGTTGATTTTAACCCTACTGCGAATCCTCTTGCAAGGATGCCTGCCTTGAAGAAGTTTTCCTCCTCTCTCTACAAGAATCTCAGGGAGTCCCTCTCCCACTGCAACTCCCAGGTCATTTCCTCTGCTCTGAAGCTCTTCAACCATGTTGTGAAACAAACTCGGTACCACAGCCACATTTGCTTATCACCTTCATCGCCTCCCCCACTCACCCATTGTACTCTATGCTACTTTCTCCCCACCCCCACCCTCCTCTAGCTTATCTCTCCACGCTTCAGGCTCACTGCCTTTATTCCTGATGAAGGGCTTTTGCCCGAAACGATGATTTCGCTGCTCGTTGGATTCTGCCTGAACTGCTGTGCACTTCCAGCATCTGCAGTCGTTGTTTTTACCCTGACTAGAGACATGTGCCTAGTGGTGTACCACAGGAATCAGTATTTTGTGCCTTACTATTTATGGTAATCATAAATTATGTGGATGCGAATGTGGAGGAGGGCAGCAAGGAGAGTATGGTAAGTCAGTTTATGTTTGAACAATGACAGGGCAGGTGGTTGGCAGTGATGTTGCAGGAAGTGAAAGATGGAATAGTCAGATGGGCAGATCAATACCAGGTGGAATTTAGCCCTGACATATATGAGGTGATGATGCATTTTAAAGAAGGAATTAGACAGGAGAGTGCTTAATGAATGTTTGCACTCTAGGAAGGTCAGAGGCTGCTTCTCCACAGATCACTGAAGGTGACTGAAGATGGCAATTGTCTCTTTAAGAAGGCAAAAGGGCCTTTATTCATCGACATATACATTATAAGGGTTATATAGTATTTTAGTTCGGCCAAAATGGATTAGAGTGTGTAGTTGTGGGTGCCACATTACAAGAAGGATGTGATTGCACTGAAGGGGATGCAGAGGAAATTTACCAGGCTGTTCCCTGGGACAGAATATATCTGCTATGAAGAGAAGCTGAATAAGCTTGGGTTGTTTACTTTGGAGCACAGAATAATGAGTGGGTACGTATTTCACGCATATATAAAATTATGAGTGGCATAGACAAGGTAAATAGCCGTTCTTTTTCGTCAAAGGGCTGAGAACAAAGGGGCACATATTTAAAGTGAAGTGTTTGAGATTTAGCGAGGATTTGAAGACGTTTTTCACCCAGAGTGTGTTCGAGTTTGCAATTAGCCCCTGAGAGGGTACTTGTTATGGGTGATTCAAAACCGTTAAAATGTTGTTGGATAAGCACTTAAAGTGTCACAACATTGACGGCCATAGGCCTCATGTTGGAAAGTAGGACTGATGTAGATTGTACCATATTTCTGACAGTACAGATTCTATGCTTCTCTGATTGCATAATCAATCATTGAGCAGCTTAAGAAAGGAATTGATGGGTTTCTGAAGAATATTTTAACAAGGTTTTGGAGAGTGAACTGCAAAAGCTTCTAAAAGTATACCAATAGGAAAGACAAAAGAAAACAGTCTGAAACCAGAGAATGGAGCACAGGGAAATTACAGAATTATGAAACAACTACTTCAGTTGTATCTTCACAGAGGAAAGCAAAACAAAAGAAAAAAATCATCTCAACAATAAAAAAAATTAAGTCTGGTGAGAAAAAGGGAATAGAATGAAATTAGTAAACAGATTTGGAGAAATTATTGGGAGTGAAAGTGATAGGCATAGTTAAAACCAAAATAGATTTATGAAATGGCAATCATATTTGTGATATCGACTGGGAGATACAGTATGGAGAACCAATTGATGCAATGCATTTTGGGTTTTGATAAAGTCCCACACCTACTGCGCAAAATCAAGTCGAATGGGATTGAAGCTAATATTTGAATGGTTTTTGAATGGTAGAGCTGATGGAAAGTAGTTCGTAGGAAGGAAGCAGTACTTTTATTTTGGAGTGGCAGGCATGTCACAGGGATTGTGCTTGGGCCCCAGCTACTCACAGTGCATATCAAACATTTGTTAGAGGGAATCAAATGCAATATTTCCAAGTCTGCTCACAGCACTAAATGATGTTGGATTGTGAGTGGGTGAGGGGTATGTAAAAAATCTCCAAGAAGATTGAGACATATGGTGTGAATGAGCTTACACATGACAGATGAAGATCAGTATGGATAGATACGATGTTGTACATTTTGGTGGGTAAAAAAAAGGCAGCCTCCCATTCAAAAAAAGGATTAGTTGAAAAATGTTAATCTATAAAGTGATTCATGCTCCTTTTCTTGTTTCCCTCTGTGCAGATCTCCAAGTTCTGAAGCCAGAAGTCAATGCTAGGAATGGCATTGGCTCACTGACCAGTGTACAAAGACCCAACCAAGTGGGTCACTGTAACATGGAAAAGGATCTAGATCTCCCTGCACTCCAGTCAACAGGAACAGAAAGTGGTTAGGAAGATAAATAATGGTGTTGACTTTCATCTCAAGGTGTTTTGTGTACAGGAGTAAGGGTGTCTTATTGCAGCTGTACAGGACCTTGTTGAGATCTCATTTCGAACATTGTGCAGTATTGTATGAAGGTTTGGTCTCCTTACCTAACAAAGGACAAACCTGACATTGAGGATGTACATCGATTGATGATCAGACTGATCTCTAGGATAACAGGCTTTTTGTGGGAGCCATGCTTGCATCAATTGGGCCTGTATGCCATGAGGTTCAGGAAAATGAGTAGAGATCTCTGACAGGGTGAGACAGATTGGAAGCAGAGGTGATTACTCCCTGGCTAAAATGTCTGAAACACTGGATCACTGTATTAGGTACAGGCAGGCTTATCTGCATTGAGCTCAGAATAAATGCCTGCATTCAGAGTCAGGACAACTTGGGGGTATTTTCTCTACTGCATAAGTCGATCCCCTGTGGCCATTCCCCTCAAAATTAAGTATACTGTTTTGGGTACTCTTGGGGTGGACGACTTACCAGGGGAAAGCAGTGGGGCACAGAGCTCTGGCACATAGTCTGTCCCTGTTGTACAGAAGGGAAGGGGAAAGAGGAGCAGAGCAGTAGACATTGGGGACTCCATAGTTAGGGGACAGATAGGATGTTCTGTGGCGACGGGAGAGACGCACAGTTGGTGTGTTGCCTCCCAGGTGCCAGGGTTCGTGATGTCTCTGATTGTGTTTTGGGGATCTTTAAGGGGGAGGGGACCCTCTCGTGGTCCACGACATAGAGGAAGAAAGATGGGGATTTAAGGCAGAAATTCAGGGAGCTATGATGGAAGCTTAGAGCTAGGGCGAGCAGAGTTGTCTCTGATTTGTTGCCCGTGCCACGTGCAAGTGAGGCGAGGAAGAGGAAGAGAGAGGAGTTGAACACGTGGCTACAGGGATGTGCAGGAGGGAGGGTTTAGGATTCTTGGATAATTGGGTCTATTTCTGGGGTAGGTGGGACCTCTACAAGCAGGATTGTCTTCATTTGAACCAGAGGGGTACCAATATCCTGGGGGAGAAATTCGCTAAGGCTATTGGGATGGATTTAAACTAATCCAGCAGGGGGATGAGAACCAAAATTGTAGTTCGAGTATAGAAAAGGTTGACAGTAGGGAGTCAAAAATCAAGTTTCAGGGATGCTAGATGGCATCAGCAAGCAAGAAGGTGGTTTACTTCAACACCAGGAGCATCCAAAATAAGGTGGGTGAACTTGCAGCATGGATTGGTACCTGGGACGTCAATGTCGTGACCATTTCGGAGACATGGATAGAGCAGGGACAGGAATGGTTGTTGCATGTTCTAGGATTTAGATGTTCCAGTAAGAACAGAGAAGTTGATAAAAGAGAGGGAGGTGTAGCATTGTTAGACAAGGACAGTTATAGTTGCAGAAAGGATGTTTGGGGACTCGTCAACTGAGGCTGATGTTAGAAAAAGGACAGGAAAGATCACTCTGTTGGGAGTTTGCTATAGGTTTCTGAATAGTTCCAGAGATGTAGAGGAAAGGATAGCAAAGATGATTCTTGATAGGAGTGAGAGAGACAGGGTAGTTGTCATGGGGGACTTCAACTTTCCAAATATTGACTGGGAACACTATAGTACGAGTGTGCAGGAGGGCTTCCTGGCCAAGAAGGGGTGAAGCCATATTAGATTTGGTACTGGGTAATGAGGCCAGACAAGTGGAAGTAGGTGAGCACTTTGGTGATAGTGATCACAATTATGTTATGCTTACTTTAGTGACAGAAAGGGATAGGTGTATACCACTGGGCAAGAGTTACAGCTTGTTCTCCCTCAGGCAGGGAGAAAGCACGGGAGTCGTGGATTATGAAGGAAGTGGACTCTCTGGTCAGGGGGAAGTGACGACGACCAGAGAGGCAGCTGGGAAGGAAAGCAGTGAGTATAAATACTCACCCTTCGACGCTAACGGTCATTTTGAGTGCGAGCAGCAGCTAAGGTAGGACTGTTTGTTTTAAAAGTACTTACCGGAAGCGGGCAGCGGTGTTTTTTTTCACTCTCTCTTCACAGAAAGAGCGGGAGCAGCAGGGGGAAGTGACGACGACCAGAGAGGCAGCCGAGACCCGGAAGCAGGTAGAGCGTAAGCTTACCTGGGTAGGTTTGTTTCCCCTTTAAAAGCGCGCAGCTGGAGTTGGATGAACTTCGGATCATTCGGGAGGCAGAGGGGGTCATAGATCGGAGCTATAGGGAAGTAGTAACTCCAAAGATGGCAGATAGATGGGTGACAGTGAGGGGGACTGGGAGGAAGCAGCCAGTGCAGGGACCCCCTGCGGCCGTTCCCCTCAAGAACAAGTATACCGTTTTGGATACTTGTGGGGGGGACGACTTACCAGGGGTAAGTGACGGGGCTCAGGCCTCTGGCACGAAGCCTGTCCCCGCTACTCAGAAGGGAAGGGTGGAGAAGAGCAGAGCAATAATAATTGGGGACTCGATAGTTCGGGGCACAGATAGGCGGTTTTGTGGGAACGAGAGAGACTCACGTTTGGTATGTTGCCTCCCAGGTGCAAGGGTACGTGATGTCTCTGATCGTGTTTTCCGGGTCCTTAAGGGGGAGGGGGAGCAGCCTGAAGTCGTGGTCCATATTGGCACCAATGACATAGGTAGGAGGAGTGCTGAGGATGTTAGACAGGCTTTTAGGGAGCTAGGTTGGAAGCTCAGAGTTAGAACGAACAGAGTTGTTGTCTCTGGTTTGTTACCCATGCCACGTGATAGAGAGTTGAGGAATAGGGAGAGAGAACAGTTAAATGCGTGGCTACAAGGATGGTGCAGGAGGGAGGGATTTCGGTACTTGGATAACTGGGGTTCTTTCTGGGGAAGGTGGGACCTCTATAAACAGGATGGTCTGCACCTGAACCTGAGGGGCACCAGTATCCTTGGGGGGAGGTTTGCTAGTGCTCTTGGGGGGGGTTTAAACTAACTCTGCAGGGGCATGGGAACCCAGACTGTAGCTTTAGGGTGCAGGACCTGGAGTGTAGGGAGGTTAGGAATATGGCATCAATCTTAAAGGAGGGTGCCTGTAAACAGAAGAGTGGCTTGAAGTGTGTATACTTTAATGCCAGAAGTATACGAAATAAGGTAGGTGAACTTGCAGCGTGGGTTGGTACCTGGGACTTCAATGTTGTGGCTATTATGGAGACATGGCTAGATCAGGGACAGGATTGGCTGTTG
Organism: Chiloscyllium punctatum; assembly: GCF_047496795.1. Classification (NCBI taxonomy): domain Eukaryota; kingdom Metazoa; phylum Chordata; class Chondrichthyes; order Orectolobiformes; family Hemiscylliidae; genus Chiloscyllium; species Chiloscyllium punctatum. Next base: position 64,711,234 of record NC_092776.1, on the reverse strand, counting down.
CAGGTTCCAGGGTTTAAATGTTTTAGTAGGGTTAGAGGTGGGGGTAAAAGAGGGGGGGGGGGTGTGGCTTTGCTTGTCAAAGATAGTATTACAGCGGTGGAAAGGAAGATGGACGAAGATTTGCCATCTGAGGTAGTTTGGGTTGAGGTTAGGAATAGGAGAGGTGAGGTCACCCTGTTAGGAGTCTTTTACAGGCCTCCTAATAGTCCTAGAATCGTTGAAGAAAGGATTGCGAAGATGATTCAGGAGAAGAGTGACAGTAATAGGGTGGTTATTATGGGGAACTTTAACTTTCCTGATATTGATTGGGAAAGCTATAGCTCAAGTTCGTTAGATGGGTCAGTGTTTGTCCAATGTGTGCAGGAAAGTTTCCTGACACAATATGTAGATAAGCCAACAAGAGGTGAGGCCATACTGGATTTGGTTCTGGGTAACGAACCAGGTCAGGTATTAGAACTAGAGGTAGGTGAGCACTTTGGGGACAGTGACCACAATTCGGTGATTTTTACTCTAGTGATGGAGAGGGATAAGTGTGTACTACAGGGCAAGAGTTATAGCTGGGGGCAGGGAAATTATGATGCGGTGAGGCATGACTTAGGATGTGTGGATTGGAAAAGTAGATTCCAAGGCAAGAGCGTAATTGATATGTGGAACTTGTTCAAGGAGCAACTATTGAGTGTCCTTGATAAGTACGTACCTATCAGGCAGGGAGGAAAGGGTCGTGTGAGGGAGCCGTGGTTTAATAAGGAGTTGGAATCCCTTGTTAAATGGAAGAGGGCGGCCTTTGTAAAGATGAGGCGTGAAGGTTCAATAGGGGCGATTGAGAGTTATAAGTTGGCCCGGAAGGACCTGAAGAGAGAGCTAAGAGCAGCAAGGAGGGGACATGAAAGGTCCTTAGTTGGTAGGATTAGGGAAAACCCTAAGGCTTTCTATAGGTATGTTAGGAATAAAAGAATGACTAGGGTAGGAATAGGTCCAATCAAGGATAGTAATGGGAAGTTGTGTGTGGAGGCTGAAGAGATTGGGGAGGCACTGAATGAATACTTTTCGTCAGTATTCACTCAGGAACAGGACATTGTTGTCGATATGAATACTGAGGCATGAATAAGTAGAATGGATGGCTTTGAGATATGTAGAGAAGAGATGTTGGAAATTCTGCAAGGGTGAAAATAGATAAGTCCCCTGGGCCAGATGGCATTTATCCTAGGATTCTCTGGGAAGCTAGGGAGGAGATTGCAGAGCCATTGGCCTTGATTTTTGTGTCCTCTTTGTCTACAGGAGTAGTGCCGGAGGACTGGAGGCTAGCAAACGTGGTTCCCTTGTTCAAGAAGGGGAGTAGGGATAATCCTAGTAACTATAGGCCAGTGAGTCTCACTTCTGTTGTGGGCAAAGTCTTAGAGAGAATTGTAAGGGATAGGATTTATGCACATCTGGATAAGAATAATGTGATCAAGGATAGTCAGCATGGTTTTGTGAAGGGCAGGTCGTGCCTCACAAACCTTATTGAATTCTTTGAGAAGGTGACTGAGGAGGTAGATGAGGGGAAAGTGGTAGATGTGGTATATATGGATTTTAGTAAGGTGTTTGATAAGGTCCCCCATGTTAGGCTACTGCAGAAAATACAGAGATATGGCATTGAGGGTGAGTTGGAGGTTTGGATTAGGAATTGGCTGGCTGGAAGAAGACAGAGGGTAGTAGTTGATGGCAAAGGTTCATCTTGGAGTGCCGTCACTAGCGGTGTTCCGCAAGGATCTGTTTTGGGACCATTGCTGTTTGTCATTTTTATAAATGACCTGGAGGAAGGGTTAGAAGGTTGGGTGAGCAAGTTTGCGGATGATACGAAAGTCGGAGGAGTTGTAGACAGTGAGGAAGGATGTGCCAGGTTACAGCGGGATATAGAGAAGCTGCAGAGCTGGGCAGAAAGGTGGCAAATGGAGTTCAATGTAGCTAAGTGTGAGGTGATTCACTTTGGTAAGAGTAACAAAAAGATGGGGTACTGGGCTAATGGTCGGATACTTGGTAGTGTGGAAGAGCAGAGGGATCTTGGTGTCCACGTACACAGATCTCTGAAAGTTGCCACCCAGGTAAATAGTGCAGTGAAGAAGGCATATGGTGTACTGGCTTTTATTGGTAGAGGAATTGAGTTCCGGAGTCCTGAGGTCATGCTGCAGTTGTATAAGACTCTGGTGCAGCCGCATCTGGAATATTGTGTGCAGTTTTGGTCGCCATACTATAGGAAGGATGTGGAGGCACTGGAACGGGTGCAGAGGAAGTTTACCAGGATGTTGCCTGGTGTGGTAGGAAGATCCTATGAGGAAAGGCTGAGGCACTTGGGGTTGTTTTCATTGGAGAAAAGAAGGTTTAGGGGTGACTTGATAGAGGTGTACAAGATGATTAGGGGGTTAGATAGGGTTGACAGTGAGAACCTTTTTCCACGTATGGAGTCAGCTATTACAAGGGGGCATAGCTTTAAATTAAGGGGGGGTAGATATAGGACTGATGTTAGGGGTAGGTTCTTCACTCAGCGAGTCGTAAGTTCATGGAATGCCCTGCCAGTAGCAGTGGTGGACTCTCCCTCTTTATGGGTATTTAAGCGGGCATTGGATGTAGGTTAGGTGGGCTTTGATCGGCGCAACATTGAGGGCCGAAGGGCCTGTACTGCGCTGTATTCTTCTATGTTCTATGTTCTAAGAAGGCTTATGTTAGGATGAGATGTGAAGGCTCAGTTAAGGTGCTTGAGGTTACAAGGTAGCCAGGAAGACCTAAAAAGAGAGCTCAGAAGAGCCAGGAGGAGGCATGAGAAGTTGTTGGCGGATTGGATCAGGGTCAATCCTAAGTCTTTCTATGCGTATTTTAGGAATAAAAGAATGACGAGAGTAAGATTAGGACCAATCAAGGATAGTAGTGTGAAGTTGTGTGTGGAGTCCGAGGAGATAGGGGAGCACTAAATGAATATTTTTTGACAATATTCACTGTAGAAAACGACAATGTTGTCGAAGAGAATACTGAGATACAGGCTACTAGACTAGGTGGGATTGAGGTTCACAAGGAAGAGGAATACAGAATCATGCAGAGTATGAAAACAGATAAATCCCCTGGGCTGGATAGGAAGTTTCCTTTCGGGAAGCCAGGGAGGAGATCGCTGAGTCTTTGGCATTGACCTTTGAATCGTCATTGTCTGCAAGAATACTGCCAGAAGACTGGAGGATAGAAAATGTGGTTCCCCTGTTCAAGAAGGGGAGTAGAGGTAATTATAGACCAGTGAGCCTTACTTCAGTTGTTGGTAAACGGTTATAAGAGATAGAATTTATAATCATCTAGAAAAGAATAATTTGATTAGGGAAAGTCAGCACGGTATTGTGAAGGGTAGGTCATGCCTCACAAACCTTATTGAGTTCTTTGAGAAGGTGACCAAACAGGTAGATCAGAGCAAACCGGTTGATGTGTATATGGGTTTCAGCAAGGCATTCAATAAGATTCCCCATAGTAGGCTATTGAACAAAATGGGAGGAATGGGATTGTGGGAGATATAGCAGTTTAGATCAGTAATTGGCTTGCTAAAAAAAGACAGAGGTTGGTGGTTGATGGGAAATGTTCATCCTGGAGTCCAGTTACTAGTGGTGCACTGCAAGGGTCAGTGTTGGGTCCACTGTTGTTCGTCATTTTTATAAACGACCTGGATGAGGGCGTAGAAGGGTGAGTTAGTAAATTTGCAGACGACACTAAGGTTGGTGGAGTTGTGGACAGTGATGAAGGATGTTGTAGGTTACAGAGAGTCATAGATAAGCTGCAGAGCTGGGCTGAAAGGTGGCAAATTAAGTTTATTGCAGACAAGTGTGAGGTGATTCACTTTGGTTGGAGTAACTGGAATGCAAAGTACTGGGCTAATGGTAATATTCTTGGTAGTGTAGATGAGCAGAGAGATCTCGGTGTCCATGTACAAAGATCCTTGAAAGTTGCCACCCAGATTGACAGGGTTGTTAAGAAGGCATACAGTGTTTTACCTTTTATTAATAGAGGGATCGAGTTCTGGAACCATGAGGTTATGCTGCAGCTGTACAAAACTCTGGTGCGGCCGCACTTGGAGTATTGTGTACAGTCTGGTCACCACATTATAAGAAGGATGTGGAAGTTTTGGAAAGAGTGCAGAGGAGATTTAATAGGATATTGCCTGGTATGGAGGGAAGGTCTTATGAGGAACGGCTAAGGGACTTGGGGCTGTTTTCATTAGAGAGAAGAAGGTGACTTAATAGAGACATATGAGATAATCAGAGGGTTAGGTAGGGTGGACAGGGAGAGCCTTTTTCCATGTATGGTGACGGCGAGCACAAGGGGCATAGCTTTAAATTGAGGGGTGATAGATATGGGATAGATGTCAGAGGTAGTTTCTTTACTCAGAGAGTATTAAGGGTGTGGAATGTTTTGCCTGCAACGGTAGTAGATTCGCCAACTTTAAGTACATTTAAATCGTCATTGGACAAGCACATAGACATACTTGGTACAGTGTAGGTTAGATGGGCTTCAGATTGGTATGACAGGTCGGCACATCATCGAGGGCCGAAGGCCCTGCACTGTGCTGTAACATTCTATGTATCTACGTAATCCAGTGACATTTCCACAACAGCACCTTCTCCACATGGAGACCTGCTGGAAACCATAATGAGTAGGATATTTATATGCTGCTTGATAGCTCTGTCAAAGAGAATTTCCACCAGTTTCATTTTTGTGATGAGACTGAGGATGTGGCAATTGGTCACGTAATTATTCTCCTCTTGGGGGACTGGGCATAGTTGAGCAACTTTCTATATTGCAAGGAAGATGTCAGAGTTGGAGCTGGAATGAAACAGCTTTCCCAGGAACATGGCTTGTTTTGTAGCATAAATCTTCAGCACTATTGCAGGAATGGAGTCAGGGCCCATTGCCCATACTGTGTTCAGCTATTCTTTGCCGTCAGATTGAATTGGCTGAAGACTGGCGTTTGTGATTGTGTTAAAGGTTTAGATGGAAAGGAATTTCTTAAGTGTGTACAAGACAATATTTCTGATTCAGTATGTGGATGTACCTACTAGAGAACGTGCAAAACTTGACCTACTCTTGGGAAATAAGGCAGGGCAGGTGACTGAGGTGTCAGTGGGGGAGCACTTTGGGGCCAGTGACCATAATTCTATTCGTTTTAAAATAGTGATGGAAAAGGATAGACCAGATCTAAAAGTTGAAGTTCTAAATTGGAGGAAGGCCAATTTTAACGGTATTAGGCAAGAACTTTCAAAAGCTGATTGGAGGCAGATGTTCGCAGCTAAAGGGATGGCTGGAAAATGGGAAGCATCAGAAATGAGTAACAAGAATGCAGAGAAAGTATATTCCTGTCAGGGTGAAAGGGAAGGCTGGATGACTAAAGAAATTGAGGGTTTGGTTATGAAAAAGATGGAAGCATATGGTATAGACAGGATAGATCGAGTAAATCCTTAGTAGAGTATAAAGAAAGTAGGAGTATACTTAAGAGGGAAATCAGGAGGGCAAAATGGGGACATGAGATAGCTTTGGCAAATAGAATTAAGGAGAATCCAAATGGGTTTTACAAATATATTAAGGACAAAAGGGTAACTAGGGAGAGAATAGGACCCCTCAAGGCGGCCTTTGTGTGGAGCCACAGAAAATGGGGGAGATACTAAATGAATATTTTGCATCAGTATTTACTGTGGCAAAGGATATGCAAGATATAGACTGTAGGGAAATAGATGGTGACATCTTGCAAAATGTTCAGATTACGGAGGAGGAAGTGCTGGATGTCTTGAAACGGTTAAAGATGGATAAATCCCCAGGACCTGATCAGGTGTACCCGAGAACTCTGTGGGAAGCTAGAGAAGTGATTGCTGGGCCTCTTGCTGAGATATTTGTATCATCAATAGTCACAGGTGAGGTGCTGGAAGATTGGAGGTTGGCAAACGTGGTGCCACTGTTTAAAGACAAGGCAGGGAACTATAGACCAGTGAGCCTGGTGGTGGGCAAGTTGTTGGAGGGAATCCTGAGGGACAGGATGTACATGTATTTGGAAAGTCAAGGACTGATTCGGGATAGTCAACTTGTTTGTGTTTTTTGATGAAGTAACAAAGAAGATTGATGAGGGCAGAGCAGTTGACGTGATCTATGTGGACTATAGTAAGGCGTTCGACAAGGTTCCCCATGGGAGACTGATTAGCAAGGTTATTTCTCATGGAATACAGGGAGAACTAGCCATTTGGATACAGAGCTGGCTCAAAGGTAGAAGGTGGTGGTGGAGGGTTGCTTTTCAGACTGGAGGCCTGGACTGGAGTGCCACAAGGATCGGTGCTAGGCCCTCTACTTTTTGTCATTTACATAAATGATTTGTATGCGAGCATAAGAGGTACAGTTAGTAAGTTTACAGATGACACCAAAATTGGAGGTGTAGTGGACAGCGAAGAGGGTTACCTCAAATTACAACAGGATCTTGACCAGATGGGCCAATGGGCTGAGAAGTGGCAGATGGAGTTTAATTCAGATAAATGCGAGGTGCTGCATTTTGGGAAAGCAGATCTTAGCAGGACTTATACACTTAATCGTAAGTTCTTGGGGAGTGTTGCTGAACAAAGAGACCTTGGAGTGCAGGTTCATAGCTCCTTGAAAGTGGAGTCGCAGATAGATAGAATAGTGAAGAAGGGGTTTGGTATGCTTTCCTTTATTGGTCAGAGTGTTGAGTACAGGAGTTGGGAGGTCATGTTGCAGCTGTACAGGACACTGGTTAGGCCACTGTTCGAATATTGCATGCAATTCTGGTCTCCTTCCTATCGGAAAGGTGTTGTGAAACTTGAAAGGGTTCAGAAAAGATTTACAAGGATGTTGCTAGGGTTGGAGGATCTGAGCTACAGGGAGAGGCTGAACAGGCTGGGTCTGTTTTCCCTGGAGCATCGGAGGCTGAGGGGTGACCTTATAGATGTTTACAAAATTATGAGGGGCATGAATAGGATAAATAGGCAAAGCCTATTCTGGAATGGGGGAGTCCAGAACTAGAGTGCATAGGTTTAGGGTGAGAGGAGAAAGATATAAAGACCTAAGGGGCAACTTTTTCACGCAGAAGGTGGTATGTGTATAGAATGAGCTGCCAGAGGATGTGGTGGAGGCTGGTACAATTGCAACATTTAAGAGGCATTTGGATTGGTATATGAATAGGAAGGGTTTGGAGGGATATGGGCCAAATGCTGGCAGGTGGGACTAGATTGGGTTGGGATATCTGGTCGGCATGGACAGGTTGGACCGAAGGGTCTGTTTCCATGCTGTATATCGTGATGACTCTGTATGTTCATTGCAAAGAGGTGGAACTTCGATTCAACACTGTCGACTGAGAATGGTGCAGATATTATATCTTTTACCCTGATTTGTAAGGCTGTTCCATTATCTAGGATGAGAATATTTGTGAATTTCTCTCCTCTGGTGAGTCATTCACTAGTTCATCACCATTTATGACAGGATGTTGTTATGAAGATTTGGGTGTACTGTACATTTAAGAGAGCAAAAGCTATCGGTGACACAATGTAATATCTGCTTCAGTTACTTGGATATCTGTTTGCCTGGAAATAACAAAAAAAAAGCGAATTTTTTCAATCAGTTTAAATTACTCCCTGAAAGTATCAAATTCTAATCAAGTTTGAATTGAGTATATTGTCTGCAGAGGAGAAAGTGAGGACTGCAGATGCTGGAGATCAGAGATGAAAATGTGTTGCTGGAAAAGCGCAGCAGGTCAGGCAGCATCCAAGGAACAGGAGAATCGATGTTTCGGGCATCAGCCCTTCTTCAGGAATGAGGAAAGTGTGTCCAGCAGGCTAAGATAAAAGGTAGGGAGGAGGGACTTGGGGGAGGGGCGTTGGAAATGCGATAGGTGGAGGGAGGTCAAGGTGAGGGTGATAGGCCGGAGTGGGGTGGGTGCAGAGAGGTCAGGAAGAAGATTGCAGGTTAGGAAGGCGGTGCTGAGTTCAAGGGATTTGACTGAGACAAGGTGGTGGGAGGGGAAATGAGGAAACTGGAGAGATCTTGAGTTCATCCCTTGTGGTTGGAGGGTTCCCAGGCAGAAGATAAGGCACTCTTCCTCCAACCGTCGTGTTGCCATGGTCTGGCGATGGAGGAGTCCAAGGACCTGCATGTCCTTGGTGGAGTGGGAGGGGAAGTTGAAGTGTTGGGCTACGGGGTGGTTGGGTTAGTTGGTCCGGGTGTCCCAGAGGTGTTCTCTGAAACGTTCTGCAAGTAGGCGGCCTGTCTCCCCAATATAGAGGAGGCCACATCGGGTGCAGCGGATGCAATAGATGATGTGTGTGGAGGTGCAGGTGAATTTGTGGCGGATATGGAAGTGTCCCTTAGGGCCTTGGAGGGAGGTAAGGGGGGAGGTGTGGGCGCAAGTTTTGCATTTCTTGCGGTTGCAGGGAAAGGTGCCGGGAGTGGAGGTTGGGTTGGTGGGGGGTGTGGACCTGATGAGGGAGTCACAGAGGGAGTGGTCTTTTCGAAACACTGATAGGGGAGGGGAGCGAAATATGTCCCCCTGGGTTGCCGCCGCCGCAGCCATTTCTGCCCCCAGTGACATCACTAACCTGCACGATGACAGCGCCGCATGTGTCTCTGCCCCCACGCCGATCTGCGTCACCACGCTTAACTCCACCCCCACGCCGATCTCTCTCACCATGCCTAACCCCGCCCCCACGCCGATCTCCGTCACCACGTCTAACCCCGCCCCCACGTCGATCGCGTCACGTCTAACCCCGCCCCCACACTGTTCTTTGTCACCACGCCCAACTCCGCCCCCCACGCCGATCTCCGTCCCCGCCCCCACGCCAACCCTGCCCCCACTCCCAGCTCCAGCCCCATACCAGGTCCTAGCTCCCAGCCCTGCCGTGTTTTCACCATCCCTCCAGAACTACCCCTCTCTGAGGATGAAAGATCAGTCCTCAGCAGAGGCCTCACCTTCATTCCCCTACGCTCTCGGATTAACGAGTTCAACATATGGCGTGACATTGAACAATTCTTCTGCCGCTTTTGCCTCCCTGCCTACTTCTCCAACCAAGATTCTCGCCCACCCTCTGACGACCCTTTCTCCCGCCTCCAACGCACCCCATCCACCTGTGCTGGCCTCTTACCCGCCCTCAATCTCTTCATAGCCAACTGTCACCGCGACATTAACCACCTCAACTTCTCCATCCCTCTCACCCACTCCAACCTCTCACTCTCAGAACGTGCAACCCTCCACTCCCTCCGTTCCAACCCCAACCTCACCACCAAACCAGCAGACAAGGGAGGTGCAGTAGTAGTTTGGCGCACCGACCTTTACACCACTGAGGCTAAACGCCAGCTCGCAGACACCTCCTCCTACTGCCCCCTTGACCATGACCCCACCTCCCACCACCAAACCATCATCTCCCAGACCATCCAGAACCTCATCACCTCAGGGGATCTCCCGTCCGCCGCCTCCAACCTCACAGTCCCACAACCCCACACCGCCTGTTTCAACCCCCTGCCCAAAATCCATAAACCTGACTACCCCGGCCAACCCATTGTCTCAGCCTGCTCCTGCCCCACCGATCTCATCTCTGCATACCTCAACACGGTCCTGTCCCCCTTAGTCCAAGAACTCCCCACCTACATTCGGGACACCACCCACGCCCTCCACCTCCTCCATGATTTTTGCTTCCCCGGTCCCCAACGCCTTATCTTCACCACGGACATCCAGTCCCTGTACACCTCCATCCCCCATCATGAAGGACTTAAAGCCCTCCGCTTCTTCCTTTCCCGCCGTACCAACCAGTACCCTTCCACCGACACCCTCCTTCGACTGACTGAACTGGTTCTCATCCTGAACAACTTCTCTTTCCAATCCTCCCACTTCCTCCAAACCAAAGAGTAGCAATGGGCACCTGTATGGGCCCCAGCTATGCCTGCCTCTTCGTAGGATATATGGAACAGTCCATCTTCCGCAGCTACACTGGCGCCACCCCCCACCTTTTCCTCTGCTACATCGATGATTGTATCGGCGCTGCCTCGTGCTCCCATGAGGAGGTTGAACAGTTCATCCACTTTACCAATACTTTCCACCCCGACCTCAAATTCACCTGGACCGTCTCAGACTCCTCCCTCCCCTTCCTAGACCTTTCCATTTCTATCCTCGGGCGACCGAATCGACACGGACATTTACTATAAACCGACCGACTCCCACAGCTACATAGACTACATCTCCTCCTACCCTGCCACCTGTAAAAACGCCATCCCATATTCCCAATTCCTTTGTCTCCGCCGCATCTGCTCCCAGGAGGACCAGTTCCAAAACTGTACCACCCAGATGGCCTCCTTCTTCAAGGACCGCAATTTCCCCCCAGACGTAGTCGACGATGCCACCGCATCTCTTCCACTTCCCGCTCCTCCGCCCTTGAGCCCCGCCCCTCCAACCGCCACCACGATAGAACCCTACTGGTAGAACCTACCACCCCACCAACCTCCATGTCCAACGTATCATCCGCCGTCATTTCTGCCACCTCCAAACGGACACCACCACCAGGGACATATTTCCGTCCCCTCCCCTATCAGCATTTCGAAAAGACTACTCCCTCTGTGACTCCCTTGTCAGGTCCACACCCCCCACCAACCCAACCTCCACTCCTGGCACCTTCCCCTGCAACCGCAAGAAATGCAAAACTTGCCCCCACACCTCCCCCCTTACTTCCCTCCAAGGCCCCAAGGGACACTTCCATATCCACCACAAATTCACCTGCACCTCCACACACATCATCTATTGCATCCGCTGCACCTGATGTGGCCTCCTCTATATTGGGGAGACAGGCCGCCTACTTGCAGAACGTTTCAGAGAACACCTCTGGGACACCCGGACCAACCAACCCAACCACCCCGTAGCCCAACACTTCAACTCCCCCTCCCACTTCACCAAGGACATGCAGGTCCTTGGACTCCTCCATCGCCAGACCATGGTTGGAGGAAGAGCGCCTCATCTTCTGCCTGGGAACCCTCCAACCACAAGGGATGAACTTAGATTTCTCCACTTTCCTCATTTCCCCTCCCACCACCTTGTCTCAGTGAAATCCCTCGAACTCAGCACCGCCTTCCTAACCTGCAATCTTCTTCCTGATCTCTCCACACCCACCTCACTCCGGCCTATCACCCTCACCTTGACCTCCCTCCACCTATCGCATTCCCAATGCCCCTCCCCCAAGTCCCTCCTCCCTACCTTTTATCTTAGCCTTCTGGACGCACTTTCCTCATTCCTGAAGAAGGGCTGATGCCCGAAACGTCGATTCTCCTGTTCCTTAGATGCTGCCTGACCTGCTGCGCTTTTCCAGCAACACATTTTCAGCTATTATTACTGCAGAACCAAAAAAGTTGTGTATCTAATTTCCTGATATATAACATGGCTAAAATTTGTATTGCAGATTTGACTTTGATATTTGACTCCCATCAATGTTTCATTCTTCTTGCTGTTTCTAAGCTCCACCTTCTCAAATTCAGTGATATCTGAGTGACTCGGGTTCTGGGGAGATTAATGGGGGATTCAGGTGAGATGTTTGGTGAGGCCTATCTTGACAGTAAGATCATCTCACCACAACTTATCTATTCTTCACAAGTATTGTAACACTATCATTTGATCTCCCATTATACTGGTGGAGTGTAGACAGTGTATGAACTTTCAACAACGCTATGCATTCTTGTAAAAGCTGACACGGCTTTTACCTGGATCAAAACCTTAAAGTAATCTGGAAAACAGCTGCTGCCACTGTGTAGGATTTTAGTGAGATCACATCTGGAGTAGTGTGTACAAATTTAGTCCCCTCACTGAAAAAGGATTTTGTTGTATTGAAAGATGGCACCCTAAACTGATCCTTGCAATGAAGGTGTTAATCTATAATGAAAGAAGGATCTGTTTTATCCAATACCCATTGGAGTTTACGTGTGAGGGAGCAGAGGGAACACAGTGACCCTTATCCTGGCAGAGCAGGGAAGGTTATTGAAGTTTGTTCTGTATTGCTGGACATTTCTTCCGACTGCAGATACTGCACTGAGCTGGGTGGTGAGCTCAGACCATGCTCGGAGGGTCTGGTGGCGTGGCCTCCTCTGGGAAGTGAATGGTACCCCTCTATCCACCTGGACCTCTGTTCCCCTGTTGAAAGATTGTGGTGAAATTGCCCCTTACCTGCCCTGTTCAGGGTAAACTGTGCAAGGCAGCTCCAAGCTGAGAAAGCTCAACTGCCCATTGGTCTTTTAAAGATCACAGAATATTCTGACAATGACCTGTCCCACCAGCCATGATGAATTGGAGATCGGGTTGGCATTGACGGGGGAATTCATGGGATGGGTTAGGCGAATGAGGCGATTTGATATGACAGCACCATAAAACCAGCTCAATCTCGTGGAGAGAGACCGTCCATTAAACCCATTGAAAATGTCACCGTGCCAGATTATTTTGATTCCACCCAATGATTTGAAAACTCTGTTGACCCTCTCCCAGTTAGAAAGCTTCAGAATAAATGCTCATCCAAAACTTGGCACAGTCTAAACTTACACCTAAATGCTATTCACCCATCATTCCTGGAAATACTGGCTCATACTTTCGAAATTCCTTCATTTCACACTCTGAAACCTGTGAACACATCCTTCCTTGACATTGTCTCTCAACCTCCCTCATTTGTTTATAACCCAATCCCCTCGTATGTGTTGGTATTTAAGCTGATTCCCTGTCATTGCTCTCTGGCAATGGTTTTTAACCCACAGCACAATGCAAATACAATAGACAATAGGTGCAGGAGTAGTCCATTCTTCCCTTCGAGCCTGCACCACCATTCATTATGATCATGGCTGATCAGCCTTAATCAGTATCCTGTTCCTGCCTTATCTCCATAACCCTTGATTGCACTATCGTTGAGAGCTCTATCAAACTCTTTCTTAAACGAATCCAGAGACTTGGGCCTCCACTGCTTTCTGGGGTAGAGCATTCCACACACCCACCACTCTCTGGGTGAAGAAGTTTCTCCTCCTCTCTGTCCTAAATAGTCTACCCTGTATTTTTAAGCTGTGTCCTCTGGTTCGGGACTCAGCGGAAACATGCTTCCTGCCTCCAGAGTGTCCAATCCTTTAATAATCTTATACGTCCCAATCTCAGTATTCTAAACGCAAGGGTATACAAGCCCAGTCACTCCAATCTTTCAACATAAGATAGTCCCGCCATTCCAGGAATTGACCTCGTGAACCTACGCTGCATTGCCTCAATAGCCAGAATGTCTTTCCACAAATTTGGAGACCAGAACTGCACACAATATTCCAGGTGCGGTCTCACCAGGGCCCTGTACAGCTGCAGAAGAACCTCTTTGCTTCTATACTCAATCCCTCTTGTTATGAAGGCCAGCATGCTATCAGATTTCTTCACTACCTGCTGTACCTGCATGCTTGCCTTCATTGACTGGTGAAAGTGAGGACTGCAGATGCTGGAGATCAGAGCTGAAAATGTGTTGCTGGAAAAGTGCAGCAGGTCAGGCAGCATCAAAGGAGCAGGAGAATTGACATTTCGGGCCTTTCCTGAAAAAGTGCTCATGCCCAAAACGTCGATTCTCCTACTCCTGACCTGCTGCGCTTTTCCAGCAACACATTTTCAGCTCTTCATTGACTGGTGTACAAGATCATCCAGATCTCTTTGTACTGCCCTTTAACCTAACTTGACACCATTTAGGTAGTAATCTTCCTTCCTGTTCTTGCCACCAAAGTGGATAACCATACATTTATCCACATTAAACTGCATCTGCCATGCATCTGTCCACTGACCTAAACTGTCCAGGTCATCCTGTAAACTCCTAACATCCTCCTTACATTTCACCCTGCCACCCAGCTTTGTATCATCAGCAAATTTGCTAATGTTACTATTAATACCATCTTCTATATCATTGTAAAAAGCTGCAGTCCCAGCTCTGATCCCTGCAATACCCCACTGGTCACCGCCTGCCATTCCGAAAGGGAGCCATTTATCACTACTCTTCGTTTCTTGTCAGCCAATCAATTTTCAATCCAGGTCAGTACTTTGCACCCTAATTTTGCTCACTAACCTCCTATGTGGGACTTTATCAAAAGCTCTCTGTAAGTCCAGGTATACTACATCCACTGGATCTCCCTTGTCCATCTTCAGAGTTACATCCTCAAAAAATTCCCGAAAGTTAGTCAAGCATGATTTCCCCTTCATAAATCCATGATGACTCTGACCTATCCTGTTACTGCTATCCAGATGTGTTGCAATTTCATCCTTTATAATTCACTCCAGCATCTTTCCCACCACTGAGGTCAGACTAACTGGTCTATAATTTCCTGCTTTCTCTCTCGCTCCTTTCTCAAAAAGTGATACAACATTTGCCACCCTCCAAACTGCAGGAACTGATCCTGAATCTATTGAACTCTGGAAAATAATCACCAACGCATCCACGATTTCTCGAGCCACCTCCTTCAGTACCCTGGGATGTAGACCATCAGGAGACGGGGACTTATCAGCCTTCAGACCTAACAGTCTCTCCAAAACCGATTCCTGGCAAATATAAATTCCCTTCAGTTCAGGTCCTTTAGCCACTGTTACCTCTGGGAGATTACTTGTGTCTTCTCCACATTCAACAACCAAATAAATGAACAAATCAACAGCACACCCATGGCTCACCCATCTCTTGACTCATAGCAGAAGTGGTAATGCAAAGATTAGAACAAACAGTCTTACTTCAAATTCAACCCAAACTCTGGGTCAGATATGTGGATGACACCTTTGTAATCATTAAAAACACAGAAATAGAGAACACACACCGGATCATCAATGCCACACTCACAGGAATCCGATTCACTAGAGAGGAAGAAAAGGACAACCAACTCCCATTCCTAGACGTGATGGTACAGAGAACACCTAACGGAGAATTCACCACAAAGGCATACAGGAAAGTCACACACACAGACCAAGTCCTGAACTATGAAAGCAACCACCCTAACACACACAAACGAAGAACACCTATACAATGTATTCGCCAAAATTTGCGCAATTTCATCAACAGATGCCTAAGGGAAAGACAACAGAACGAGGACATGCCGCAACCCAAAGGACTAGCCACATTACCATACATCAGGAGCATTTCCGAACTGACAGCCAGACTACTGCGACCACTAGGACTCATAACAGCACACAAACCAACAGCCACTCTCAGACAACAATTCACCAGAACGAAGGACCCAATACCCAGCATGAGCAAATCCAGTGTAGTGTACAACATCCCATGCAAGGACTGCACAAAACACTACATAGGACAAACAGGAAGACAGCTAACGATCCGCATCCATGAACACCAACTAGCCACAAAACGACACGACCAGCTATCCTTAGTAGCCACACACGCAGATAACAAGCAACATGAATTCGACTGGGACAACACTACTATCATAGGACAAGCCAAACAGAGAACAGCCAGGGAATTCCTAGAGGCATGGCACTCATCCACAGATTCAATCAATAAGCACATCGACTTGAACCCAATATACCGACCACTGCAACGGACAGCTGGAACTGACAACCGGAAGCGGCAGATTCAAACCACTACAAATGCCGGAGGAAAGATCACAGAAGCACTTCAGAGGAGGCTCCCAAGCACTGAGAACGTCACCTAGACAGGGGACGAAACATCTGCAACACAAATTCCCAGCTCAGCAAACAGAACCACAACAATGAGCACCCGAGCTACAAATCTTCTCACAAACTTTGAAGGTTTTTAACTTCTCTTTCCCCTTCATGTGTTTCATTGTTTACCCTGTGATAAGCAATCTTTATTATCTTCACCGCGATATACTTCTTCCTTACCACGTGGAGATTTCTCTTTTCCCAATTTTCTGTCCTTCATGGACTGAAATTGACTCTGAAAGCCAAACTTTGATTTATGAACCAATTCATAACCATTAGCCAATTCAGCTGCTGCTCTTGCCATTTTAACTCTGGCTCTTCACGAGTTGTCACTACCCCAGAAAGTGAAGTTCTGAACTCCTCCAACCTTACTGTCTATCTGAAAGCATCATACGTTTGATCTATTTTTAATGCTCTGAAGTACCTCGAAAAATTGCTTGTTTGATTCTTTTAAACTCAACGCATGTTTGACCAGGATCCCTCCTGAGAATGCTGAAACATTGTCAGTAGATTTCTGGCATAAGCACTTAAGATGGCTTTCTTCACCTCCTCATATTTCCTAGATGCCTCCTCTGATGGTAATGCAACTATCTCATGAGCCCTACCTTCCAGCTTTGCTTGGATAATCAAAATTCACTTCAGTTGTTCATTCACTTTCTCAAATGAGATGAAAAAGGCATCCACATTCTTCTCTTCAAATTTATGCAATGCTTGGATATATTTAAACAGATCTTCACGAGGCTTTTGGCTACCATGGGTTTGCTCATCCTCACGACCCTCCTCACTAACCCTACCTACTACCTTCACCATCATCCTTTTAAGCTGATTTTCCAGTCTAAATGACAACTTCTGAAGTTTAAACTCTCTCTCTTTCTCCCTTTTCTCTGCTTGGGCGTTCCTCTCTTCTTTTTGTTCTGCCAAAGCAATTCCTTCCTTTTCCTTTTTCTCTGTTTGGGCAATCCATTCTTTTTCACTGGCCTCTGCTTTTAACTGTGATTCAAACTGTTTCAGTTCCATTTCATGCTCAAGCTGTTTCATCTGCATTGAATTCTAGCAATGTCCAAAGATTATGATTGCATTTCCAGCAAATTTAAATACAGAGCCATAGCTACAGTTACCTTTCATTTCCTCACAGATGAAGGCAATCTTAATGCCAGCTTGTTTGCCGAGTCCAACAGCTTTGTTTTGCTCACCTTTGGTAAAGCCCCCAGTCATTTCTTCCGTCCCTAGAAAAACCTTAGTGACTGAAAGAGCCATCACCACATCATGCACTGTTTAAATCAATCAAATTCAACACCCTGAATGAAAGACACGAACATGTACCATTTGCCACTTTGAGTCCAAAAACCCTGAACCCAAATTAGAATTATGGAATCAAACCCAACAAGAGCTCCCAGTCTGTTAAGGACAAGGCCAGGTGCCCTCAAAATATTTTAAGAAGGCAGCTAGACTATAACTTTTTTTCCTTTAACTGCAGATGTGAGGTGGATATTCCAGGTGCGATACAGCTCATCAAACCACTCGGCTTTAAGCAAAACAGAATTTTTTAAACACTACAATTGCAACACAAACAAAGGAAAATGGAACTTAGAATAACTTAACTATTGGAAAACTCAACAGACCTGATAGAGCAAATTATCGAAGGAACTGCTCCAATGCAGTAAGCATCCCAAAAACACTGCTTGGTAAAAAGATAAATTGAAACATATTCTTACAGGGAGGAGCGAACAACATCCAACAAGATTTCTGGATAAAAACTCAGTCAAGAATCATTTACTGAAGCTTGCAATGTTCCTGGGATTCTAGCATCTTCTGACTGCCACAGCTAAGTGAAACTAGAGAAACCTGAACTGGAAGAATTGGCCACTCCCACATCTTTATTAAACTAGGCTCTTCCTAGAGCTCTTGGTAGTTCTGCCTATGCAGCCTCTTTTAAAAAAACCGCAGGGAAAATATAACCTTGTTAAACTGACAGTATTGTCACAAGTGTGTCCCACTATGCAACCTGTGCCCTATAGACTTGGGTTAGCAAAAGTCCATCAGTGTCTGATTTACAATTCATATTGGCCTACCATGAAATGCTGCTTGAGGAAGACAGCTCCAAGCTGCTGCAAATTTATCTGACGAAATGTTTCCAAGTTTAAAATTTAGGACTCAGAGATTGCTGGGCCTCTCACTGAAATATTTATCTCATTGATAGCCAAAGTGAGTTACCAGAAGATTTAGGATTGGCTTATGTGGTGGCATTATTTAAGAAAGGTGGTAAGGAAAAGCCAAGGAATTATGGGCCGGAGTGCCTGACATTAGTGGTGAGTAAGTTGTTGAAAGTTAAAAATCACACAACACCAGGTTATAGTCCAACAGGTTTAATTGGAAGCACACTAGTTTTTGGAGCGCTGCTCCTTCGTCAGGTGGTTGTGGAGGACACAATTGTAAGGCACAGAATTTATAGCAAAAGTTTAGTGTGATGTAACTGAAATTATACATTGAAAATTACCTTGATTGTCTGTTGAGTCTTTCACCTATTCGAATACCATGATAGTTTCACTTCTTTCATGTGTAAATGACAAAACCTTTTTTTAAAAGTTGCATTCTCAGGTTGACTGTAACAATGGTGTTAGCTAGACAATATGTTGAAGGTGTTAGCCCCCTGTGTTCTCTGCCCATGCCATGATGTTTAGATTGATTCGAAACTAAAATGTGAGATAACAGAGTTTTACATGAATTCATGCAGTTTTTGAGCAAAGTACAATGTAACTTTGCAAGTACAAATTCACCCCACATGTGTATATGTGTGCATGTGGGTTGTTATGTGTGTGTGTTTGTGTGTGTCTGCCTGTCTGTCTGGGTTGAGGGGTTGTGAGTGTGGGAGAGAGTGTGTGTCTGGGGTTGGAGGTTGTGAGCATCTGTTAAAGAAAGTGTATATGTGTGTGCGTGATTGTAGAGTGGTCTAAGTCTTTGAGAGGATGCCTGTCCAAGTGTGGGAGTGTGTGTGTCTGTAAGGGGGTGTGTGAGTGTCTGTGTGCGTGTCTGTGTATATGTGTGTATAGGAGTGCCTATGTGTGTATGTGTGTGTGTATATCGTGCAATGGCGGTCACCTGTAATGTGACATGAACCCAAGGTTGAGGCCCTCCCTATGGGTATGGAACTTAGCTATCAGCCTCAGCTCGGCCACCTTTCGCTGCTGCCTGTCCCGAAGTCCACCTTGGAGGATGGTCGAATGTCCTGGACCACTGAAGTGTTCCCCAATTGGGAGGGAACCCTCCTGTCTGTTGATTGTTGTGCGGTGCCCATTCATCTGTTGCCGTAGCCTTTGCTTGGTTTCCCCAATGTACCATGCCTCAGGGCATCCTCACCTGCAACGTATAAGATAGACAATGTTGGCTGAGTCACATGAGTACCTGCCACGTACACGGTGGGAGGTGTCCCCACGTGTAATGGTGGTATCTATGTCCACACGCTGACAAGTCTTGCAGCACCTACCGTGACGGGGTTGTATAGAGTTGTCCTGAAAGCCAGGAAGCTTGCTACAAACAATGATCTGTTTGAGGTTTGGCCGTTGTTTAAAGGCAAGCAGTGAAGGTGGGGAGAAGGTCTTGGCGAGGTGCTCATCCTCATTGATAATGTGTTGCAGGTCACGAAGAACAGGCCGTAGTTTTTCAGCTCCTGGGAAGTACTGAACAATGAAGGATACCCTGTTGGTTGCAGCACATGCCTGTCTCCTGAGAAGGTCATTATGGTTCCTTGCTGTGGCACTTTGGAACTGGCAGTTGAGGAGTTGAGCATCGTACCCCGTTCTTATGAGGGCATCCCTGAGTACTTCCAGGCTGTTGGAGGGGATTCAGACAGACCGGAATTACATACATTTTGAAAGGCACAGGCTGATTAGGGATAGTAAGCATGGTGATGTGCATGGCAAATTGTGTCTCATTAACATGATCAACTGTTTTGAAGAAGTGACAAAGATTATTGATGATAGAACAATGTACGCTGTCAATGTGGATTTCAGCAAAACATTGAACAAGGTTCCACATGGTAGACTGGTTAGTAAGTGAGAACACATGGGATCCAGGGCTGCCGATAAATTGGATATAAAGTTGTCTTGAGGCCAGGAGTAAGAGGGTGGTGGTAGAAGATTGCTTTTCAGACTGGAGGTGAGTGGCCAGTGGTGTGCTGCAAGGATTGGTGCTGGGTCCACAGTTTTTCATCATTTATATGAATGATTTGAATATAAATGTATGAAGTAAGTTTGCAGATGACACTAAAATTAGTGGTACAGTGGACAGTGAAGAAGATTATCTCACAGTTCAACAGGAGCTTGACCAGATGGACAAGGGGTGAGGAGTGGCACATGGAGTTGAATTTAGATAAATGTGAGGGGTTGCATTTTGATAAGGCTAATCAAGGCAAGACTTATCCAGTTAGTGGTAGGGCTTCGGGGACGACTGCAGAACAAAGGGACCTGTGGATGCAGATGCATAGTTCCTTGAAAATGGAGTTGCAATTGGACAAAGTGGAGAACAAAGCATTTGGTATGCTTGTCTTCACTATGTATTGAAGTTGGGACCCAATGCTGTGGCTGTACAAGACATTGGTTATGCCAGTTTTAGAATACAGCATTCAATTTTGGTGTCTTTGCTGTTGGAAAGATGGTGTTACACCTGAATGGGTTCAGAAAAGATTTATAAGGTTGTTACCAGGGTTAGAGGGTTTGAGTTACAGGGGGAGATTGAATAAGATTGGACTATTTTCCGTGGTGCATTGGAGGCTGAGGGGTGACCTTACAGAGGTTTATAAAATCATGAGGGCAATACATACGGTAAATCGCCAAGGTCTTTCTGTCAGGGTAGGGGCATCCAAGAGAAGAAGGCATTGCTTTAGAGAGCGATCACAAGATCTAAAATTAATCTAAAGGGCAGCTTTTCCATGTGAAGGGTGGTGCCTGTTTGGAACCACCTACCAGAGGAAGAGGTGGACACGGTACAATTACACCATTTGAAAGGCATCTGGATGGGTATATTCATAGGAGGGGTTTAGAGGGGTATGGGACAAATGCCGACAGGTGTGACTAGATCAGTTTAGGATATCTGGTTGTCAGGGACAAGTTGGACTGAAAGGTCTGTTTCTGCACTTCATAGCTGTATGACTCAATCTAGTGATCTTTGTCTGCATGACAACTACATCCCTCCTCAAGAAAAGGGACTACAATTATACATATTATTTCAAGTGTAGTGTGATGAATGCCTTGTGCAGTTACATCAACACTTCCCTAATTTTATACGATATTCCTTTAGCAATAAGTGCCAAATTTGCATTTGCCCTCCTTAGAAACTATTGTATTTGTGTCTGGGTTTTCTGTGATTAACACACAAGGACACTCAGACCCTTCTGCTGCAAAGCACTCTGGAGTTGCTCCCCATTTACAGTCAATAATAAGATGCCTTTCTATTCCTTTGACAAAAATCGACAGTATCACACTTAGTGACCTTAAACTTCACCTGCCAAATTTTTGCTCATTCATCTAAACAATCTGTATTAATCTGTAACATTTTTATTTCTTTGTCGCAACTTCTCTCCCCAACTTATTTTTATGTCTTGTGCAAATTTAGCTATTGTCCTCTTTGAGACAAACACGACACTGTAGTTCTTTCTATCTCAATGACTGTGTCACTGATGTAATTTTTAAATAGGTTGGGCCTAAAGACCAAACACTGTGGCACCCCACTAGTTACGAGAAAAATACCCATTTATCGCAAGCTCTCTGTTGTTTTGTTAATCCTCTATCCAAGCTAATAAATTATCCCCTAAACCTGATTGAGGTATACAACATAATGAGTAGAATAGATGAGTCAATAGCCAGAGACATTTCCCCAGGGCAGGATTGACGGGTACGAGGAGTCATAGCTTGAAGATATTAGGAGGAAGGTATAAAGGAGATGTCAAGAGTTGGTTCTTTACGCAGAGAGTTGTGAATGCATGGAATGCATTTCCAGCTGTGGTGATGGAAGCAGAGTTATTAGGGACATTTAAGCGACTACTGGACATGCACATGGATAGCAGTGAGTTGATGGGTATGTAGATTAACTTATTTTATATTAGGATTAAACTTCGGCACAACATCATGGGGCTAAGGGCTTGTTCTGTGCTGTACTTTTCTATGTTCTATGTTCTAAACCATGTGATCTTACTTTGTGTTAACCTTTTGCGTGTATAGATGTTTCAAATTTCGTTTCGACTTTGAGTTAATAACTGTGTCTGAAGTTAATTATTAACTTGTAGGTATTATTGTAGTGATTTCTTTCAAAGCAGTGTTTGAACCCTAACTGTGGACTGAATGGAGGTGAGTGCATCAACCGATGAGTGTTTTGTTGATCTTCGATTGCTTTGTGATCCAGCCAGAAGAAAACAACAGTGGGGCTTCAAGGTTTGGTGGAGACTTCCAAAACTCCTATTATTAAACTCAAGTGAAATGCCCAAACTTAGAGAGGGAAATTTCAGGTTTTAGCTTTGAGGTTTAAGCAGTCCTCTGCGATATTTGGAAAAAGATGGCTCTGCAGAACAATGTCCTAAAGAAGGAAGGAGATATCAAAAACTTGGTTACGTTAAAATGAGCTGTTCATGGTTGTCTCAGATCAGAAATCTTATGATTATCCCCGAAGTAGTTATTCAAAACTGAGTATATTTAAGGTCAGGTATTTGCGGTGAGTTAACAAAGTCAATGAGCTTGACATCACAGAATACTTTGTGGACATGCCATTTACATAGTTGATGAAAGGGAAATCTAATAAGGAACACTTCGAGAACATAGATGTAGTCCTAAGGCATTTTTCCTAATGGATTCCCAAGGGAAAATAGTATGTTCCAGTCCCAAGTGACCAACTTGGGCTGCAGGGTCAACAACATCAGTTACACCTATTGGAAGATAAAGTGAGAGTGATCAAAGGTTTCGCAGCGCTCACATCTGTCCGAAGATTAGGTCATGTCGAGGTCTCGTAAATTATTATACATCTATCCTGACACCATAGCATCAACTCCTAAACAAGGGTCAGCCCGAGAAATGATTTCATACACAGGCCCTATCTTTCAATGAAGTAAAGAAACAACTATCGTCCTCTAATGTGTTGGCGCACTATGATCCTCAGAAAGATCTGGTATTGACATATGATGCTTCCCTGTACAGCAGGGAAGTGATTAGTTCATAGGTGGCCCACTGGAGAGGAACGCCCAACAAATTCCACACTTTAGGGAATCTAATATGAATCTAATAATAAATCCCTATTTGTTCTGCTTAAACAGAACAAGGCATTGTCGCTCATAGCTTCCAGTCTCATTCAGTGGTGGGCTCTAATATTAATTGCTTATAATTACAAATTAGAACACTGATCCAAAATGCTGAATAGTGGATGCAGAAGCATTGAGCCACCTTCCAGACATACCACCAGTGGTAGCCCCACTGGAAGAGTTGATCATGACGCTCAATTTTCTGGACACATTAACAGTTGCAGCCAACAATATTGAACTTTGGACACAGAATGATCCAGTCCTTTCTAAATTGAAACAATTGGTTTAATGAGGGAAAACAAAGGCAGTTCGAGTGATACCACAACAATGTTGTCTGTGTAACAATACAAACTGTACAATTGGCTGACCATAGCCTGTATCACTCTATAATTGGATCAATGAAAATGACCGAAGATTGCTGAAAATGTATGGCAATAAGCAAGTGGCAATTCATGTACCACCACCAGATATGTACAATTCACCTTGGGAACTGTTAAGATTGCAACTGGAGTAAATTCAGTACTAGTCACTGTACTCATAGAAAGTTGAAAATACGTTGGAAGAAGCTCAGAGTAGGGTTAATGGACTAATACCTGGAAAGAGTCGATTAAGAAAGGCTACGCAGGTGAGGCCTAAATCCTTTAGAGTTTAGAAGAAAAGGTGAGACTAAATTGAAACGTCAAGCATCTTGAAGGGACCTGACCAGGTGGATTTTGAAAGCATGTTCCCTCTATTGGGAGAATCTAGAATAGGGGATCATTATTGAAAAATAAGGCTGAGCTACTTAAAATGATTATGAAACATTTCCTTTCTCTCAGAGAATTTAGTGGTTTTGGAATTTACTTCCACAAAAGGCAATGGATGTAGAATCTTTAAATATCTTCAAGGCAGAGGCGGATATACATTTTTGATTACCAAGATAATGAAAGATTATTGAGATATATAGGCACTTGAAATCAGATCAGCCATGATCTTGTTGAGTGGCAGAGCAGGCTTGAAGGGCCAAGTGGCGTACTCCTGTTCCTCAGTCATATGTTCAAATAAACTGGTGAACAAAGCAACTCGTGTCTTCTCTGATTATTGCGGGTGAGGAGGATGGTTATGTTCCCACATCACCCACCTAGTGGAAATGGTTCCTCACTATCTCCGGGACCAACTGCAATTAACATCTTAAATTTTAATGAGATCATGCATCAATTCTCTACCTTCCAGGGAATACAACATTCCTGCTGAGATGATGCATTTTGTTAAAAGAGTAGAGAACATATAAAGCAGAAACTGGCATTTCAAGTGAAAAAAGATCATAGTTGATCCATTTAGGCTTCATTCCACATTAAATTTGAATTCAGAATTTAAAAAAAAATTGATGTTGGCATCACTGGCTGGCACTAGTTGCCTTTGTGAAAATGATGGTGAGCTGCCTTCTTGAACCATTGCAGTCTATGGTCTGTCAGTAGGCCGACAATGTAGTTTGGGAGGGAACTCAGGATTTTGACCCAACAACAGTGAAGGAACAGTGATATATTTCCAAGTCAGTACCATCGATGACTTGGAGGGAATTCGTGCACAAGAAAGAGTCACAGAGATTTATACAATCATGACAGGCATAGATCAGGGAAATAGACAAGGTCTTTTCCCTGGGGTGGAGGAGTCCAGAACTAGAGGGCATGGTTTAAGGTGAGAGGGGAAAGATTTAAAAGACATCAAAGAAGCAACATTTTCACGCAGAGGGTGCAGTGCATACGGATTGAGCTGCCATAAGAAGGGTTAGGGGCTGGCACAATTACAACATTTAGAAGGTATATGGATGGGGATATGAATAGGAAGGGTTTAAATGGATACGGGCCAAGTGCTGGCAAATTTGATTAGATTAATTTTGGATATCTGGTCAGCATGGAAGAGTTGGACTGAAAGGACTGTTTCACGCTGTATATCTCTATGACTCGACCTATAGCACAAAAAAGGCCCTGCTGACTGTCTGATCTTGGGGGGATGTGACTACAGTGTTTTTAAGGTTGTTGGTCTCCGACCCGTGCCTGCGTAGTCACCTTTGTGATCGTTATTTTATCGATTACAAAGTAAGGTCAAACCTCCTCATGGCTCCCCCCGGTAACGGCCTGTATGAGGAAGCTTTTGACAGGGAAGCAATTTTAGGTTGTTTAGAGGTTGTTTTAGTCTGGTTTTATCAGTGGTTTTACCATCGATTTTATCTTTGATTTTACCTTGGTTTTACCAGTACTATACGCCACTGGCAATTTTATTGTTTCTCTCCATTGTTTGAGCATTATTTGGACCAGGCCGGCGAATACGACCTCAGCAAAGATACGAGACCTTTCGGTCTAATTTAAACCAAATTTATCTTCCACGTACTCTGTTATTATACCTTTTAGAGTAGATTTGAGCATTCTTCCATTACTAATGTCATGCAAATTCCCTATTTTCTCTTTGTCTCCCTTCTTAAATACTGGAGTTATGTTAGCTACCCTCCAATCTATGGATACTCTTCTAGAATCTATTGAATTTTGGCAGATAGTCACTTGCGCATCTGCTACGTACAGGGACACTTCCTGGTGTATGAAGGTTATCAGGCTTTGGGGATTCATCTGCTATTATTCCCATTTTTTTCACAAATATCATTTTCAAACTATTACTAATTTCTTTCAATTCCACCTTCCCATTATTAGACCCTGTGATTTCCCCTAATTTTGAGGATATTATTTGTATTCTCCTTGAATACAAATAGGGATGAACACATATGTAATTGGTCTGCCATTACTTTGTATCTGATTATAAATTGCCCTGTTTCTCAATGTAGGAGATGCCATGTTCATCTTTACTAATCTTTCACTACCAAACTTGAATTAAGAGTTTAATGATGACCTTGAAACCTTTGCTGATCATCAGGAGAAAAACCACCGGGTTTACTAATGTCCCGTAGCCAACCGTCATCCTTACCTGGTCCGGCCTACATGTGACTCCAGCCCCACAGCAATGCAGTTGACTTTTGACAGCTCTCTGGGCAATCAGGGAGAGACAATAAATTCTGGCTTAGCCAGTGATGCACACATCCTGTCAATGAATTTTTTAAAACTTTAGGTTTGTATGGTTCCCTGCAAGCTTACCCTTTTACTCTATTTTCCCCTCTTCAACAATTCCTTTTCGGCCTTTGCTGAAATCTAAACTTTCCCAGTCCTCAGGTCTGATGTTTTATTTGGCCAATTTGTACATTCTTTCCTGAAATTTAACACTCCATCATTTTCGTTTTTTTATACCATGCTTTGACCACATTTCTCGTATTGTTTATATGTCAGGCTGGGATGAATAAATTTTGTAGCTTGTTCATGTAGTCTTTAAATGTTTGCCACTACCTATCTCTCATCATCCATTCAAATACTGATCCACATGTTATCATAACTACATCATGCCATTATAATTTCCTCATTTAATTACTCGGCCCTAATGTCAAATAACAACTTCAGTCTCCATCTTAATAAAGAATTCTATCTATTGTGGTCACTCTTCTCTGAGGGCCAATGCAAAGATTGTAAACAGTTCTTTTGTCATTACCCATGACCCAGTTGCTTCCTCTTGTCTAGATTTGGAAAAAAAATTGATTTCACTTCCAGTTTCCTTCCTGCTCTCACCTTCACCTGGTCCATCCCTGACTCCTCCCTTCCTTGCCATCAGTTTGCATTTCTAGGTATAGGCTGGCCACTAATATCCACTTTAAATGCTCTGACTCCCATAGTAACCTGGACTACATCCCCTCACACTGCACTTTCCTGTAAAGACTCTATTCCTTTCTCCCAGTTCCTTCCTCTCCATTATATCTGTTCAGATGATGTCAACTTCGAAAAGGGAGTCTCTGAAATATCCATCCTCTTCCTCAACCGAGGATTCCCTAGCAGTATTGTTGTTACAGGCCAGGTCTGACCTATCCAATATACTTCAGCACTACTCACTCTCTTCCCTCAGCAATACAGTCTCTCTCCTAACATCCCCCAACATTCACATCCAGAGGATCATTAGCCTTCATTTCTGCTACCTCTACCAGTCAGACATTCCCCTCCCCTCCCTTGACCACTTTCCATAGGGACCATTCCCTCCAGGACACCCTGGTTTACTCTGGCTTCATCCCAACCTAACCCACAGCCGCATAGCACCTTCTCCTGTAACCGCCAAAGGTGTAACACCTGTCCATTTACCTCCTTCGTCCTCATGTATTCGTAGTGAAATATCACTTTATCTGCACTTCACACAATTGTCTACTGCATTCGCCACTGATAATGTGGTCTCCTCTACATAGGGAAAATGAAGCATAGACTGGGTGACTGCTTTGCAGAACACTTATGTTCTGTCTGCAAAAAGAGATACTGAGCTTCCAGCTGCCTGCCAATTTAACATACCGCTCTGTTCACTGGCCAACAGTTCCTCAGGTTTGCTGCAGCGCTCCAACGAAGCTTAGCGCAAGCTGGAAGAACAGCACCTCATTTTTTACTTGGGGTTCCTGTAGCCCTCCGGATTCAATATGGAGTTCAATAATTTTCTCCTATGTCCTTACCCCCAACACCCACATACCAGGCCTTGTTATTGTGTAGTCTGCTATTACATACAATCCATTGTTAGCCACGAATAGTCCCAATTAATAACTATTCATTCTCCCATCCAGATCATCATCCACTCCTTTGTCTGTCCAAACGTTTGTTTCTCTCTTTGAGCTCTATCCCCATCAAGCATTTGCTCTTTACCTCCTTGGCCATCCCTACCTTCTGCATATAAACCAACATTTTCCTAGCTACTATCAGTTCTAAGGAAGGGTCACTCAACCTGAAACGTTAACTCAAATTTCTCAGACATGCTGAGCTTTTAACAGTGACTTCTGTTTTGGCTTCTTCAATGTATTTATTCATAAAACTATTTGTCGTCTATCATACTGTGAGAGATTAGATTCAAGTCACCCATAATTACAGCCACAACTTTAGTTCTTGCACCTTTAAATTCCACTCGCTTCCTTTTTCTTTCTGCTTGTCCAATCTATCCTCCATAGACAACGTGCTGATGCCAGGTATTGATCTCTTAAAACTTTCTAGGGACCACCTCCTAAAAATTTACAGAAGACCAAAACATGGTCTCACCAATTCCCCTGTACAAATGAAGCAAAACACCCTTACATTTATGTTCAATTACTGTCAAAGAAGATGTATTCTATTAGCTTTCTTGATTACAATAAAATTTTGATCAGTTGGGTCAATGGGCTAAGGAGCGGTAGATGCAGTTCGATTTTGAATCGCAGCTACATAGAGTGGACCTGAGGAACCTGAGATCAAGTTAAGGTTGACTCATGTCATTCAGATGCAATTACTGGAAAAGAAAGATGCTTCAAGTGGCCCATTGATATGGTGACATTTTGACTCAGACCCTCTGGCCTGGTTGACACCATGCAACGAACGACCTCTTTTTGTGCTGCAAGTTCCCAATGTTCATGGTATAATTATTTACATATGCCTAAATTAGTGGGGTTTTTTAATAAAGCGTTGGCTTTAGGCAATTCAACAGGCAGCATGAAGTGGCCTCAAACTTAAAGCGTTTCACAGGATTGCACGTTATACAATACTGAAAAGTATTTTGGTTTCAACAGGCCAAGCTGTATCTTCCATCATATCTTTAGCTACGTACACCCCACCCTCACAAACATATTCATTTTGTTTACTGAAACTACCCGCTGACAGTAAAATTTGCTCTGCCAGTTTTTTTTTCAAAAATACATTGAATTGGATTTAAAGGCTCATTTTCTTGTTGATCCCATTACAATGCTGGCTTCAAGATTCTATCTTTCACAATTTTATTCGTGGACCGAGTCTATTATTACCTCCCACAGAAATAAGGACATTTACGGTAATACGTCGCCATTCAGAATCTTTGGGTCACTGTAACAAGAAATTCTATCAGTTCATCTTCCATGATGAGAAATTCCCTGCCTGTGATCAAAGTTGAGTTTTGTATTTGTATACTTTCCAAATGCGATGGACTGGAGAGAATGCAAATGATCTCTCAAGTCCACTTTATGCAATAAATAAATTACAATATTATGACCATAAGTAATTATTCCATCACATTAATATTAAATTTGATATATCTCAAAGCCAATAGAGGTGTTACATTATTTATCTATTCATGCTAAGAAGTATCAGTCCCTCTGAGACAGGCAAGAAGTGGTAAGATAAAGGAACCTTGGATGACGAGAGCGGTGGAGCTTCTCGTCAAAAGGAAGAAGGTAGCTTACATAAGGTGGAGGAAGTTAGGGTCAAGCTCAGCTCTAGAGGATTACAGGCTGGCGAGGAAGGAGCTCAAAAATGGTCTGAGGAGAGCCAGGAGGGGGCACGAGAAAGGCTTGGCAGAACGGATTAGGGAGAACACAAAGGCATTTTACACTTATGTGAGGAATAAGAGAATGGTCAAAGAAAGAGTAGAGCCGATCAGGGATAGCATAGGGAACTAGTGTGTGGAGTCTGAGGAGGTAGGGGAAACCCTAAATGAGTTTTTTGCTTCTGTCTTTATGAAAGAAATGAACTTTGTAGTGGATGAAACCTTTGAAGAGCAGGTGTGCATGCTGGAATGGATAGAGATAGAGGAAGCTGATGTGTTGAAAATTTTGTCAAACATTAAGATTGACAAGTCGCCAGGCCCGGACCAGATTTGTCCTCAGCTGCTTTGGGAAACGAGAAATGTAATTGCTTCGCCACTTGTGAAGATCTTTGCATCCTCGCTCTCCACTGGAGTCGCCCCTGAGGACTGGAGACGGGCAAATGTAATTCCTCTCTTCAAGAAAGGAAATAGGGAAATCCCTGGCAATTACAGACCAGTAAGTCTCACTCTGTCGTCTGCAAGGTGTTAGAAAGGATTCTGAGGGATAGGATTTATGACCATCTGGAAGAGCATGGCTTGATTAAATGCAGTCAACACGGCTTTGTGAGGGGCAGGTCATGCCTCACAAACCTTATCGAGTTCTTTGAGGATGTGACTAGAAAGGTTGATGAGGGTCGAGCTGTGGATGGGGTGTATATGGACTTCAGCAAGGCATTTGATAAGGTTCCCCATGGTAGGCTCATTCAGAAGGTCAGGAGGAATGGGATACAGGGGAACCTCTGTCTGGATACAGAATTGGCTGGCCAACAGAAGACAGTGAGTGGTAGTAGAAGGAAAATATTCTGCCTGGAAGTCTGTGGCGAGTGGTGTTCCACAGGACTCTGTCCTTGGGCCTCTATTTTAATAATTTTTATTAATGACTTGGATGAGGGGATTGAAGTTTGCAGATGACACAAAGGTTGGAGGTGTCATTGACAGTATAGAGCGCTGTTGTAGGCTGCAGCGGGACATTGACAGGATGCAGAGATGGGCTGAGAGGTGGCAGATGGAGTTCAACCTGGATAAATGTGAGGTGATGCATTTTGGCAGGTCGAATTTGAAAGCTGAGTACAGGATTAAGGATAGGATTCTTGGCAGTGTGGAGGAACAGAGGGATCTTGGTGTGAAGGTACATCGATCCCTTAAAATGGCCACCCAAGTAGACAGGGTTGTTAAGAAAGCATATGGTGTTTTGGCTTTCATTAACAGGGGTACTGAGTTTAAGAGTCGTGAGATCTTGTTGCAGCTCTATAAAATTTTGGTTAGACCGCACTTCGAATACTGCTTCCAGTTCTAGTCGCCCTTTTATAAGAAAGATGTGGATGCTTTGGAGAGGGTTCAGAGGAGGTTTACCAGGATGCTGCCTGAACTGGAGGGCTTATCTTATGAAGAGAGGTTGACTGAGCTCGGACTCTTTTCCTTGGAGAAAAGGAGGAGGAGAGGGGACCTAATTGAGGTATACAAGATCATGAGAGGCATAGATAGAGAAGCATAAATAGCCAGAGACTATTTCCCAGGGCAGAAATGACTAACATGAGGGGTCATAGTTTTAAGCTGGTTGAAGGAAAGTTTAGGGGGGATGTCAGAGGCGGGTTCTTTACACAGAGAGTTGAGAGAGCATGGAATGCATTGCTAGCAGCAGTTGTGGAAGCAAGGTCACTGGGGACATTTAAGAGACTACTGGACATGCATATGGTCACAGAAATTTGAGGGTGCATACATGAGGATCAGTGGTCGGCACAACAACGTGGGCTGAAGGGCCTGTTCTGTGCTGTACTGTTCTATGTTCTATGTTCAGTCCTTTGAGTAATTGGTTAATTCTATTTTCCTTTGCTTGGCTGCTGCATTTACTATTTTCCAGATAATAGACAAAAGTATTTATTCTCTCTGGAAGAAGTAAAACCTTACATTTTCTACAGGTGAAATGGATTTCACTATTGTACTGTAAATTTTCATTTTATTTATTAAGTTCCAGAATTTTCTGCAGTAGCTCTCAATTTTTCATCTTAGAACACAGAATATAGAAGATTACAATGCAGGAAAGGCCCTTCGGCCCTCGATGTTGCACTGACCTATGGAACTAATCTGAAGCCCATCTATCATACACTATTCCATTTTCATCCATATGACAATCCAATCACCATTTAAATGCCCTTAAAGTTGGCGAGTCTACCACTGTTGCAGGCAATGCGTTCCACGTCGTTATTACTCTCTGAGTAAAGAAACTTCCTCTAACGTCCGTGCTATATCTATCACCCCTCAATTTAAGGCTATGTCCCTTCGTGCTAGCTATCACCATACTAGGAAAAAGACCTCACTGTCCAGCCTACCTAACCCTCTTGAGTGTTATATTTCTCAATTAAGTCACCTGTCAACCTTTTTCTCTCTAACGAAAACAGCCCCAAGTCCTTCAGCCTTTCCTCATAAGACCTTCCCTCCATACCAGGAACATCCTAATAAATCACCTCTGAACCCCTTCCAAAGCTTCCACTTCCTTCCTATAATGCGGTGACCAGAACTGTATGCAGTACTCCAGGTGCGGCTGCACCAGACGTTGTAGAGTTGCAGCATGACATCATGGCTCCGAAATGCAATCCCTCTACCAATAAAAGCTAACACACCATATGCCTTCTTAACAACCCTGTCAACATGGGTGGCTACTTTTAGGGATCTATGTACATGGACACCAAGATCTCTCTGTTCATCTACACTACCCAGAATCTTACCATTAGCCCAGTACTCTTTTTTCCTGTTGCTCCTTCCAAAGTGAATCACCTCTCACTTTTCTGCATTAAACTCCATTTGCCACTTCTCAGCCCAGCTCTGCAGCTTATCTATGTCCCTCTGTAACCTGTAATTTTCTTCAGCACTATCCACAACTCCACCGACCTTAGTCTCATTCACAAATTTACCAATCCATCCTTCTATGCCCTCATCCAAGTCATTTATAAAAATGACAAATAGCAGTGGCCCCAAAACAGATCCTATGGTACGTGACTAGTAACTGAATCCCAGGATGAATATTTCCCATCAACTACCACCATCTGTCTTCTTTCAGGTAGCCAATATCTGATCCAAACCACCAAATCATCTTTAATGCCATGCAATAGCCTACTGTGGGGAACCTGGCAAACTCCTTACTGAAATCCATATACACCACATCAACTGATTTACCCTCATCCACTTGTTTGGTCACCATCTCAAAACACTCAATAAGGTATGTGATGCATAACCTACCCTTCCCCAAACAATGTTGACCATCCCTAATTCTCTCTCTAGATGATTATAAATCCTATCTTTTATAACATTTTCCAACACTTTACTCAGAACTGAAGTAAGGCTCACTGGTCTATAATTACCAGGTTTGGCTCTACTCCCCTTCCTGTACAAGGGGACAATATTTGCTATCCTCCAGTCTTTTGGCACTATTCCTGTAGACAATGACAACATAAAGATCAATGCCAAAGGCTCTGCAATCTCTTCCTTGGCTTCCTTAGGATAAATGCCATCCAGCCCAGGGAATTTATCGATTTTCACACTTTCCAGAATTGCTAACACCTTCTCCTTGTGAACCTCAATCCCATCAAGTCTAGTAGCCTGTATCTCTAATTCTACTTGACAACATTGCCTTTTTTCAGTGGGAATACGGATGAAATTAGCGTTTCCCCATCTCCTCAGACTCCACGCATAACTTCCCACAACTATCCTTGATTGGCCCTAGTGTTTCTTTAGTCATTCTTTTATTCCTGATATACCTATAGAAAGCTTTAGGGTTTTCCTTGATCCTACCTGCCAAGTCCCCTTGACTCCCCTCCTGACTCTTCTCCCTGCCTTATTACTTCTAATCTGATCTGATACATTTTACAACTTAGACATTTTAGATCAAAGAACAGATATTAATGTTTTGAACTTTGGCCATATAATGAACCTTGCCTGACACCCCTTTCTTGAATTCTGCTGCACCAAATATCTGTTTTGTTAGAAGAAATTATCTGACAGATTCTTCAAGGTCTGATCAAAATGATTACAAGTAGATGCATGCATTGCAATACATGACTAGTTTATTAGGTTAAAGTACTTAATCCACATCTGAATTCATAATTGTTACTTCATATTACACACACACACACACAATAATAAGGTTGGAGAATCACATTAAACAACTGAGATTAAAAAAAAGTGTCTCACACTGCCTTTCTATCCCATGCAGACTTTGACAAAGGTGCCAGCCGGAGATGTGATTCCATGGAACCAGTCGTATGAAAGCAAACTGATCCTATGGTCCAATGAGCCGGGGACCTACCTGATGCCTTACCCTTCTGCATCTGAGGCGATAGTATGAACCCTCCTTTTGTAATAATATCTATGCTTTTGCTGACCTCGTAAGTAGGTTGAACATCTGGCCAAGTTGGCCCCTGTGGACTGCACAAGCGGATGGTTTCCACTGCCTCTCAAAGTCAGCCAGTTTTCCCAGTCAATCCTGGCTGTTCTTGCATCAGGTCTGTTTTTCATGCACTTCTCCACTTTCTTTCAATTGCTTATTGTCATGACCAAATAACAATTATATGCTAATAGGATGCCATAAAAGGGAGAGTACAGCTGAAGCTTTAGGTGACCACACTTAAATATGTCCAACTCATGATGCAGATTAAGTGTTCCTAAATTATCCGTTCCATGAATCAATTGATCATTGCTGCAAATCATGACAGTCTCTTGCTATAGGAAGCCATGATGCACTGTTGCCAAATAGGAACTAATCTGCTGATGTTTAGGAGGAAACAATCACAATTTTCGAAAGATCACATGCAAAGGAAACCTGCCTAATTGATTGATGATGCGATACACAGTTATCGCTTCCTATTCTTTGATTATGTATCATTGCACTTTTTATGCAAAGTTCATCAAAGAACATCGTTCACCCAGTGGGCAATTGAAATAGTCTTGTATTTGGTTATAATTCTGATGACTCCACTTTCGGCATCCCATCTCATGGCAGAAGTGCTGAGTTAATGGCAAATCTTGTGTCACTCAAGGCAGGATGAAATACAAGTACCACAGCGGTCACCACATTGTCTGTAGGCGAGAACAAAAGTAAATTCAGTTATATTCTCACTCTTATGATATCCAATTGTTGCTTGTTCTTTTGTAATTTTGTAATGGCCTGTAACATCGCAAATATAACCAACTTGCTGTTATTGAATCAAATGTAGTTGCTTGCATAAAGCACTGATCTTCTGGTTTGAAGACATCAAAGGGTGGTGTGTAGAGTTAGATTTAACAATGATATTTTCAAACTAGACCATTAAGAACTAATGGTTAAGTGTGAACTGAACATCATAGCTAACATAAAGATTAGATTACATTACAGTGTGGAAACAGGCCCTTCAGCCCAACAAGTCCACACCGACCCACCGAAGCGCAACCCACCCATACCCTTACATTTACCCCTTACCTAACACTACAGGCAATTTAGCATGGCCAATTCACCTGACCTGCACATCTTTGGACTGTGGGAGGAAACCAGAGCAAACCCACGCAGACACGGGGAGAACGTGCAAACTCCACACAGTCAGTCGCCTGAGGCGGGGATTGAACCCGGGTCTCAGGCGCTGTGCGGCAGCAGTGCTAACCACTGTGCCACCGTGCCACCCCTAAAGTTTAGATGTATATAAGTTAACAGGCGTTTTCTGCCTCTTATCAATAAGATGCACTGTATTAGTGGTGGTCACACACGTGTTGTCAGCACCAATTTCATGGATGATTATATTATTAAATGGTAACTTCCTTCAAAACTATGTACCCATGTGGAACTGTAATGTATGTCCTTCAAAGGTAGGGGTATGGAGGAAACACACTGGGCCTTCTGGCCATTGCTCATACCTATTTTAGAATCATAGAGATGTACAGCATGGAAACAGACCCTCCATGCCGACCAGATATCCCAACCCCATCTAGTCCCACCTGCAAGCACCTGGCCCATATCCTTCCAAACCCTTCCTATTCACATACCCATCCAGATGCCTTTTAAATGTTGCAACTGTACTGGCTTCCACCACTTCCTCTGGCAGACCACTCCATACACATACCACCCTCTGAGTGAAAAAGTTGCCCCTTCGGTCTCTTTTATATCTTTCGCCTCTCACCGTAAACCTGTGCTCTCTAGTTCTGGACTCCCCGACCCCAGGGAAAAGACTTTGTCTATTTATCCTATACATGCCCCTCATGATTTTATAAACCTCTGTAAGGTCACTCATAAGCCTCCGATGCTCCAGGGAAAACAGCCCCAGCCTATTCAAAATAAAAGCAAATTACTGCGGATGCTGGAATCTGAAACCAAAAGAGAAAATGCTGGAAAATCTCAGTAGGTCTGGCAGCATATGGAAGGAGAGAAAAGAGCTGATGTTTTGAGTCTAACTGACCCTTTGCATGTCAGATTTTCCAGCATTTTCTCTTTTGGTTCCAGCCTATTCAACCTCTCCCTAAAGCTCAAATTCTCCACCATGGCAACATCGCTGTAAGTCTTTTCTGAACCCTTTCAAGTTTCACAACATCTTTCCAATAGGAAGGATACCAGAATTGCTAGCAATATTCCAACAGTGGCCTAACCAATGTCCTGTACAGCTGCAACATGTCCTCCCAACTCCTGTACTCAATACTCTGACCAATATAGGAAAGCATACCAAACACCTTCTTTGTTATCCTATCTACCTGCGACTCCACTTTCAAGGAGCTATGAACCTGCACTCCAAGGTCTCTTTGTTTAGCAACACTCCTTAAGACCTTACCATTAAGTATATAAGTCCTGTTCAGATATGCCTCCCCAAAGCGCAGCACCTCACATTTATCTAAATTAAACTCTGCCTGCCACTTCTCAGCCCATTGGCACATCTGATCAAGATCCCACTGTAATCTGAGGTAACCTTCTTCGCTGTCCACTACACCTCCAATTTTGGTGTCATCACCAAACTTACTAACTATACCTCCTATGTTCACATCCATTTTCTTGATGAATCTGTTTGTTGTCATTCAACCTTTTGCCTTGGATGGTGGATGGTGTCCAAACAGATGGTGTACGGTGATAAACTGGCATCATATTTGTTGCTTGGTAATACTCAAACTCTAAAAGGTATCATTTACCTGCTAGTGGCAACACAATTCGTCTTTAACAATTCAGGTTTAAGCATTAAATTAATATGGGTGAGGTGAAACAATTGTTTCCAAGACACAGGTGTCTGGACAGTACCAAAATGATTATTTCATGCCATTGTGTCAAACAATATAGTTCCTGCAGATTACAATGTATTCGATTAGCTTTGCTACTAAGATTTTTCTGGGTGTGATATATGTCCCAGATGGATCAATAAGCAAACTTCCAAATGATGTGAGGCAAAAAGCAATTTACTAAATCTCTACCAGCTAATGGTTTATTGCACTTACTTGAGAGTTTAACAGCTTCCTTCATTAGTTGTCCAGCTTTCGACATCTTATTTTGTGGGATTGGAAGTAGGATGATTTGAACAGTCATCCATTCTGGTGGAATAAGAAATGCTGAGAGTGCTGAGAAGTGGATGAACTGAGACAAGGAGGGGGGTGATGGTCCCCAACAGAAAAGAAAATAGTTGTAACTGATTACATGAGTATCTGTCAGAATCTCACCTAGCAGCCAGATATGCATAACCTAGGTTCAGTTACGACAATCAGAAAAGAAACTGCACGGTGAGGGTTGAAGGTGGAGAGCTACAATGAAGCTATGTCCAAAGGATTGTCACCTCCAGGAATTGAATCCTCTTATTAACCCATCTCCAACCACAAGACAAGTATAACCCCGATCCTGGTCCTCACTTTTGATTTGTTTGAATTATTACAGTCAAAAGCTTTGTCTTGCAAACAGTACAGGCAGATCACAGCAAACAAGGACATCCAGATCAGAGGGTACTGAGACAGAGCAAAGCATACAGGCTGCAAGTGCACAAGGGTTGTGCAAAGCAAGATCAACATTTGCAAGATCAATACTATGTGAAGTTACAGAGTCCACCAAAAGTCTAATGATGGCAAAAACCTTTTCATGAGCCTGTTGGTTCTGGATATTCAAGTTTCTGGATATTCTACCTGACGGCAGCCTTTGTGCAGCAATGAGATGTAAAAACAGAAGCCATGGATGGAAGGTTAACTTCTGTGATGGTTTCAGTTGAGCACACCACAACTCCCTCTGTAGTTTCTGTCGGTTGGCAGATCAGTTGCTGTACCAGACCGTTATGCACCAAGATAGCATGCTTGGTGCATCAGTCAAAGTTGGTGAGGGTTCTCATGGACATGTGAAATTGCCTGAGCCACCTGAGGAAGAAGAGGCATTGTTGTGCCTTCTTAACCATTGCATCTGCGTGGGAACTGCAGGACAGGTTGTTGGTTATTGTCACTCCTAGGAACATGACACTCACTATCTTTCCACCCAGCTCAGTTGATGAAGACAGGGGCGTGTTAATTTCCTTTCTTCCTGAAGTCAATGATCAGTTCTTTAGTTTTGCCGATATTGAGAAGGAGGTTGTTCCCATTGCATGAGAAAACAAAGATCTCTATCTCCTTTGAGTATTCTGACTCATCTTTGTTTGATATCCGTTTTACCACAGTGGTATTTGTTCGAAATTTGGGGATATAGCCCTGGGTGCACAGTACAGTAGGGGGCTGAGTATGCATCCTTGGATGGGAATGGGAGTGAGAGTCCAGTGTTGGGTGTTATTGTGGAGGAGGTGCAGTTACCTGTCTTTACTGATTTCGGTGAGTGGGTCAGGAAGCTGATGGTTCAGTTGCAGAGGACGGAACTGAAGCCGCAGTCACAGAATGTTGCGATCAGTCTGGTTGGGATAGTGGTGTTGAAGGCAGAGCTGCAGTCAATGAGTAGGAGTCTGCTGTAAGTGTCCTTGTTATCCAGCTGTTCCAAGGATGAATGTAGCGCCAAGGAAATAGCGTCCACTGTAAACCTATTCTGTTGGGAGGCAAATTGCATGGAATCAAGGGAGAGTTGATGTGGGCCATGACCAGCCTCTCAAAGCACTTCACGATTTTGGAGATCAGAGCTACTGAGCGATAGTCATTAAGGCACATTGCATGCACTGTGGGTAAAAACAAGAAATCAGAGATTAGATTAGAGTAGTGCTGGAAAAACACAGTCAGACAGCATCCGAGGAGCAGAAAAATTGATGTTTTGGGCAAAAGCCCTTCCTGATGAAGGTCTTTGCCCGAGATGTCGATTTTCCTGCTCCTTGGTATGATGGTGGTCTTCTTGACTTTGGCTTGGAGCAGGGATAGGTTGAATTTGTCAATGAATACCCGTGCCAGCTGGTCCGCACAAGATCTGTGTGTCTG
This sequence comes from Chiloscyllium punctatum, assembly GCF_047496795.1. NCBI lineage: Eukaryota > Metazoa > Chordata > Chondrichthyes > Orectolobiformes > Hemiscylliidae > Chiloscyllium > Chiloscyllium punctatum. The sequence goes on along the minus strand of NC_092776.1, from coordinate 64,672,493 downwards.
GCCAGTGACACTGCCCGTACTCATCGCTTTCCTTGGGTTAACTCCCAGGAAGACCAATCTGATATCTGCAGCGGTGACCGAAGGGACAGGTGTGTCCTGAGCTGTCAGGGCAGGTGTTACTGCACCACTGTCTTCTGCTCAAAGTGATCATTAAAAGCATTGAGCACATCTTGCTCTGCTTCATTTTGTATCTCTCTATGTTGTTTAGACCTTGACACAGGTGATGGCTAACTGTATAGTTGGTTTAAGCATCTAATTTGATTCGGTACCTCCTCCCTGATGGCTTTGCAGAGTCATAACTGGATTGCCAATATCTGTCTAGGTCTTCTACATCGTCCAAACAACTGCATTCATGTTCAAAAGATCACCCTCTGGTGTATCTCATGCCTTAATTTACAATGACAAAAAGCACCTTGTCTTTCCATCTGCTGTCTGCCCCTTGCAACACATTGGTACATGGAAATCAAAATCTGATTCAATTTCACAACTCATCACATCTGGTAACCTCACATCACTCTGCCAGTTCCCAGTTTCCTTACTGTGCAGTCTTGGAAGATGGAAGGGTCACTTTTTATCAATAGTCCAAATATTTTTGGACAAGCGAATTGACACGTCAGCTTATTGATAATGAAGCTTCATGATAAAATTTCACCTTATCAACATTTAAAGTGGGCAGTTCCTTTCTTTTAAACTTGAGTGTCCCTTCTAGATTTCTAATATGAACACAGTGATCTACTGTGCAAAATGTTATACTTCAAGAAAATTACCTGTTGTTCTACTAATCATAAGTTATAATGTTCACAGCCATCTCAACAGCTAGACAATATTTTCCCAGAAGTAAGGAAACCAATTGTGCAGGCAATACACTTGTCAGTGGGTTACTTTTGCTATTTAAAATTATTTCAGGGCTTTCTCTTGTAAATGACCATATAATTGCAATAATATCTGGCACTTCACATACCTTTGCCATTAATAGCTGAATGAGCATGCTAACCTGTTTGCTGACCTTTAAGAAAGACCAACACCTCAGCATTTTGCTTTCTCTCTGTATTGACATAAGCTATTGTTTTTCTACTTTTGCCAGCAATAGAGACTGTGTTCAATTTTCCACCATATTATAGACAACATTTTTTGTCCTATCTGTTCAGACTATCTAAATCACATCATTGTAATTTTGGATTCAGCTGAAAATTTGATTCAAGACCCACCTAGCTATTAACCAGAGCGGCGAGGAGAGAAGGAGTGGTGAAGCGAGGGCTGCTCCCAGGAGGGTGAGGGGAAGGGTGAGTTTTCCCACATTAAAAGGTGCAAGGGAGGGGCAAAGGACTTCTGGGAAGTCATATATTTGTGCGATTGTGTTACCCGAAACACTACACGGGTAGTGTCTCCGACCCATCCTCCTCCGCTAACCAAAAAAAAAGTTCTGAGTGCAGATTGGTAAGGTAATGAGTTTATTTTTTATTTATTTTTTCAATAGTCACTTTGGGAATTTAGAATAGTGGGAATGGAGGTTAGGGCAGTTGAATGTTCCTTCTGCAGAATGACTACATCTGCAGGAAGTGCACCCAACTCCAGCTCCTCGAAAACCGCGTTAGGGAACTGGAGCTGGATGAACTTCGGGTCATTCAGGAGGCAGAGGGAGTTATTGAGAGGAGTTACAGGGAGGTAGTCACTCATCAGGTACAAGACAAAGGCAGATGGGTTATAGTCAAGGGACAGAAAGGGAACCGGCAGGCAGTGCAGGGATCCCCTGTGGCCACTCCCCTCAACAATAAGTATGCCGTTTTAGATACTGTTGGGGTGGATGACTTACAAGGGGAAAGCAGTGGGGCACAGGGCTCTGGCACAGAGTCTGTCCCTGCTGCTCAGAAGGGAAGGGGGAAGAGGAGCAGAGCAGTAGTCATTGGAGACTCCATAGTTAGGGGGACAGATAGGAGGTTCTGTAGGGACGAGAGAGAGACTCATGGATGGTGTGTTGCCTCCCAGGTGTCGTGATGTCTCTGATCGTGTTTTTGGGATCTTTAAGGGGGAGGGGGACCAGCCCCAAGTCGTGGTCCACATAGGCATCAACAACATAGGCAGGAAGAGAGATGGAGATTTAAGGCAGAAATTCAGGGACCTAAGATGGAAGCTTAGAGCTAGGAAGAACAGAGTTGTTGTCTCTGGTTTGTTGCCCGTGCCATGTGCTAGTGAGGCAAGGAATAGGGAGAGAGAGGAGTTGAACACGTGGCTACAGGCATGGTGTAGGAGGGATGGTTTAGGATTCTTGGATAATTGGGGCTATTTCTGGGGTAGGTGGGACCTCTATAAGCAGGATTGTCTTCATATGAAGCAGAGGGGTACCAATATCCTGTGTGTGGGAGGGGGGGTGGTGGGAGGAATTCGCTAAGGCTATTGGGGTGGGTTTACACTAATCCAGCAGGGGATGGGAACCAAAATTGTAGTTCGAGTATAGAAAAGGTTGAGAATAGGGAGGTCCGAAATCAAGTTTCAGGGACGCTAGATGGCACCGGCAAACAAAAAGTTGGTTTGAAGTGTGTCTACTTCAACGCCAGGAGCATCCGGAATAAGGTGGATGAACTTGCAGCATGGGTTGGTACCTGGGACTTTAATGTTGTGGCCATTTTGGAGACGCGGATAGAGCAGGGACAGGAATGGTTGTTGCAGGTTCCAGGATATAGATGTTTCAGTAAGAACACAGAAGATGGTAAAAGAAGGGGAGGATGTGGCATTGTTGGTCAAGGACAGTATTACAGTTGCAGAAAGGATGTTTGGGGACTCGTCAACGGAGGTAGTATGGGCTGAGGTTAGAAACAGGAAAGGAGAGGTCACCCTGTTGGGAGTTTACAATAGGCCTCCGAATAGTTCCAGAGATGTAGAGGAAAGGATAGCAAAGATGATTCTCGATAGGAGTGAGAAAGGCAGGGTAGTTGTCATGAGGGACTTCAACTTTCCAAACATTGACTGGGAACACTATAGTACAAGTATATGGGTCAGTTTTTGTCCAGTGTGTGCAGGAGGGCTTCCTACGTAGACAGGCCGGCAAGGGGAGAAGCCACATTACATTTGGTACTGGGTAATGAGCCCGGCCAGGTGTTAGAGTTGGAAGTAGGTGAGCACTTTGGTGATAGCGATCACAATCCTGTTATGTTTACTTTAGTGATAGAAAGGGATAGGTGTATACCACTGGGCAGGAGTTACAGCTGGGGGAAAGGCAATTACGATGCTATTAGGCAAAATTTAGGAAGCATAGGATGGGGAAGGAAACTGCAGGTGATGGGCACATTAGAAATGTGGAGCTTATTCAAGGAAAAGTTTCTGTGTGTCCTAGATAACTATGTACCTGTCAGGCAGGGAGGAAGCTGTAGAGCGCAGGAGCCATGGTTTACGAAGGAAGTGGAATCTCTGGTCAAAAGGAAGAAGGATGAGATGTGAAGGTTCAGTTCGGGCGTTTGAGGGTTACAAGGTAGCCAAGAAAGACCTAAAGACAGAGCTCAGAAGAGCCAGGAGGAGACATGAGAAGTTGTTGGCGGATAGGATCAGGGTAAACCCTAAGGCTTTCTATAGGTATTTAAGGAATAAAAGAATGATGAGAGGAAAATTAGGGCCAATCAAGGATAGTAGCGGGAAGTTGTGTGTGGAGTCAGAGGAAATAGGTGAAGCACTTAATTAATATTTTTCGACAGTATTCACTCTAGAAAATGACAATGTTGTCGAAGAGAATACTGAGATACAGGCTACTAGACTAGGTGTGATTGAGGTTTACAAGGAAGAGGTATTAGAAATCCTGCAGAATGTGAAAATACATATTGTCTCCTGGGCCGGAGGGGATTTATCCTAGGATCCTCCGGGAAGCCAGGGAGGAGATTGCCGAGCCTTTGGCATTGATCTTTAAATCGTCATTGTCTACAGGAATAGTGCCAGAAGACTGGGGGATAGCAAATGTGCTTCCCCTGTTCAAGGAGGGGAGTGGAGACAGCCCAGGTAATTATAGACCAGTGAGCCTTACTTCAGTTGTTGGTAAAGTGTTGGAAAAGGTGATAAGAGATGGGATTTGTAATCATCTAGAAAATAATAATTTGATTGGGGATAGTCAGCATGGATTTGTGAAGGGTAGGTCGTGCTTAAAAACCTTATTGAGTTCTTTGAGAAGGTGACCAAACAGGTAGATCAGAGTAAACCGTTGATGTGGTGTATATGGATTTCAGCAAGGCGTTTGATAAGGTTCCCCACAGTAGGCTATTGTACAAAATGCAGAAGAATGGGATTGTGGGAGATATAGCAGTTTGGATCAGCAATTGGCTTGCTGAAAGAAGACAGAGGATGGTGGTTGATGGGAAATATTCATCCTGGAGTACAGTTACCAGTGGTGTACTGCAAGGGTCCGTGTTGGGTCCACTGCTGTTCATCATTTTTATAAATGACCTGGATGAGGGCGTAGAAGGGTGGGTTAGTAAATTTGCAGACGACACTAAGATCGGTGGAGTTGTGAATAGTGATGAAGGATGTTGTAGGTTACAGAGAGACATAGATAAACTGCAGAGCTGGTCTGAGAGGTGGCAAATGGAGTTTAATGCAGACAAGTGTGAGGTGATTCACTTTGATGGGAGTAACTGGAATGCAAAGTAGTGGGCTGATGTAAGATTCTTGGTAGTGTAGATGAGCAGAGAGGTCTTGGTGTCCAGGTACACAGATCCTTTAAAGTTACCACCCAGATTGATGGGGTTGTTAAGAAGGCATACAGCGTTTTAGCTTTTATTCATAGAGGGATCGGGTTCCGGAACCATGAGGTTATGCTACAGCTGTACAAAACTCTGGTGCAGCCGCACTTGGAGTATTGCATACAGTTCTGGTCACCGCATTATAAGAAGGATTATGGAAGCTTTGGAAAGGGTGCAGAGGAGATTTACTAAGATGTTGCCTGGTATGGAGGGAAGGTCTTATGAGGAAAGGCTGAGGGACTTGAGGCTGTTTTCATTAGAGAGAAGAAAGTTGAGAGGTGACTTAATAGAGACATATAAGATAATCAGAGGGTTAGATAGGGTGGACAGGGAGAGCCTTTTTCCAAGTATGGTGACGGCGAGCACGAGGGGGCATGGCTTTAAATTGAGGGGTGATAAATATAGGACAGATGTCAGAGGTAGTTTCTTTACTCAGAGAGTATTAAGGGTATGGAATGCTTTGTCTGCAACAGTAGTAGATTCGCCAACTTTAAGTACATTTTTGTCGTCAATGGACAAGCATATGGACGTACATGGAATAGTGCAGGTTAGATGGGCTTCAGATTGGTATGACAGGTCGGCGCAACAGCGAGGGCCGAAGGGCCTGTACTGCGCTGTAATGTTCTATGTTCTATGTCAGCATTTTCAAATATGAAGATTTGTCCTGCTACCGATGTCTTTAAAACACTGTAATCACATAAAGCCCCTGTATTCAATTCTGCAGCACAATACTATTTTTTGTTCATCAAGTTTAAAATAGCCCTTCTGTATCCTTCCCCTCACCCCTAATCATTCACAAATGTCATTGTATTATCTCCAGCACTACGAAATCTGTTCATGACTGGTGACACGTGATTGAAGTTATTACGTTTCCCACCTTCTTACCTTAATGAGTCAAAGTCCACTTGCTACTTTTATATTTTCTTTCTTCTCTTGCAAATCAATTTCTTAATATCTGTTGCATAGAGTCATGCAGTAATACAGCATGGAAAGAGGCCCTAAACTCCAAACTGGTCCATGGTGCCCATTCAGCTAGTTACAATTGCCCGCATTTAGTTTCACATCCTTCCAGAATCTTCTGGTACATTTGGATAGCAACCATGTTGCTATCCAAATGTTTCTATTTTTAAATGTTGATATTGTACCTGCCTCAACTACTTTCTCTGGCAATCCATTCTGCATACGCACCATTCTCTGCATGAAGAAGTTGCCCCTCAGGTTGTTCTTAAATCTTTTCCCTCTCACCTTAAATATATGCTGACCAATTTTCAATTCCCCTTCCCAGGGGGAAAAAAGACGATATGCATTCATCCTATTTAAACCTCTCATGATTTTACACCTCACTAAGGTCGTACCTCATTCTCCTACCTTCCATGAAATAAAGTCCTATCCTGGCCAACCACTTCCTATAAATCAGGCCTACTAGTCCTGAAACAACCTCGTAAATCTTCCTTACATTCTTTGCAATTTAACTATGTCTTTCTTTGAACAGAGTGAGCAAAATTGTATCCAATACACCAATTGCAGCCTCACCAATGACTCATACAACTGTAACATAACGTCCCAACTCCAAGACTCAATGTCTCGACTGATGAAGGCTAGCATGCTGAATGCCTCCTTCACTGCCCTGTATACCTGTGATGCTGCTTTCAACGAACTATGTACTTGTACTCCTAGGTCCCTCTGTTCTACAACACTCCTCAAGACCTTACCATTTACTGTATAAGTCTAACCTTGGTTTGACTTTACAAAGTGTAACACCTCACACTTATCTACATTGAATTGCATTTGTTAATCCTCAGCCTACTTTCCAATCTGATCAAGATTCCTATGTAATTTTTGATAACCTTCCTCGCTGTAAATGTCACTGCCTAATTTCATGTCACCTGCAAACTCTCTAATCATGCCCTGTATATTCACAGCCAGATCATTTATGCAAATAACAAATGTCCCAGCACTGACCTCTATGGCACACCACTAGTTACTGGCCTCCAGGCCAAGAAACATCCTTCAACCAACGCCCTCTGCTTCCTACCATCGAGCCAATTTTGAATCCAATTAGCTAGCTCTCCCTGGATTCCAAGCTACCTAACCTTCATGACTAGCCTGCCATGCGGAATCTTATCAAAGGTCTTATTAAAGTTCTTACAGACAACATCCACTGCCCTATTCACATCTATACTCCATGTTACCTCTTCAAAAAACTCTAAAAGATTTGTCAGACATGAGTTTCTGTACACAAATCCATGCTGAGTATCCATAATCAGACCTTAACTGTCCAAATGTTGATTAATCCAGTCTCTCTACAGTATCCTCTACAATAATTTGCCTACCACTGATGTCAGGTTCACTGGCCTGTAGTTCCCCAGCTTATTTTTGTTATCTTTCTTAAACAATGGAATAACATTATGCACCCTCCAAGTTTTGGGAAACTTCACCAGTGTCGAGAGATGAAGCAAAAATCTCTGCAAAAGCCTCTGTAATTTGTTCCCAAGCCTTCCACAATGTCCGAGGATGGACTTAATCAGACCGAGGGGATTTATCCACCTTAATGCACGTTAAAGCTACAAACACCTCCTCTCTGGTAATAAGCATGCAGTCCAAAATATCACCACATGATCCCCTTATTTCCTTAGCATTCATGATTCTCTCTTCAGTGAACACTGAGGAGAAATATTCAGTAAAAATCTGCCTCATTTCCTGTGGCTCTACACAGAGACGACCATGCTGATCTTTAAGGGAACCTATTCTCTCCATTATGGTCTTGTAATATGAATGCATCCGCACAAATCATTTTCGATGTTCAATAGCACTTTTACCTGTCTTTCGTGCCTCCACCAAACTCAGCAGTGATTTTGCAAAACTTATTTCAATAGATTGGCATTGGCAAACTCCTGATGTATTTCAGAATAGATAGTCTTCATATATACACAGAGTCATAGAGATATACAGCATGGAAACAGACCATTCGGCCCAACCCGTCCATGCCGACCAGATATCCCAACCCAATCTAGTCCCACCTGCCAGCACCAAGCCCATATCCCTCCAAACCCTTCCAATTCATATACCCATCCAAAAGCCTTTTAAATGTTGCAATTGTACCAGCTTCCACCATTTCCTCTCGCAGCTCATTCCATACATTAAGACGAAAATTGGGCCCTTGAAGACAGAAAGAGGGGAATTTATTACGGGGAACAAAGAAATGGCAGAAGAATTGAATTGGTACTTCAGATCTGTGTTCACTGGGGAAGACACAAGCAATCTCCCTACGTAACAGTGGCTGAAGGACCTGAACTTAAGGGAGTTTATATTTGCCAGGACATGGTGTTGGAGAGACTGTTAGGTCTGAAGGTTGATAAGTCCCTGGGGCCTGATGGTCTACATCCCAGGGTACTGAAGGAGGTGGCTCGAGAAATCAGGGACGCGTTAGTGATTATTTTCCAGAGTTAGATAGATTCAGGATCAGTTCCTGTGGATTACAGGATGGCTAATATTGTACCACTTTTTAAGAAAGGTGGGAGAGAGAAAGCAGGAAATTATAGACCAGTTAGTCTAACTTCAGTGGTGGGAAAGATGCTGGAGTCTATTATAAAGGATGAAATTACAACACATCTGGATAGTAGTAACAGGATAGGTCAGAGTCAGCATGGATTTATGAAGGGGAAATCATGCTTGACTAATCTTCTGGAATTTTTTGAGGATGTAACTCTGAAGATGGACAAGGGAGTTCCAGTAGATGTAGTATACCTGGACTTTGAGAGAGCTTTTGATAAAGTCCCACATAGGAGGTAAGTGAGCAGAATTAGGGCGCATGGTATTGGGGGCAAAGTACTAACTTGGATTGAAAGTTGGTTGGCTGACAAGAAACAAAGAGTAGTGAGAAACAGCTCCATTTCGGAATGGCAGGCAGTGACCAGTGGGGTACCGCAGGGATCAGTGCTGGGACCGCAGCTTTATATAATATATATTAATGATATAGAAGATGGTATTAGTAAAACATTAGCAAATTTGCTGATGATACTAAACTGGGTGGCAGGGTGAAATGTGAGGAAGATGTTAGGAGATTACAGGGTGACCTGGACAGGTTAGGTGAGTGGTCAGATGCATGGCAGATGCAGTTTAATGTGGATAAATGTATGGTTATCCACTTTGGTGGCAAGAACAGGAAGGTTACTACTTAAATGGAATCAATTTAGGTAAAGGGGCAGTACAAAGAGATCTGGGTGTTCTTGTACACCAGTCAATGAAGGTAAGCATGCAGGTACAGCAGGTAGTGAAGAAGGCTAATAGCATGCTGGCCTTCATAACAAGAGGGATTGAGTATAGAAGCAAAGAGGTCTTCTGCAGCTGTATAGGGCCCTGGTGAGACCACACCTGGAGTATTGTGTGCAGTTCTGGTCTCCAAATTTGAGGAAAGACATTCTGGCGATTGAGTGAGTGCAGCATAGGTTCACGAGGTCAATTCCTGGAATGGCAGGATTACCTTACACTGAAAGACTGGAGTGACTGGGCTTGTATACCCTTGAGTTTAGAAGACTGAGAGGGGATCTGATTGAGACATATAAGATTATTAAAGGATTGGACACTCTGGAGGCAGGAAACATGTTTTTGCTGATGGGTGCGTGCCAAACCAGAGGACACAGCTTAAAAATACAGGGTAGACCATTTAGGACAGAGATGAGGAGAAACTTCTTCACCCAGAGAGTGGTGGCTGTGTGGAATGCTCTGCCCCAGAGGGCAGTGGAGGCCCAGTCTCTGGATTCATTTAAGAAAGAGTTGGATAGAGCTCTCAAGGATAGTGGAATCAAGGGTTATGGAGATAAGGCAGGAACAGAATACTGATTAAGGATGATTAACCATGATCATATTGAATGGTGGTGCAGGCTTGAAGGGCAGAATGGCCTACTCCTGCATCTATTGTCTATACCTTCTGTGTTCATATCCAAATCATTTATATCAATGTTAAAAAACAGTGAACCCAGCACCGATCTTTTGGCACACCACTGGTCACTATTCTCTGGGATAGAGAGCTCCAAACAGAAAACACGCTCTGAGTGATGTGGTATTCATGACTTAAATGCATTATAGTTTCATACGGATTCAATCCCCTATTTCTGGAACCACCACAGAAAATTTGAATGAAAACAAAAATAACCACAGGAATAGTGACAATGCAAGTATCAGCAATTATGTTATGGGTTTTGGACTAAGGCCACACAAAAGAAATTAAATCCAGAGATTAAAATAGATTAGATTCCCTACAGGGTGGAAACAGGCCATTTGGCCCAACAAGTCCACACCGACCCTCTCAAGAGTAACCTACCCAGGTCCATTTCTGTCTGACTAATGCACCTAACACTATGGGCAATTTAGTATGGCCAATTTACCTGACCTGCTCATCTTTGGAGTGTGGGAGGAAACCCACACAGACACAAGGAGAATGTGCAAACTCTACACGGACAGTTGTCCAAGGCTGGAATTGAACCCAGGTCACTGGCACTGCAACCACTGAGCCAGCGTGCCACACCTTAAACTTAAGAAATCCCTTCATGCACAAATAATGCTGGAGCATTTGAGTTTATTTCTGTATTTGACTATTTTTGTTTGATTCATTGTTTTCCTTTAAATCTGAGATGGAAAGAGTCTTGTTAAACAAGGACATAAAGATATGTGACAATAATAGGAAATGGAGTTTGTGGAGATCAGTGTCAATCAACACCGGCATCTGCGAAATACTGAACAGAATCCATGGCCTAAAATGTCTCAATAGCAACAAGGCTCAAGGAACAGAACCTCATCTTTTTGGGGTATGGCACAGCCTCCGGACTCAATGTTTAATTTACACTGCTTTAAATCAGCATTTCAGTCTCTACCATCTTTTGCTCATTTTTTTCATTTTTTGACTTTTTTAAAATTATCGCTCTTGGCATAGTTGGGGGCAGTTATATAACAATTCACAAACACATGTGTGAATGTCACATGCTTTGTTTTGTGAGCATTACAGCTCTCTCTGCATTTTGCACTATGGCAACTTCTGCCTCCTGTACTCCACCCTTCCAAAACTGCACTTTTCATGGAATGATAGAAACCTTAGAATGTAGAAACAGGCCATGGGGCCCAACAAGTCCACACTGACCCTCCGAAGAATATCCCACCCAGACCCGTTTCCATACCTTATTACTCTATGATTTCCCCTGCCAAAGGCACCTCACCTACACATCCCTGAACACTATGGACAATTCAGCATCGTCAATTCACCGAACCTGCACATCTTTGGGCTCTAGGAGAAAACCAGAGCACCCAGAGCAAACCTACCAAGACACAGGGAGAATGTGCAAACTCATCACAGACACTCGCCCAAGGCTGGAATCAAACTTGGGTCCCTGCTGTTGTGAGGCAGCAGTGCTAACCACTGAGCCACCTTGCTGCCATTTTATACAATGTCTTTTCTCACTCTTTTGCTTTTAAACATACTGCATTGCCAAATTCCTTCAGTTGTGATGAAAATCCATCAGCTTGTACAGTTCTGTCACTTTATCTGCAGTTATTCTGTCTGACCCCCGAATATATCTACAGTTTCTGCATTTTTAAAGAGAATAGGTTCGAGTAAGCCAATAGTGTCAACAAAAATACATTTACAAAAAAAACTTGCTTTACCCTCCCTATTAAAGTAGAATAAACTTGCCGTACAGATTGAACTTCGCCAAATTCACAAACATCCCTGCAAATTCACACTCAGCAACGACAGCGCTTACCATTTTCGAGATTTATTGGACAACTTTACTTGCAAGCTGCCTTACACAGCAGCTTGCAAGTGGAAGCTTATGCAGTGAAGATATAGGAACACTACCATCTGCAAATTACACATTAAACCATTCACTACACCAACTGGAAAGAAATACATTTTCCATGAATGTATGTGTATGAAAATGCTGGAGATCTGTCCCAAACATCACTGTAAGTTTACCTATACCAAACTGACTGTAGCAGTTCAGAATTAGAATCCCTACATTGTAGAAACAGGCCCTTCGGTCCAACATGTCCACACCAATCCTCCAAAGAGTAACCCACCTAGACCCATCTCCCCACATTTACCCCTGACTAATGCACCTAACTTACACATCCATGAACACTATGGGCAATTCACCTTAGCTACACATCTTTGGATTGTGGGAGGAAACCAGAGCACCCAGAGGAAACCCACACAGATATGGGGAGAATGTGCAAACTCCACACAGAGTTGCCCGAGACTGGAATCGAGCCCAGATTCCTGTTGCTGTGAGGCAGCAGGGCTAACTACTGAGCCACCGTGCCACCCTGTGTTCAAGTAGCCATCTCACCATCACTTTTACAAAACAACTTTTTATGCAAAGTAAATGCTGACTCAGTTGGCAACACCCCTTACAATGTCATTCTCAGTGAATAGAACAGACTGAGGCAAAGGCAATGCCCAGGGAGGGATGCTAACCTTGGACTTTTAGATTTAAAACCTGATGTTTTGCCACATAAACTACCAGGGTCCCTGCACACCATTTTATCACCATCACTGATTGTAACGGCCAAGGTATGGAAATTGAAAAGGTAAGATTCCATCTGAACACAAGGAGCTGACAAGTTTAGAAAGCTTTATCAAGATGGGAGATTTTAACCAGTACCTAAAGAGGAGGGGCAGCTGGAGAATTGCAGAAGTTTTTGGAGAGATTCCTGAATTTGAAGCCAGATCAACTGAAGGCATGCATAGCATTACTGCAATGATGGAAATGGAAATTAGACAAGAGAATGGAAGAGGAGAAATCTGCAAGATTCCTTGAATGGAAGCGGTTACAGGAATAGGAAGGTTGAGGTCATGATAGATTTGAAACGAGGGATGAGGACTTAAAATTGACATATTGCTGGGTCAGGAACCGGTGAACACGAGTAAAATGGTTCAGCTTGGTGATCTGGTCATGGGTCAGGTGAAGTTTCAGCAGCAGAAGTTTGGATGAGTATTCACTTAATTCAATTACTTCTCAACAGAACTGACAACCTTCCAGAAGGATGATGGATCAATTTCAGTTGATGTGCAAAATGATGAATGATAGGATCCTGGAAAACACTGAATTTCAGAAGGCCATTGGTATGCCTGCCCACCAGTTCTTGAAGGGGGAGGGTACATGGATGATATGGTTAAGGTTGCTTATGGGAGATATCAACCAACCCATGGAGCTTAACAGCAGGGAAGCTATGCCGGAAATATATATAATGTTGATTAGACCACATTGTATGCAGTTCTAGAATCTACATTTTCAGAGGCATGTGATTTGACTGGTGAAAATGCAGAGGAGATATACTAGGGGGCTTCCTCAGCTGGAGATTTTCAGATACGAAGGAGGTTTAGGTTGACTGGAATTGTTCTTCCTTGAAACACATGAGACTTGGCTGGTGGGGGAGCAACGCGACTGAGATGCATAACATTATAAGGAGACTGCCGAGGCTATCTAGAAATAAATGTTTCCCCTTGATAGAGCAAGAAGTGATTGGGGCCATAAATTTAAGGTCGGGAGTTTAAGTGAGGGAAGTGAGACCTTTTTTGTTTCACTCAGCCGATGTTGGAATTCTGGAACTCACTGATTGGACGTGTGTAGATACAGAAACATTCTTCTTCTTTAACCAGCATTTTTTTGTACAATTTCGAAACCAAGACATAAAAAGCTGTAAACCAAGTGCTGTAATAAGCATAAGTATACTTAGGTGCTTGATTTTGATAAGCGCAATCTCGATGGCCAGGCTATCCCTTTTTTCTTTCTTATGTAAACACCAATTAGGACATTATTGCTTAAATTAAACACTCACACCACTCAACATTGTCAAATTTTGGCAGATAGATGGACTGATTTCAAAGAACACAGCAATAATTCACCAAGTTCCTTGTACAGATTCTTCCATTCCTCGATCTTGAAAGACGATGGAGCATGCCTAGTATGTAGTCATTTTTCTCTCCCAATAGATTTACATCGTATCTCAGATCACTGTACCTTTTTTTTGCTGCTGGGACAAAATTGAGGAGATCCCTTCCTCGTAACACAGATGGAGGGCTCTGAAAGGCGACATAGTTCGACAAAGGTGGTTCACTGCCAATCTCAGAAGGGTGGGTGGTAATGTTGGTCAAGCTATCAATGCTGAAATACCCTGACAGAATAAAATGATGAATAACAGTTATTGATGGCAAAGATATAAAATCACCTGTGCTCTGTGTCCTGTAAATTGGATCTGAAACTAGTCTAAGAATGTTCAGCATGTAGAACTCCATGTTGAATTCCATGAGGCCAGGTGAGCTCTAACCCATTTCGTCTTGTTGGAGAGCCATCTTCAAAAGACTATCGGTATAAAATGATGAATAACAAAATAGGTGAGGGCCATGGAAAAGTCTGTACATACTTTTGTAGCATCATAGAATGCATTCACAGAATAAATGGTGGAAATAGTGGCCACTGCAACTATTAACAGTGCAGATGGATTAATATTTTTTAAATTAAAATGTCGCTGAACAGTAGAAATATAATGGTTCCGTGGCTTTGTTTTGAAGTCTCCTTGAAAACATATTACAGTGATAATGTTCATCCCCTTCTTGTCTCCTACTTCAATATCCTTTCTTTAAAAAAAATGACTACATATTGAAATGATGAAATTGCATCAGTCCAGTGCAACCTGAAATCTCAAAATTACTTATTGAGAGTTGCTTTACAGCATGTGCTGTTTGCTGAACATTGTGGGCGGCACAGTGGCCAGCACTGCTGCCTCACAGCACCAGGGTCCTCGGTTCGATTCCAGCCTTGGGTGGAGTTTGCACATTCTCCCCGGGTCTGCGCAGGTTCCCTCCAAGTGCTCCGGTTTCATCCCACAGTCACAAATATGTGCAGGCCAGGTGAATTGGCCATGCTAAATTGCCCATAGTGCTAGGTGCATCAGTCAGTGGGAAATGGGTCTGGGTGGGTTACTCTTCAGAGGGTTGTTGGGGACGGGTTGGGCCAAAGGGCCTGTTTCCACACTGTAGGAAATCTAATCTAATATAAAGGAAAATAATCTGGCAGGTGACAAATGTTACTGAATATGAGGAATTCAAAAAATTGTCTCAAGTTTACGATTACATAAGTGCATAATCTAAACACCTTAAGAATAAAGATGTGTTATTGGATTCAAATAACAGTGCTGTGTGGTATGAAGCAATTGAAATGCAGGGGGTGTGGTGCCGCATAGGCAAGGGTCTGTGTAGTTCGACTAAAAAAGCACAGATGATATGAAAATCCATAAAAATAAGGCAAGCATTGCATGGTAATTTATGTGAGTTGCTTTCATTTAGCCTATTTCAGCCTATATTACTGACAGTACAAACTGGGTGAGCTGAAGGGCAACAGAAGAAAGACATCAAACAAAATAAAAGCAAATGTTTGAAGTCTGCAACTAAATGTATTTCTGCCAGGTTCGAAGAGAGGAAAGCAAGGTTCTTTAAATAGTGGTCAGCCCTTTTCCTAAGCACGACCTTTCTTGAAATATTTTGTCCTAAATTTATCCCAACAATCGTGGCTTCCTCACTGAAGTCTTATGCAATGTTCTGTTTGTCAAGGATTACATTTTTACAAACATCAGCAAAACTGTTCCCGTTTCGCAATATTTCAAATGAAACTTTCGCACTTGAAGTTAATTGACACAAATCCATGTTCAAGGCAAAGTATTTCTACTACAATTCTTGACTGTGCACAAAATGTTCTTCGCTTTCTTTGGTGTCATACATAAAGAACTCATTCCAAATCTCAATTTCTGTGACTACATGACTGAAACAGATAACGCAGACTTTTCTTGATGTTCAATTGATCTTAAACAATGATTGGCCTGTACGACTAAAGTGAACTTTGCTCAACATTTTGAAGGACATGCCTTGATTTAATCAAACACATTTCTTGAACCGTTGTTTAGCAACCAAAATTGAACTTTGTTCAGTCTATATGCCCAGCCCATACATTCCTTTTGATTGTACGTAATATCAAATCATTTTCACTGTTCTGAAAGAACAACATAGAAAGGCAAACTTCACGATTTGAACTACAACTAATTCAGGTGCTGTGGAAGGTAAGGAAGACATCAGTTGATTCAGTAGACAGCATTAATGAAACAAAACCATGGAGCGGACTGTACAGGGAATGGGGTGTTCACTCTCCTTTTTCTTCTTCTGTGTTAGATCAAGACAGGAGGTTAAATTGTAATCTGGACCGGATTGTTCACTGGTTTGGTGAAGGCCTTGCATTATTGCGGTTATTGAGCATAGAACAGGGCCAATATGTTTGCAGTACCCTCCTCCTCAAGCTGGAAATGGTACTGACATTTCAGCAGAGTAGATGACAAGAAGGGAGTTAGTTGCAATCAGTCAGCATGCCTTTAAATCATGTCCAATTCACTCAAGTTGTTCCACATCAGAAGGTCAACAACCTCAAAAGGAAAACAACAATTTTTCTTTAGAAAACCACGGTCAAATATTCTTTTGCTATTAGACAATGAGGAGTCAGATTAGTCATTTCCTAAACCCATCCTCACTCTGCCTGTCATTGCACCCCTATTGGAGATATCAGAGTTACCAAGGAAACGCTCGCCTCTCGATTCACTGCTCACTAGAAGGATAGGTGGTGGCACTGTCTAGTGATGATAGTCCTGCATCACCGAAACTACAGATAAATTCTGAACTCATCTAGTTGGTTTGAAATGCATTCTGCTGAATAGACACCTGTAGTACCTAGAACATAGAACATTACTGCACAGTACAGGCCCTTCAGCCCTCAATGTTATGCCGATCTATGAAATCAATCTGAAGCCCATCTAACCTACAGCATTCTATTTTCATCCATATGTTTTTTTAGGTTAGATTACTTTAGATTAGATTACTTACAGTGTGGAAACAGGCCCTTCAGCCCAACAAGTCCACACCGCCCCGCCGAAGCGCAACCTACCCATACCCCTAAATCTACATCTACCCCTTACCTCACACTACGGGCAATTTAGCATGGCCAATTCACCTAACCTGCACATCTTTGGACTGGTGGGAGGAAACCGGAGCACCCGGAGGAAACCCACGCAGACACGGGGAGAATGTGCAAACTCCAAACAGAGAGTCACCTGAGGCAGGAATTGAACCCGGGTCTCTGGCGCTGTGAGGCAGCAGTGCTAACCACTGTGCCACCGTGCCGCCCAAAGGACCATTTAAATGCCCTTAAAGTTGCACATCTACCACTGTTGCAGGCAGTGCGTTCTATGCTCCTACTACTCTCTGAGTAAAGAAACTACGTCTGACATCTATCTTATATCTATCACCCCTCAATTTAAAGTTCTGTCCCCTTGTGCAAGCTATTGCCATCTGAGGAAAAAGGCTCTCACTGTCTACCCCATCAAACCCTCTGATTACCTTATATGTCTCAATTAGATCACCTCTCAACCTTCTCATGAACGAAAACAGTCTCAAGTTCCTCAGCCTTTTCTCGTAAGACCTACCCTTTATTCCAGGCAACATCCGAGTAAATTTCCTCTGAACCCTTTCCAAAATCCATATTCTTTCTGTAATGCAGTGACTAGAACTGTGTGCAATACTCCCAAGTGTGGCTGCACCAGAGTTTTGTACAGCTGCAGCATGATCTCATGGCTCCG
The DNA here is from genome assembly GCF_047496795.1 of Chiloscyllium punctatum. Taxonomy (NCBI): domain Eukaryota; kingdom Metazoa; phylum Chordata; class Chondrichthyes; order Orectolobiformes; family Hemiscylliidae; genus Chiloscyllium; species Chiloscyllium punctatum. The sequence goes on along the minus strand of NC_092776.1, from coordinate 64,655,103 downwards.
AAACTCAATCCCTCTACTAATGAAAGCTAACACACCGTATGCCTTCTTAACAGTCCTACCAACCTGGGTGGCAACTTTCAGGGATCAATGTACATGGACACTGAGGTCTCTCTGCTCATTAACACTACCAAGAATCTTACCATTAACCCAGTACTCTGCATTCCGGTAACTCCTTCCAAGGTGAATCACCTCACATTTGTCCACATTAAACTCCATTTGCCACCTCTCAGGCCAGCTCTGCAGCTTATCAATGTCCCTCTGTAGCCTGCAACATCTGTCGGCACTATTCACAACTCTACCGACGTTAGTGTCATCCGCAAATTTACTAACCCATCCTTCTACGCCATCATCCAGTTCATTTTTAAAAATGACAATAAGCAATGGCCCCAAAATGGATCCTTGTGGTACCCCACAAGCAACTGAACTCCAAGGTGAACATTTCCCATCAACACCACTCTCTGTCTTCTTTCAGCTAGCCAATTTCTGATCCAAGCCACTAAATCCCTCTCAATGCCACGTCTCTGTTATTTGTGCAATAGGGAACCTAACCAAACGCCTTACTGAAGTCCATATACTCCACATCAATCACTTTATCCTCATTCACCTGTTTGTTCACCATCTCCAAGAGCTCAATAAGGCTTGTGAGGCACAAAACCATGTTGACTATCCCTAATCATCCTTTCTAGATGATCATAAATCCTATCTCTTATAACCTTTTCCAACACTTTATCCACAACCAAAGTAAGGCTCACTGGTCCAAAAGTTGGCTTGAACATGGGGACATTTTTCTATCCTCCAGTCTTCTGGCATTATTCCTATAGACAGTGACAACATAAAGATCGAAGGCAAAGGCTCTGCAACCGCCTCCTTGGCTTCCCAGAAAATCCTAGGATAAATCCCATCCAGTCCAGGGGACTTATCTATTTTCACATTTTCCAGAATTGCTAACACCTCCTCCTTGTGAACCTCAATCTTATCAAGTGTCTCAGTATTCTACTCGATAACATTATTTTTCGTCAGTATTCGCACTGGAAAAAAACATTCATTTAGCGCTTTCTCATCTCCTCTGACTCCACGTACAACTTCCCACTACTATCCTTGATTGGCACTAATCTTACCCTAGTCATTCTTTTATTCCTGACATACCTACAGAAAGCCTTAGAGTTTTCCTTGATCCTATCCTCCAACAACTTCTCATGTCCCCTTCTGGCTCTTCTTAGCTCTCTCTTTAGGTCTTTCCCAGCTAACTTGTAACTTTCAAGCCCTCTAACTGAGCCTTCATGTCTAGTCCTAGCACAAGCCTTTTTCCTTCTCTTGACAAGAGATTCAACTTCTTTAGTAAACCATGGCTCCCTCATTCAACAACTCCTTCCCTGCCTGACAGGTGTGTATTTATCAAGGACACACAGTAACTGTTCCTTGAATAAGCTCCACATTTTAATTTTGCGCATCCCCTGCAGTTTCCTTCCCCATCCTATGCATCCTAAATCTTGACAAATCACATCATAATTGCCTTTCCCCCAGCTATAACTCTTGCCATCTGGTATATACCTATCCCTTTCTCACTAAAGTAAACATAACTGAATTGTCGTCACTATCACCAAAGTGCTCACCTACCTCCAAATCTAACACCTGACCCAGTACCAAATCCAATGTGGCCTTGCCCCTTGTTGGCATGTCTACATACTGTGTCAGGAAACCCTCCGGCACACATTAGACAAAAATTGACCCATCTAAAGTGCTTGAACTATAGTATTCCCACTCAATATTAGGGAAGTTAAAGACTCTCCTAACAATTACCTTATCACTCTCGCTCCTATTGAGAATCATCTTTGCTATTCTTTCCTTTACATCTCTGGAACTGTTGGGAGGCCTATAGAAAACTTCCAACAGGGTGACTTCCCCTTTTCCTGTTTCTAACCTCAGCCCATACCACCTCAGTAGACAAGTCCTTAAATGTCCTTTCTGCCACTGTAATATTATACTTTACCATTTTTGCTGTTCTTAAGGAAACACCGAAATCCTAGAACCTACAACAACCATTCTTATCCCTCCTCTACACGTCTCCGAAATGACATAACATCAAAATCCCAGAAATGAACCTATCCTGCAAGTTCACCAACCTTATTCCGGATGCTCCTGGCATTGAAGTAGATTTACTTCAAACCAACTTCTTGCTTGCCAGTGCACTCTTGCGACCTTGAACCTTATTTCTCACCTCACTAGTCATAGAGTCATAGAGATGTACAGCACAGAAACAGACCCTTCCATCCAACCCATCCATGCCGACCAGAAATCCCAACCCAATCTAGTCTCACCTGCCAGCACCCGGCCCATATCCCTCCAAACCCTTCCTATTCATTTACCCATCCAAATGCCTTTTAAATGTTACAACTGTACTAGCCTCCACCACTTCCTCTGGCAGCTTATTCCATACACATATCACCCTTTGCGTGAAAAAGTTGCCCCTTAGGTCTCTTTGAAATCTTTCCCCTCTCACTCTAAGTCTATGTCCTCTAGTTCTGAATTCCCCCACCCCAGGGAAAAGACTTTGTCTATTCATCCTAACTTTCTTATTCTGGAACTACAATTTCAGTTCCCATCCCCCTGCTGAATTCATTTAAAACTTCCTGAAGAGCATGAGCAAATATCCCTCTCAGGATATTTGTACCCCTCTGCTTCAGGTGAAGACATCCTGTTTGTAGAGGTCCCACCTTCCCCAGAAATAGCCCCAATTACTGAGAACCCAAATCCTCCCTCCTGCACCATCCCTGCAGCCACATGTTCAACCCCTTTTCTCTTCCTATTCCTTGCCTCGCTGGCACATGGCACAGGCAACAAACCAGAGATAACAATTCTATTTGTTCTAGTTCTAAGCAGCCTAGCTCCCTGAATTTCTGCCTTAAATCCCCATCTATCTTCCTACCTATGTTGTTGGTGCATAAGTGAACCATGGCCTGGGGCTGGTCCCACTCTCCCTTAAGGATCCCGAAAACACGATCAGAGACATCATGAACCCTGGACCTGGGAGGCAACACACCAACCATGAGTCTCCCTCGTTCCCACAGAACGTCCTACCTGTCCCCTACCTGTGGAGTCCCCAATGACTAATGCAAACTTGTCATTCTCTAAAAATTAAATTTTGAATATAATGGATTCATAATAAGAATTACAGAAGGAAATATGCATCCGCAAGTCAAGTTCCACGGAAGAAAAATGCTTGATTACTTAATTTGATATTTAATCATTCGATGTCCTTTTAAACTTCAAATAGTTTTAAATGCTGTTGGGATCCTCTGAAATCTACATGTCACAATCAGAGCAGGCTAAACCTTCTTCTGGTTCATCAATCACTTTCCCTTAATCATCAGGTTAGATGTGAGGGTGCTCACTGACAATTGCAAAATGTTCAACAACATTCGTGAGTCCTCACACACTGACACAGACTTTGTATGCAGTCAGATGTAAGTTGAAGTGTGGGATCATAAATGGCAACTAAAATTCGCAGTACAGAAGTGTCAAAAAATGGCCATTTGCAAGACAGCGAACTTGTTGTTGGTTCCCCTCAACAAGTATACCATTTTGGATACTGTTGGGGGAATGATTTATCAAGGGTAAGCAATGGGGCACAGATCTCTGGCACAGAGTCTGTCCCTGTTGCTCAGAAGGGAAGGAGGTAAAGGAGCAGAGCTTTAGTCACTGGGGATTCCATAGTAAGGGGCACAGATAGGAGGTTTTGTAGGAGCAAGAGAGACACACAATTGGTGTGTTGCCTCCCAGATATTTGTTGTGATATCTCTGATCGTGTTTTGGGATCCTTAATGGGGAGCCCCAAGTCATGGTCCATATAAGCACCAACTACATAAGTAGGAAGAAAGGTGGGGATCGAAGGCAAAAATTAAGTGGGCGTGGATGGAAACTTAGAGCTAGAACAAACAGAGTTGTTATTTCTGGTTTGTTAGGCAAAAGTGAGGACTGCAGATGCTGGAGATTAGAGTTAAGATTAGAGTGGTGCTGGAAATGCGCAGAAGGCCAGGCAGCATCCGAGGAGCAGGAAAATTGACGTTTCGGGCAGGAACCCTTCATCAGGAGGGTGTAGGTGAAGAACAGGGAGAGAGTGGAGCTGATTATGTGGCTGCAGGGATGGTGCAGGAGGGAGGGTTTTGGATTCTTGGATAATTGGAGCTCTTTCTGGGAAGGTGGGATCTCTAAAAACAGGATGGCCTTCATGTAAACCACAGGAGTACCGATATCCTAAGGGAGGTGGGGTGGGGTGGTTGCTAATGCTCTTCGGGGGAGTTTAAACTAATGCAGCAAGGGGATGGGAACATGAATTGTAGTTCCAGTATTCAGGAGGTTAAGGTAATGAGGTCAGGGACCGGTTTACAAGGTCGCAAAAGGGCACCAGAAATCAGGATGTTGTTTTGAAATGTGTATATTCCAATGCCAGGAGCATTTGGAATAAGGTGGGTGAACTTGCAGCATGGGTTGGTACCTCGGATTTCGACTGTGGCCATTTCAGAGACATGGCTAGAGAAAGGACAGGAATGGTTGTTGCAGATTCAGGGATGTAGATGTTTCAACAAGAACAAATAAGTTGGTAATGGGGGTTGTTAGTGGTGGTGGTTGTAACATTGTTAATCAAGGGTAGTATTACAGCAGTTGAGATAGCATCTGAGGACTCATGCACTGAAGTAGTTTGCACTGAGGTGAGAAACAGGAGAGAAGGTCACCCTGTTGGGAGTTTTCGATAGGCCTCCAAATCATTCCAGGGATGTAGAGGAAAGGATAGCAAAGATGATTCTCGATAGGAGCGAGAGTAACAGGGTAGTTGCTATGGGAGACTTTAACTTGCCCATTATTGACTGGGCATACTATAGTTCAAGTAGTTTAGATGGGTCAGTTTTTGTTCCATGTGTACAGGACGGTTTTCCGACAGTATGTAGACAGGCCAAGAAGGGGTGATGCTATATTGGATTTGAGACTGGACATTGAACCCGGCCAGGTGTTGGATTTGGAGGTAGGTGAGCACTTTGGCGATAGTGACCACAATTCGGCTTAATTTACAATAGCAAAGCGTAGGGATAGGTATATACCGCAGGGCAAGATGTATAACTGGGGGAAAAGGCAATGAGATTACATTAGATTACTTAGTGTGGTAACAGACCCTTCGGCCCAACAAGTCCACACCAACCCTCTGAAGAGCAACCCACCCAGACCCATTCCCTTACATTTACCCCTTCACCTAACACTACAGGAAATTTAGCATGGCCAATTCACCTAACCTGCAAATCTTTGGACTGTGGGAGGAAACCGGAGGTAACCCACGGAGACACAGGGAGAACGTGCAAACTCCACACAGACAGTTGCCCAAGGCAGGAATTGAACCCGGATCCCTGCTGCTGAGAGGCAGCAGTGCTAACCACTGTGCCACCGTGCATGATACATCAAGATTTAGGATGCATAGGATGGGGAAGGAAACTGCAGGGGATGGACACACTTGAAATATGGAACTTATTCAAGGATCAGCTTGTTTGTTCGTGATAAGTATGTATCCATCAGGCAGGGAGATAGTTGTTGAGTCTGGGAGCTATGGTTTATTAAAGAAGTTGAAGCTCTTTGACAAGAGGAAGAAGAAGACGTTATGTGAGGATGACGTGTGAAGGCTCAGTTAAGGGGCTTGTAAGTTATAAGTTAGCCAGAAAAGATCTAAAGAGAGGGCTAAGAAGTGCCTGGAGGGTACATGAGAAGTTGTTGCTAAATAGGATCAAGGAAAACCCCAAGGCCTTCTACAGATATATCAGGAATAAACGAATGACTAGAGTAAGATTAGGGCCAATCAAAGATAGTAGTGGAAAGTTGTGTGTGGAATCTGAGGACATAAGCAAAGCACTTAATGAATACTTTTCGTCAGTATTCACATTGGAAAAGTGCTGAAGGATGTTGTAAGCTACAGATGCACATAGATAAGATGCAGAGCTGGGCTGAGAAGTGGCAAATGCAGTTTAATGCGGAAAAGTGTAAGGTAGTTCACTGCGGAAAAAATAACAGGAGTGCAGAGTACTGGGCTAATGGTAAAATTCTTGGCAGTGTAGAAGAAGAGAGATCTCGGTGACCAGGTGAATAAACCCCTGAAAGTTGCCACCCAGATGATAAGGTTGTTAAGAAGGCATATGGTGTGTTGGCTTTTATTGGTAGGGGGTTTGGGTTTCAGAGCCACAAGGTCATACGTCTGCTGTACAAGACACTGGTAAGGCCATACCTGCAGTATTGCTTACAGTTCTGATTGCCGCATTACAGCAAGGATGTGGAAGCTTTGGAAAGGTTTCAGAGGAGATTTACGAGGATGTTGCCTGATATGGAAAGAAGGTCTTACAAGGAAAGGCTGAGGGAACTGAGAGTGTTTTCGTTTGACAGAAGAAGGTTGAGACGTGACTTAATTGAGATGTATAAGATAAACAGAGAGTCAGATAGGGTGGACAGTGAGAGCCTTTTTCCTCAGAAGGTGAAGTCTAACATGAGGGACCATAGCTTTAAATTGAGGGGTGACAGATTTAGGATAGATATCAGGGGTAGTTTCTTTACTCAGAGAGTAGTAGGGGCGTGAAAAAACCTGCCTGCAACAGTAGTAGACTCACTGACATTAAGGGCATTGGACATATATATGGATAATAATGGAATGGTGTAGGTTAGATGGGCATCAGATTAATTTTACTGGTCGGTGCAACATTGAGGGCCAAAGGGCTTGTACTGCAATGTAATCTTACATCTCTCTATAAATTTTCAATGCATTATTATCAACGAATCCCTTACTACTTAAAGGTTTGTGGGGTGTTACAATTAAACCAACACTGAACCGAACAGGTGACATAAATATTGTAGTTGAATCCTCATCGGTTGACTCCAAAGTCTTTGACACCATCTACAAAGTCCAAATCAAGAGTCATGGGATCATACAGCTTAGATTTTTGTTCCAACATGAAAGTGAATGATGCTCTTCTCTTAGACTTATGAGTACAGCTCCAAATTACAAGGACGTTGGACACAATCCGGAGAAATCAACCCATATAATTCATTCAAGATCAGAGTGGTGCTGGAAATGCACAGCAGGTCAGGCAGCATCCGAGGAGCAGGAAAATCACTGTTTCGGGCAAGAGCCCTTCATCAGGAATGAATTCATTTTCCTGCTCCTTGGATGCTGCCTGACCTGCTGTGCATTTTCAGCACCACTCTAATCTTGACTCTAATCTCCAGCATTTGCAGTCCTTACTTTCACCATATTTTGGGGCGGCAGGGTGGCACAGTGGTTAGCACTGCTGCCTCACAGCGCCAGAGACCCGGCTTCAATTCCCGCCTCGGGCGACTGACTGTGTGGAGTTTGCACGTTCTCCCCATGTCTGCGTGGGTTTCCTCCGGGTGCTCCGGTTTCCTCCCACAGTCCAAAGATGTGCGGGTCAGGTGAATTGGCCATGCTAAATTGCCCGTAGTGTTAGGTAAGGGGTAAATGTAGGGGTATGGGTGGGTTGCGCTTCGGCGGGTCGGTGTGGACTTGTTGGGCCGAAGGGCCTGTTTCCACACTGTAAGTAATCTAATCTAATAATTCATTCCCAAGCGACAACCTTAAATATTCACTATCTTCAGCGCTGATGCACTGTAAAAGCAGGGTCTCTCACTCTCAAGATGCATTGACAAAACGTCCAATAGTTTTTTTTCGATCTTTTGAAAAGGAGATTTTACCACTGAGAACTTAAGGATCACTGATGCAAGTTTCCTCAAATAGCCATAAGTTCCCATTCAATTAAAATACTTCGCTGACGTGTCACTGTTCCTCTACTCAGTAACATTTATGGAACTCCTTTCCTATAGTACTCCAGTATAACTGTGCCACATGGTCCACAGCTGTTGTAATGATGTCTCAGCTTCTTATGGCCAATTTAGGATGGGCAATAAATTCTGGCCTGAGTAGAAAAGACATATATCATTGAAGAATGACTCTAAAATTATAGAATTATGATTTTTCTTTGAAATGGCAAGGATGTTAATACTCGAACAAATGTACAGAATACTTGAAGGCAGCTGCCTAAACTATTGGAATAACATGTGTGTTCATTTAATCAGAGAAAGTTTCTTGGAAGATGGGAAATTCAAGGAGTAAAGCCTTTGACTTGCATAGTGCAGAGGTTACTACAAATACAAGTCCTCGAATACTTAGATGCAGTCGCAGTAACAGTTTAGATATGACCAAGAAGAATGCGAGTGATTGGAGTGCACAGACAACAAATTCATCTAGCCAAGGAAGGACCAACATAAATGAATATTCTCAACAAAGTGGCAAAACCTCAGAAAGACAGCCAAATGGTGAACAAAATGATAAGACACAAAGGGCATTTGAAACCAGTCACGCAGCAAAATATACCTCACATTCATCAGATGGATCCATGAGAAATGTGCTGGATGATGGAAATCAAAACGATCCAGAGCACATGAAACAGCCCACAGGACAAGAGGAGATGAGCAGTTGTCAGTGTGAAAGGATGGAAACAATCAACATTCTTAACAGTTTACATGGTAAGAAGATTTATTTTTACATGCAATTCATTACATATATAATTGTCAGAAAGTCCAGTATCCACTTCCTCTTGCAGTATTCACATTTCCATTTGAGAGGCAAATAGACCACTTCAAGAGAGCATGTTTTGTTTTAGCTCTGAGAAAATCTCCACTATTATACCCACCTATAATACTTTTTGAGTTAAGGAAATCCAATGTCCTTAGCTAAGTGTATGTTCTACATGACCTAAGACACGCAATCTTGTGCTGAATTCCCTGCTATGATTTCTCGTGGTCGATGACTTATGTTATGACTTGACATTCTGCTGAGTGACTTCTAAATCTGCTTGTGAACTGTATATACCTACAGGAGATCGACTGAAGAATATATTCACTCCACAAAGAAAAGAAATATTTTGGAGTGTGAAATGTTAGTAATTGCATCATACCCTGGAGGAATGCGGGATTTTTATGTTATCTGTTTGTGCGGGGACTCATATTTCAAAAATAGATGACAGTTTGCATTATTGTTACTCAGCAATTTAATGTATTAATGTATTAATTATTGCTTATTCAATTGGTACTTTACTGAACAATCAAAATCTAGTCTACCATTTTTTATTTCCCTCTGACTAATACACCTAATACTATGGACAACTTAGCAGGCCAATTCACCTGACCTACACATCTTTGGACCACGGGAGGAAACCGGAATACCCGGAGAAAACCCACGCAGACACAGGGGGAATGTGCAAACTCCACACAGACAGTCACCAGAAGCTGGAATGAAACCTGGGACCTTGGTGCTGTGAGACTGCAGTGCTAACCACATAGCCACTGTGCCACCCTTTTATCGGCCTTGTGTTTCATGTCAACAATACAGTGTATGTTTTGCTCAGAATTGATTGTTGGGAATCTTTGATTGTTCCCAACAGTTGCTAGGGAGACAGCCCCACTTCCAGCTCGAGTCTCCATTAGTCAACTGAAAACTGTGTCCGCTTCACTGAAAGTGCCAGATAAGATTGTAGGTGCAGCCTAATCCACGTGATAACACTTAAAGCTGCACTCCAACCATGCACCAATAAAACTGTTCACAGTCACAGAATAAGAATGGCCACTTCATGGGTGGACTGATTGTGGTGGTTCCACGCGAAATGGAGTTGAATCAGAATTAACTGATTCAAAGAAAGCATTAGTGGAGCTGGCCTGAATGTTACCCAATTCACAAGGAATATTAATTTGTCTTCTGGCATGACTGGCGTCATTTAGCTAAGCTTGCTGTTTGCTTTGTGAACAGTCAGATGCCAACAGTGCGGGTTCAATTCCCATTACTAACTAAGGTTACAAACAAAACTCTCCTTCTCAACATCTATCCGTTTTGGAGATATTGCGACCCTCTGCTTAAATCACTTCCTGACAATTCTCCCTAATGTGGTCTAGTGGAACTAAGCTGAAAATTTGTTGCTGCAAAAGCGCAGCAGGTCAGGCAGCATCAAGGAGCAACAGAATTGACGTTTCGGGCATGAGCCCTTCTTCAGGAATGAGGAAAGTGTGCCCAGCAGGCTAAGATAAAAGGTAGGGAGGAGGGACTTGGGGTAAGGGTGGAAGGATGTTAAGGTGAGGGTGATAGGCCGGAGTGGGGGTGGGGGCGGAGAGGTCAGGAAGAAGTTTGCAGGTTAGGAAGGTGGTGCTGAGTTCGAGGGTTGGGACTGAGACAAGGTGGGGGTAGGGGAAATGAGGAAACTGGAGAGATCTGAGTTCATCCCTTGTGGTTGGAGGGTTCCTAGGCGGAAGATGAGGCGCTCTTCCTCCAGCTGTCGTGTTGCTATGGTCTGGCGATGGAGGAGTCCAAGGACCTGCATGTCCTTGGTGGAGTGGGAGGGGGAGTTGAAGTGTTGAGCCACGGGGTGGTTGGGTTGGTTGGTTGGTTGGGTTGGTTGGTCCGGGTGTCCTAGAGGTGGTCTCTGAAACATTCCGCAAGTAGGCGGCCTGTCTCCCCAATATAGAGGAGGCCACATCGGGTGCAGTAAATGATTAGATTTAGATTTTTTTTGGATTACATTGCAGCGTGGAAACAGGCCCTTCGGCCCAACAAGTCCACACTGACCCGCCGAAGCGCAACCCACCCATACCCCTACATTTACCCCTTACCTAACACTACAGGCAATTTAGCATGGCCAATTCACCTGACCTGCATATCTTTGGACTGTGGTAGGAAACCGGAGCACACGGGGAGAACGTGCAAACTCCACACAGTCAGTTGCCTGAGGTGGGAATTGAACCCGGGTCTCTGGCGCTGTGAGGCAGCAGTGCTAACCACTGTGCCACCCATTATGTGTGTGGAGGTGCAGGTGAATTTGTGGCGGATATGAAAGGATCCTTTGGGGCCTTGGAGGGGGAGGTGTGGGCGCAAGTTTTGCATTTCTTGCGGTTACAGGGGAGTGGAGGTTGGGTTGGTGGGGGGTGTGGACCTGACGAGGCAGTCACGGAGGGAGTGGTCTTTCTGAAGCACTGATTGGGGGGGGGGGGGGGGGGGGGGAGGGAGAGGGAAATATATCCCTGGTGGTGGGGTCCGTTTGGAGATGGCAGAACTAACGACAGATGATATGATGTATATGGAGGTTGGTGGGGTGGTAGGTGAGGACAAGTGGGGTTAACATAGAACATAGAAAAATACAGTGCAGTACAGGCCCTTTGGCCCTCGATGTTGCGCCGACCGAAGCCTACCTAACCTACACTAGCCCAATAACCTCCATATGCTTGTCCAATGCCTGCTTAAATGACCATAAAGAGGGAGAGTCCACCACTGCTACTGGCAGGGCATTCCATGAACTCACAACCCGCTGAGTAAAAAATCTACCCCTAACATCTGTCCTATACCTACCACCCCTTAATTTAAAGCTGTGTACCCTAGTAACAGCTGACTCCATACACAGAAAAAGGTTCTCACTGTCAACCCTATCTAAACCCCTAATCATCTTGTACACCTCTATCAAATCTCCCCTAAACCTTCTTTTCTCCAATGAGAACAGCCCCAAGTGCCTCAGCCTTTCCTCATACGACCTTCCTACCATGACAGGCAACATCCTGGTAAACCTCCTCTGCACTCGTTCCAATGCCTCCACATCCTTTCTATAGTATGGCGACCAAAACTACTGCACACAATACTCCAGATGAGGCCGCACCAGAGTCTTATACAACTGCAACATGACCTCAGGACTCCGGAACTCAATTCCTCTACCAATAAAGCCCAGTACACCATATGCCTTCTTCACAGCACTATTTACCTGGGTGGCAACTTTCAAAGATCTGTGTACATGGACACCAAGATCCCTCTGCTCATCCACACTACCAAGTAGTCTACCATTAGCCCAGTAATCCATCTTCTTGTTACTCCTACCAAAGTGAATGACTTCACACTTAGCTACATTGAATTCCATTTGCCACCTTACTGCCCAGCTCTGCAACTTATCTATGTCGCGCTGTAACCTGCCACATCCTTCTTCGCTGTCCACAACTCCACCAACTTTCGTGTCATCCGCAAACTTGCTCACCCAGCCTTCAAGCCCCTCCTCCAGGTCATTTATAAAAATGACAAACAGCAATGGTCCCAAAACAGATCCTTGTGGAACACCGCTCCAAGATGAACCTATACCATCAACTACTACCCTCTGTCTCCTTCCAGCCAGCCAATTCCTAATCCAAACTTCTAATGCACCCTCAATGCCATACCTCCGTAGTTTTTGCATTAGCCTGCCATGGGGTACCTTAACGAACGCATTGCTAAAATCCATATACACCACATCTACTGCTTTACCCTCGTCCACTTCCTTGGTCACCTTCTCAAATAATTCAATAAGGTTTGTGAGGCACGACCTGCCCTTCACAAAACCATGCTGACTATCCTTGATCACATTATTCCTATCCAGATGTTCATAAATCCTATCCCTTACAATTCTCTCTAAGACTTTGCCCACAATAGAAGTGAGACTCACTGGCCGATAGTTACTCAGGCTATCCCTGCTCCCCTTCTTGAACAAGGGGACCACATTCGCTATCCTCCAGTCTTCTGGCACTATTCCCGTAGACAACGACGACATAAAAATCAAGGCCAATGGCTCCGCTATCTCCTCCCTAGCTTCCCAGAGGATCCTAGGATAAATGCCATCAGGCCCAGGGGACTTATCTATTTTCATCCTTTCCAGTATTCCCCAGACCTCTTCCCTACGTACCTCAAGGCCATCCATTCTAATCACTTGTGACTCAATATTCACATCAGCAACAGTGTCCTGTTCCTGAGTGAATACTGACGAAAAGTATTGATTTAGTGTCTCACCAATCTCCTCTGCCTCCACACACAACTTCCCACTACTATCCTTGACTGGACCGATACCTACCCTAGCCATCCTTTTATTCCTGACATACCTATAGAAAGCCTTTGGGTTTTCCCTAATCCTACCAACTAAGGACTTTTCATGTCCCCTTCTCGCTGCTCTTAGCTCTCTCTTTAGATCCTTCCTGGCTACCTTATAACTCTCAATCGCCCCAACTGAACATTCACGCCTCATCTTTACATAGGCCGCCCTCTTCCCTTTCACAAGGGATTCCAATTCCTTATTAAACCACGGCTCCCTCACAAGACCCTTTACTCCCTGCCTGACTGGTACATACTTATCAAGGACACCCATTAGCTGTTCCTTGAACAATCTCCACATATCATTTGTGTTCTTCCCTTGAAGCCTATTTTTCCAATCCACGCATCCTAAGTCATGCCTCACCGCATCATAATTTCCCTGCCCCCAGCTATAACTGTTGCCCTGCAGTGCACACTTATCCCTCTCCATCACTAGAGTAAAAGTCACCGAGTTGTGGTCACTACCCCCGAAGTGCTCACCTACCTCCAAGTCTAACACCTGGCCTGGTTCATTACCTAGAACCAAATCCAGTATAGCCTCACCTCTTGTTGGCCTGTCTACATATTGTGTCAGGAAACCCTCCTGCACACATTGGACAAACACCGACACATCTAACGAACTCGAGCTATAGCTTTCCCAGTCAATATCTGGGAAGTTAAAGTCCCCCATAACAACCACCCTGCTACTTTCACTCTTCTCCTGAATCATCCTCGCAATACTTTCCTCTACTTCTCTCGGACTATTAGGAGGCCTGTAGAAAGCTCCTAACAGAGTGACCTCACCTTTCCTATTTCTAACCTCCGCCCACACTACCTCAGATAGCAAGTCTTCCTCCATCACCCTTTCTACTGCTGTAATACTATGCTTGACAAGCAATGCCACACCTCCCCCTCTTTTACCCCCATCTCTGACCCTACTAAAACATTTAAACCCTGGAACCTGCAACAGCCATTCCTGTCCCTATTCTACCCACGTCTCTGTAATGGCCACAACATCGAAGTCCCAGGTACCAACCCATGCTGCAAGCTCACCTACCTTATTTCTTATACTTCTGGCATTGAAGTATACACACTTCAAGCCACCTTCCTGTTTACAGGCACCCTCCTTCGAGATCGATGCCATATTCCTAACCTCCCTACACTCAAGGTCCTGTTCCCTAAAGCTACAGTCCAGGTTCCCCTGCCCCTGCAGAGTTAGTTTAAACTCTCCCAAAGAGCACTAGCAAACCTCCCCCCAAGGATACTGGTGCCCCTCAGGTTCAGGTGTAGACCATCCTGTTTATAGAGGTCCCACCTTACCCAGAAAGAACCCCAATTGTCCAGAATCCGGAATCCCTCCCTCCTGCACCATCCCTGTAGCCACGCATTTAACTCTTCTCTCTCCCTATTCCTCGACTCTCTATCACGTGGCACTGGTAACAAACCAGAGACAACGACTCTTTTCGTTCTAGCTCTGAGCTTCCAACCTAGCTCCCTGAAAGCCTGTCTAACATCCTCACCCCTCTTCCTACCTATGTCGTTGGTGCCAACGTGGACCACGATCTGGGGCTGCTCCCCCTCCCCCTTGAGGACCCGGAAAATACGATCAGAGACATCACGTACCCTTGCACCTGGGAGGCAACATACCAATCGTGAGTCTCTTTCGCCCCCACAAAACCGCCTATCTGTGCCCCTCACTATTGAGTCCCCAATAACTATCGCTCTACCTTTCACCACCCAACCCTTCTGAGCAACGGGGACAGGCTCCGTGCCAGAGGCCCGAATTTCGTTGCTTACCCCTGGTAAGTCATCCCCCCACAAGTATCCAAAATGGTATACTTGTTTTTGAGGGGAATGACTGCAGGGGGTCCCTGCACTGGCTGCTTCCTCCCACTCCCCCTCACTGTCACCCATCTCTCTATAACTTTCGGAGTAACTACTTCCCTAAAGCTCTGATCTATGACCACCTCTGCCTCCCAAATGATCCGCAGTTCATCCAACTCCAGCTCCAGTTCCCTAACACTGTCTTGGAGGAGCTGGAGATGGGTGCACTTCTTGCAAGGGTAATCAGGAGGGACACTAATGGCTTCCCTCACCTCATACATGTTGCAAGAGGAACAGTGCACTGCCTTCGCTGCCATCCCTCTAAAAGAGAAACTTTAAAAAGTAGATCTAAAGAAACAAACAAGCAAGGGTTCTGTCCTGGTGGCGATTGGAGGGGCGGGGCTCAAGGGCGGAGGAGCGGGAAGTGGAGGAGATGCGGTGGAGAGCATCGTCAATCATGTCTGGAGGGAAATTGCGGTCTTTGAAGAAGGAGGCCATCTGGGTTATACGGTATTGGAATATGTTCCCAATTCCTTCGTCTCCGCCGCATCTGCTCCCAGGAGGACCAGTTCCAATACCGTAAAACCCAGATGGCCTCCTTCTTGAAAGACTGCAATTTCCCCCCAGACGTGATCGACGATGCTCTCCATTGCATCTCCTCTACTTCCTGCTCCTCCATCCTCGTGCCCCGCCCCTCCAATCGTCACCAGGACAGAACCCCACTGGTCCTCACCTACCACCCCAGCAACCTCCATATAATTCGTATCATCCGTTGTCATTTCCGCCACCTCCAAACAGACCCCACCACCAGGGATATATTTCCCTCCCCTTCCCTATCAGCGCTCCAGAAAGACCACTCCCTCCGTGACTCCCTTGTCAGGTCCACACCCCCCACCAACCCAACCTCCACTCTCGGCACCTTCCTCTGCAACCGCAAGAAATGCAAAACTTGCGCCCACACCTCCCCCTTTACTTCCCTCCAAGGCCCCAAGGGATCCTTCCATATCTGCCACAAATTCACCTGCACCTCCACACACATCATTTACTGCATCCGTTGCACCCGATGTGGCTTCCTCTATATTTGGGAGACAGGCCGCCTACTTGCGGAACGCTTCAGAGAACACCTCTGGGACACCCGGACCAACCAACCCAACCACCCCGTGGCTCAACACTTCAACTCCCCCTCCCACTCCACCAAGGACATGCAGGTCCTTGGACTCCTCCATCGCCAGACCATAGCAACACGACGGCTGGAGGAAGAGTGCCTCATCTTCCGCCTAGGAACCCTCCAACCACAAGGGATGAACTCAGATCTCTCCAGTTTCCTCATTTCCCCTCCCCCCACCTTGCCTCAGTCCCAACCCTCGAACTCAGCACCACCTTCCTCACCTGCAAACTTCTTCCTGACCTCTCCGCCCCCCACCCCCACGCCAGCCTATCACCCTCACCTTCACCTCCTTCCACCTATCGCATTTCCAACGCCCCTCCCCCAAGTCCCTCCTCCCTACCTTTTATCTTAGCCTGCTGGGCACACTTTCCTCATTTCTGAAGAAGGGCTCATGCCTGAAACGTCGATTCTCCTGCTCCTTGGATGCTGCCTGACCTGCTGCACTTTTCCAACAACACATTTTCAGCTCTGATCTCCAGCATCTGCAGTCCTCACTTTCTCCTCTAGTAGAACTAAGACAACACAAGAACAACTGAGGAAAGAATTCCAACGAAACATTATATTGGAATGGCAACTCTGTTGCTCGAGATATTACCAGAACTTTTGAGCTCCTAAAGCTGTTCATATTTCTGAGGATCTAAGCATACGTTTTAATGTTTTCAGAATCCAATCATTTTAAACATCTCTTGCCATTCTCCTCCCTTATTTTATGTCTTTAGATATTAGTCCCTTAAAAAGAGAAATATTGACAAGTTACAGTGACCGTCAATTGTGCACCATTACGAAGTTCTACCGCCAGCGTTTGGAAGAAGCAATTGAGGAATTTGTGGAAATTGTCAGTGCAGGATTGCAACGTGAAAATATGTTCACTGACATGGAGCATCAGGTAGGCTGATCATTTTATTAAGAGAGCTCAGGTTCAAAATTCCTTTAGGATGGTTGAAAGTGCAGTTATGATTCTCCAATTAGACAACATGAACGTGCGTCTCACCTATAGTCTAGTCAAAACCGTTGTACATAATGCAGAAATGCAAACTTAAATAACTGATGCAGGATTATCTGAAAAGCAATTTAAAAATACTGATCAAAGGTGCAGAATGCTTACTTATTCACACAAGAGAAAAGGAAGTGATAAACAGCTTTTATGTCGGTTTGCTCGCAGAGTATTAGGGAGCTTACACAGAAAGGAAACAGAGCAGAAGCTTCCAGACAGCTTTTCACCATTGTCATGGAGCATGGTGCTGAGACTGGGAGAACTCTGTGGACTATTTTTGTGAAATTCGGGGACGTCAAACTCAAACTGAAGAACATACTGAATGAAATCTACGAGAAAGGTCACGTTCAATAAGTGTTTTCATGTATTGCTCAATACTGCGTAATATTTCTATTTTCCCAGATTTTGATTAAAAATTAATAATGAGAAAAATCATTACAGGTACGAATTTACCAAGGGAGACAACGCTCCAAACCATGGAATCAAAGCTATCCAGTTATCTAAAAGGTAAGCATGGCATTCCTGAAAATACTTGGAAAATAGATTTTTAAAAATGAGAACAAATAATGGAAGGAGCTGGTTTCATTCTTTTTTTCCAAATAACTTGAATTAAATAAATTGAGAGAGGAAAACACAATCTGAACTTTGGTTTGGGCAATTGAAATGGTAATCCCAGAAATAACGTCAAGTTGCGCAACCATCAGCATGAATGCAAAATTCATAACTGTGTTCATGGCTCTTTTTTGAGGAGTTGAGTGATTTTTTTTTAAAAAATAGATCCAAATTCCATGTTTGTCATCAGTTTCATTATGCTGCTCAGTCTACCTACATTCTTGGTGATGTTGCAAACCTGTGAAAAAATAGACCATAGAAAAAGAAAATCTTAGAAGGCTTACTATCTAGATGTAACAACAGCAGATAATCTATTAATAATAAAAATAAACACATTTTCAGAAAGTCAGAAAGTATGCATTCAGAAGAGAGCCATTACATCTCCACAACCCTCCAAGAATAAGCAAGGAATCTAAAACTGAGTTTGTTCTTTCAAAGTACAATTTCCATCCTTAAAAAGCCTAAAGCCACTTGCAGAGAACTCATTTGTTTCGGCCAATATTTTTCTTCTTCTAATGAGGTGGAAAGACTCTTTTCCAGCTATAAGTGAAAGATATACTGACTTAACAGTTTCCCAAGTGGCCTATGCTGCAAGTTTATCCCTTGGCATCTGAGTGTGTCTGAAAGAAATTATGCTCAGAAGATCAGAAAATGATTGTATTTTAATATCTCATCGAAATGATGGTACATGCTGCAAAGAAATGCTCCTTGTGTATTGATTTGTAATGCTTTTTTAGATGATTTGGTCACATTTCCAGCCTGAATGTCGAACATCCGAACTCTCACATCTGTTATGCTCAACATGTAACACATATTTAACTGCAACACAGCAGTTAATAATAAACTGTGATAAATAATCAACTGTGAAGTCATTATAATCAATGGTTCTCAATGTTACTACTTTATTGCGATATTAACTAGACTTTTTTTCAACATTGCTATGAAAGACATTCAGGAGATTCATCGAGAGTATCTTCGTTCACAAAATGAGAAACTGCTGGTTAGCAACATTCAAAGAAATGTGCTCAAGACATTCTCTCTATCTGACCGCTACACTGAGTTGATAGTCATTGCTAATGTCCGTGAGCGGAGACTTCTGGAGCATGAGTTGTGGGCCAGAGGCAGAGACCATGAGGACTGGCAGAAGAAATTGGTTCGGGAGGAACTGGAGAAAATCCGCATTCATCAGCTGCTCAGAGGTTGTTTTGGGAAGAGTAGTCTCGGTGGCACCACAGTGGTAAGCGGAGTAGCGGGCATTGGAAAAACCACAATGGTACAGAAAATCATCCATGATTGGGCAATTGGACAAATGTATGCCCAATTCAGCTTTGTCTTTCACTTTAAGTTCCGAGACTTGAATGATATCAGTGGCAGAACGAGCCTGAAAGCATTGCTGTTGTCTTCTTATTCTCATTTTGAAGGACTGATCCAGCATCTGTGGGAACATCCAGAGAACCTACTATTCATCTTTGATGGTTTGGATGAGTTCAAATTCAACATTGATTTCAGTGACTGGAAGAAAAGGAGCAAAGGAGAACAAGACTGCATCGATCCAGAATCTCACTGTGATCTCGTCGACATTGTTCGATGTCTGGTACAAGGGAAGCTTTTAATGAACTGCTCGGTATTGGTGACAAGCCGTCCACATGCACTTGATTCATTGGAAAGGGCTGACATTAACCTATGGGCTGAAATTTTGGGTTTCTTCGCCGAGGAGAGAAGAGAATATTTCAGGAAATTCTATGGAAATGTGACTCTTGCTGAAGACGTGTTCCAGAAGATCCAACAGAACGACATCCTGTACACTATGTGCTACAATCCTGCCTATTGCTGGATCCTCTGCTCTTCATTGGTTCCCAGCTTTTCAAATCTTGAATTCGAAAATCATCTCCCAACAACCATAACCCAGCTCTTCACAAATCATATTTACAACATTTTAAACAACCACACCCGGGAAGTGAACAACGCCCGTGATGTGTTACTAAAAACTGGGAAGATGGCTTTTGAGGGAGTCTCAAGGAATGAGATTGTATTCAATCAGAATCATTTTCATCAATACAAACTCAAACCTTCAAAGTTCATCTCTGGTTTCATGATGGAAATTCTGGAAAAAGACTACTCCACAACAAGTGCTGTATACACTTTCATCCACCTCACCATTCAAGAATATCTGGCTGCACTCTCACCCTATTTGGAAAGAGCTCCTCAAAATGTGCACAAGCTGCTGGAGGAAGCTGAGCACCAGGGTGATGGGCGGTTTGACATTTTTCTCCGTTTCCTCGTAGGCCTTTCCACGCCGAGCACAACCCAACAACTGGCACATTTCTTGGGTGATTTCCAACAAGAAGTCCCTTGCCAAGTAAAGGTTTGGTTGACACGAACAGTGAAAACCCAGTTCACAAACACGAGGACCAAAAAGGACAGAAGAAAACTCATGAACATTTTCCACTATGTGTTTGAGTCGCAGGATAAACTAATGCGGTTCACAGGAGAATGCAGGCTAAAAATTAACTTGGGCTGCATCGAAGAATCAGAGGCATTACGGCTAACCCCAGTGGACTGTTTTGTGCTCGCCACTGTTTTGGATCTCTGTGACTTCATAGAGGAACTTGATCTTAATTATTGTTACATTCAAGCTGAAGGGCTTCAGCGGCTCTCTCGCATTCTACACAAGTGTAAAGTACTCAGGTATGGTTGCAGAGTGCTCAAACTGGACTGACATTTCACGTGTCAGTCAATGCAAAACAAGCATGCACGCATTTCCTCATGACGTAAAAGCACTCTGTATACAAATTTAAAAATCACACAACACCAGGTTGTAGTCCAACAGATATACTGTATTTGGAAGTACTAGCTTTCAGAGCACTGCTCCTTCATCAGGTGATTGTGGAGTATAAGATTGTAAGACACAGAATTTATAGCAAAACGATTACAGTGTGATGTAACTGAAATTACATAACGAAAAAGACCTGGATTGTTTGTTTCGTCTCACACATTCTAGAATGACCATGTTGGTTTCAGTTCTTTCATATATAAATGGCAAAACTTTTAAAAAAGTTACATTCTCAAGTGAACTTTAACAATTGGTGTCATGTCGATCCAGATAATGCATTGAAGATGTGAGCTGCCCTATACGAGATTGTCTGTGCCACAATGGTCAGACTGATTCTAATCTAAAAAACAGATTTACAGAATCTTAGATGGATTCATGCAGTTTTTGAGCAAAGTAAAATGTAATTCTGCAAGTACAGATTCACCCCACAAACTTATATGTGTATGTGTGCATGTGGGTGAGAGAGTGTCTCTCACAGACACTCATGAGCACCATCCCCCTCCCCCGTCACACACACCCACAAGCACACAAACACATTTGTTGGGTGAATTTGTACTTGCAGAATTACAGTTTTCTTCTGTCCTTTTTGGTCCTTGTGTTTGTTTCCAAATAAATCTGTTGGACTATAACCTGGTGTTGTGCAATTTTTAACTTTGCACACCCCAGTCCAATTCCGGCATCTCCAAATTATTCTATATACAGACTATTTTTGAAGTAAACATAAAGCAAATTTTTCAGTGCTGGATTTTTTTGCTATCTCTGGCCAATTATACCTCATCCTGTCCAGATTCGTAAATGTCTGCTTGAACAATGAGTAATTAATTAACATTTTTATCTTTTGATTTGTTTCAATGTTTTGAATTATTCTGATCCATTTTTTGACTCTCAAGCACAAAGTACAGATATAATTCAGTTTGAAAAAATTATCACACTTTTGATACATTGTCATCATGTGGCTTGTGGCTGAAATTTTATACCAGCCATAGAAAGTTCCTAGTAACAGGAACGCAGATATGCTTTGCTTGCTTCCGCCACATTCATGAATATGGTATTTAAAGAATTCTTCAGAAGTTCATAAAAACAGTCTCTAGGACAAATTATCACCATTTCTGCCTCCTGTGTAACCTGGAATTTCATAAGGCCAAGATATGTCAGTGACAAATTCCTGAATTCCTTCATAAGTTACTGAACGACGCTTCTGTTAGGACATTCCTTAAAATGCTTCCCTCAAAACCCCACAGCAATCAGGCCATTACTCCATTGTCCTCATATGTGTTTATGTATGATTAGAGTAGAATAGATTACTTACAGTGTGGAAACAGGCCCTTCAGCCCAACAAGTCCACACCGACCCGCAACCCACCCAGACCCATTCTCCTACATTTACCCATTCACCTAACACTACGGGCAATTTAGCATGGCCTAACCTGCACATTTTTGGACTGTGGAAGGAAACCGGAGCACCCGGAGGAAACCCACACAGACACGGGGAGAATGTGCAAACTCCACACAGAGAGTCACCTGAGGCGGGAATTGAACCCAGGTCTCTGGCACTGTGAGGCAGCAGTGCTAACCACTGTGTCACCGTGCCACCCACGTATCTTTGGCAAATTTTGCCACAGAACATATTTTTGCAGAGCATGAGAAAGTCTCCCAATCCAATCATGTTCCCAATTTTTTAGAGTGAAGGATAAAACTTGTTGAGAGTATAATCGTATTTCCACAGTTCCATAATGCAAATGTAGTCTGCTGAAGATCATCATTTTCTTCAAACTATCAGCAGACGTTACATTAGAATGCTACAATCTGCATTGTTTTGATATTAATCCATTTTCTTGATATTTTCATACATCAATGTTATCACAGTAGTGAATACTTTTTCTTTCAATTTATTTTTCACGTTTAGACTGCTTTCCAACAATCTTACAGACGCAGGCATGAAAGAACTTGCTGGCTGTATCAGAAGACCAGATTGCAAAATCCAAATTCTGGAGTGAGTATGAAGTATGAGTATTGGGTACCCCCATGTATATTAACTTACAAAATAGAGGGATGCCCGGCTGAACAAACAGCATTATTTCCAGATTTTGCATTCAGAATATTAACTACCATTGGTAAAACTTACCAACTGTCTTCTAAAGTGAGCACAAAAAAGATCTGACTACAAATCATGGTTTCTAACTTAAATGAAAGCCGAAAGAACTGAAGGTGCTGTAAACCAGAAACAAAACCAGAAATTGCTGGAAATGCTCCGCATGTCTGGCAGCATCGGAGAGTAATCAGAGTGAACCTTTCAGGTTGAGTAACCCTTCTTCAGGACAGTTATGAAGAAACGTTACTCCATTTGAAAAAGTGTCTCCGATTTCTCTCCACAGATGCTACTGGATTTGCTGAGCTTTTCCAACAATTTCTACTTTTGTTCAGGGTTCCTAACATCTAGCCAAATGTGATAAATTGCCACTATATTACATTTAATCTGCAAAAAAAAACAGAAGTAAGCTTATTTGAGAAAAGACATTCTGGCTATTGAGGGAGTGCAGCGTAGGTTCACGAGGTCAATTCCTGGAATGGCGGGATTACCTTATACTGAAAGACTGGAGCTTGTATACCTTTGAGTTTAGAAGACTGAGAGGGGATATGATTGAGACATATAAGATTATTAAAGGATTGGACACTCTGGAGGTAGGAAACATGTTTCCGCTGATGGGTGAGTGCCAAACCAGAGGACACAGCTTAAAAATACGGGGTAGACCATTTAGGACAGAGATGAGGAGAAACTTCTTTACCCAGAGAGTGGTGGCTGTGTGGAATGCGCTGCCCCAGAGGGCAGTGGAGGCCCAGTCTCTGGATTCATTTAAGAAAGAGTTGGATAGAGCTCTCAAGGATTGTGGAATCAAGGGTTATGGAGATAAGGCAGGAACAGGATACTGATTAAGGATGATCAGCCATGATCAAATTGAATGGTGATGCAGGCTCGAAGGGCAGAATGGCCTACTCCTGCACCTATTGTCTATTATTATCTATTAAGCTTTGGTCTAAAAGCGGATGAACAAAAAAAAACTTTCTTTGATCATATCAATATTCCACAAATTCAGAGCACCACCTCCCAAAAATCCATGGTCCCTTCAACATATTCTTCAACACCAACAAGTGGCACATCACTTCTGATAACAGAAGAAATCAAGGTGTTTCCTCAGATACTACAGAAGGCTAGAGCTATCTTAATGGACGCTGGTTTGAAATACTACGCAATGTTAACAGCGAGGGTTCAATGCTCACACGGAAGTCAACATGAAAGGCCCACATTCTCAACCTCTTCCCTTGCTTGAGGTTTGGAAACAGATTAAACCACTCCCGGCTTCCTCCTCATCAACAGTTTCTATAAAAGTTAAAATAAACTAGAAAGGATCGAAGTTAGTTACAAACAGGTGTTATCAATTCTAGAAGGAGTGAAAGCAGACAAGTCCCCTGGGCCAGATGGGATTTATCCGAGGATTCTCAGGAAAGCTGGGGAGGAGATAGCAGACCCTTTGATATTTGAGTCGTCATTGTCTACAGATTTAGTACCAGAGGACTGGAGGATTGCAAATGTTGTGCCCTTGTTCAAGAAGGGCAGTAGAGAACACCCAGGTAATCATAGAACAGTGAGCCTTATTTCTGTTATAGGAAAGGTTTTGGAAATGATTATAAGAGATAAGATTTATAATCATCTAGCAAGTAACAATTTGATTGCAGATAGTCAACATGGTTTTGTCAAGGGCAGGTCATGTCTCACAAACCTCATTGAGCTTTTTGAGAAAGTGACCAAGCATGTGGATGAAGGTACATAGAACATAGAAAAATACAGCACAGAACAGGCCCTTAGGCCCATGATGTTGTGCCGAGACTTAATCCTAATGTAAAATATACTAACTTAACCTACACATCCCTCAACTCAATGCTATCCATTGCATGTCCTGCAGTCGCTTAAATTTTCCCAATGACTTCGCTTCCACCACCTCAACTGGCAATGCATTCCATGCATTCACAACTTTCTGCGTAAAGAACCTACCTCTGATGTCTCCTTTATACCTTCCTCCTAATATATTCAAACTATGACTTCGCGTACCAGTCAATTCAGCCCTG
The DNA here is from genome assembly GCF_047496795.1 of Chiloscyllium punctatum. NCBI lineage: Eukaryota > Metazoa > Chordata > Chondrichthyes > Orectolobiformes > Hemiscylliidae > Chiloscyllium > Chiloscyllium punctatum. The sequence continues at coordinate 64,630,605 of NC_092776.1, read as the reverse complement.
GGGAAAAGTCTCTGGCTATTGACTTTATCTATTCCTCATATCAATTTGTACACCTCGGTCAGGTCTCCTCTCTTCCTCCTTCTTTTCAGAGAGAAAAGTTTGAACTTATTCAACCTTTCTTCATATGGCAAGCCATCCGTTCCAGGCAGCATCCTGGTAAACCTTCTTTGCACCCTCTCCAAAGCCTTTGTATATTTCCTATTGTAGGGCGACCAGAACTGAACACAATATTCCAAGTGTGGTCTCACTACGGACTTGTAGAGCTGCAGCAAAACCTCGTGGCTCTTAAACTCGATACCCCTGTTAATGAAAGCCAAAACACTATATGCTTTCTTAACAACCCAATCCACTTGGGTGGCAACTTTGAGGGAGCTATGCACTTGCACACTCAGATCCCTCTGTTCCTCCACTCTGACAAGAATCTTGTATTTAATCCTATATTCAGCATTCGATTTCAACCTTCCAAAATGCATCAATTCGCATGTATCCAGGTTGAACTCCATCTGCCATTTCTCAGCCCAGCTCTGCATCCTGTCTATGTCGCCTGCAGCCTGCAGTAACCCCTATACTATCGATGACACCTCCAACCTTTGTGTCATCTGCAAATTTACAAACCCACCCCTCAACCTCCTCATCCAAGTCATTTATAAAACTACAAAGAGCAGAGGCCCAAGAACACAGCCCTGCGGGACCCCATTCAACACTGTCCTCCAGGCAGAATATTTTCCATCTACAATCACTCTCTGCCTTCTGTCAGCCAGCCAATTCTGAATCCAGATAGCCAAATCTCCCTGTATCCCATACTTCCTGACTTTATGAATGAGCCTACCATGGGGAACCATATCAAATGCCTTGCTGAAATCCATATACACCACATCCACGGCTCTACAGTCATCGACCTTTCTTAACACCTCCTCAAGGAACTCAATAACATTTGTGAGGCATGACCTGCCCCTCACAGAGCAATGCTGACTGCCTTTAATCACACAATGCTTTGCCAACTTTGCTGACCACAGATGTAAGACTGACTGGTCTGTAATTGCCATGGATTTCCCTATTACCCTTCTTGAAAAGTGGAACAACAGTCGCCTCCTTCCAATCCTCCGGTACGACTCCATGCACAAGTTCCCTCTGCTTTTCCCTGATCAGCTCTATCTTCTCCCTTAGCATTCTCTTATTCCTCACGTATGAGTAAAACGCCTTTGGGCTCTCCCTAATCAGATTCTGGAATAGTGGTCAGTTAGTCTTACTTCGGTGGTAGGCAAAGTAATGGACAGGGTACTGAGGGATAGGATTATGAGTATCTGGAAAGACACTGCTTGATTAGGGACAGCCAGCACGGATTTGTGAGGGGTAGGTCTTGCCTTATAAGTCTTATTGAATTCTTTGAGGAGGCGACCAAGCATGTGGAGGAGGGTAGAGCAGTGGATGTAGTGTACATGGATTTTAGTAAGGCATTTGATAAGGTTCCCCATGGTAGGCTTATGCGGAAAGTCAGGAGGCATGGGATAGAGGGAAATTTGGCCAATTGGATAGAAAACTGGCCAACCGTTCGAAGTCAGAGAGTGGTAGTAGATGGTAAATATTCAGCCTGGAGTCCAGTTACAAGTGGAGATCCGCAGGGATCAGTTCTGGGTCCTCTGCTGTTTGTAATTTTTATTAATGACTTGGATGAGGGAGTCGAAGGGTGGGTCAGTAAATTTGCAGATGATACGAAGATAGGTGGAGTTGTGGACAGTGAGGAGGGCTGTTGTCGTTTGCAAAGGGACTTAGATATGATGCAGAGCTGGGCTGAGGAGTGGCAGATGGAGTTCAACCCTGCCAAGTGTGAGGTTGTCCATTTTGGAAGAACAAATAAGAATGCAGAATACAGGGTTAATGGTAGGGTTCTTAGTCAGGTGGAGGAACAGAGGGATCTTGGGGTCTATGTACATAGACCTTTGAAAGTTGCCACTCAGGTGGGTAAAGTTTGTAAGAAGGCCTATGGTGTATTATCGTTCATTAGCAGAGGGATTGAATTCAAGAGTCGTGAAGTGATGTTGCAGCTGTACAGGACTTTGGTTAGGCTACATTTGGAGTACTCTGTGCAGTTCTGGTCGCCTCACGTTAGGAAAGATGTGGAAGCTTTGGAGAGGGTGCAGAGAAGATTTACCAGGATGTTGCCTGGAATGGAGAATAGGTCGTACGAGGATAGGTTGAGAGTTCTCGGCCTTTTCTCGTTGGAACGGCGAAGGATGAGGGGTGACGTGATAGAGGTTTATAAGATGATCAGAGGAATAGATAGAGTAGACAGTCAGAAACTTTTTCCCCGGGTGCAACAGAGTGTTACAAGGGGACATAAATTTAAGGTGAAGGGTGGAAGGTATAGGGGAGATGTCAGGGGTGGGTTCTTTACCCAGAGAGTGGTGGGGGCATGGAATGCGCTGCCCGTGGGAGTGGTAGAGTCAGAATCATTGGCGACCTTTAAGCTGCATTTGGATAGGTACATGGATGGGTGCTTAATCTAGGATAGACGTTCAGCACAACATCGTGGGCCGAAGGGCCTGTTCTATGTTCTATCAGGAATACAGACAGTGAGTCTGAAGCGTGGAGAGATAAGCTAGAGGAGAGTGGGGGTGGAGAGAAAGTAGCATAGAGTACAATGGGTGAGTGGGGGAGGGGATGAAGGTCAGGGAGGAGAGGGTGGAGTGGATAGGTGGAAATGGAGATAGGCAGGTAGGACAAGTCTGGACAAGTCAAGGAGACAGTGCTGAGCTGGAAGTTTGGAACTGGGGTGAGGTGGGGGAAGGGGAAATGAGGAAATTGTTGAAGTCCACATTGATGCCCTGGGGTTGAAGTGTTCCGAGGCGGAAGATGAGGCGTTCTTCCTCCAGGTGTCTGGTGGTGAGGGAGCGGCGGTGAAGGAGGCACAGGACCTCTATGTCCTCGGCAGAGTGGGAGGGAGAGTTAAAATGGGGCGGTGTGGTTGATTGGTCCGGGTGTCCCAGAGATGTTCCCGAAAGCGCTCTGCTAGGAGGCGCCCAGTCTCCCCAATGTAGAGAAGACCGCATTGGGAGCAATGGATACAATAAATGATATTAGTGGATGTGCAAGTAAAACTTTGATGGATGTGGAAGGCTCCTTTAGGGCATTGGATAGAGGTGAGGGAGGAGGTGTGGCAGGTTTTACTGTTCCTACAGTGGCAGGGGAAAGTGCCAGGATGGGAGGGTGGGTTGTAGGGGGGTGCGTGGACCTGACCAGGTAGTCATGGAGGGAACGGTCTTTGCAAAAGGTGGAAAGGGGTGGGGAGGGAAATATATTCCTGGTGGTGAGGTCTTTTTGGAGGTGGTGGAAATGTCGGCGGATGATTTGGTTTGTGCAAAGGTTGGTAGGCTGGAAGGTGAGCACCAGGGGCATTCTGTCCTTGTTACGGGTGGAGGGGTGGGATCTGAGGGCGGAGGTGTGGGATGTGGACGAGATGCATTGGAGGGCATCTTTAACCACGTGGGAAGGGAAATTGCGGTCTCTAAAGAAGGAGGCCATCTGGTGTGTTCTGTGGTGGAACTGGTCCTCCTGGGAGCAGATACGACGGAGGCGGAGGAATTGGGAATATGGGATGGCATTTTTGCAAGAGGTAGGGTGGGAAGAGGTGTAATCCAGGTAGCTGTGGGAGTCAGTGGGTTTGTCAAAAATGTCAGTGTCAAGTCGGTCGTCATTAATGGAGATGGAGAGATCCAGGAAGGGGAGGGAGGTGTCAGAGATGATCCAGGTAAATTTAAGGTCAGGGTGGAATGTGTTGGTGAAGTTGATGAATTGCTCAACCTCCTCGTGGGAGCACGAGGTGGCGCCAATGCACTCATCAATGTAGCGGAGGAAGAGGTGGGGAGTGGTGCTGGTGTAATTACGGAAGATCAACTGCTCTACGTAGCCAACAAAGAGACAGGCATAGCTGGGGCCCATACGTGTGCCCATGGCTACCCCTTTGGTCTGGAGGAAGTGGGAGGATTCAAAGGAGAAATTGTTAAGGGTGAGGACCAGTTCGGCCAAACGAATGAGAGTGTCGGTGGAAGGGTACTGTTGGGGACGTCTGGAAAGGAAAAAATGGAGGGCTTGGAGGCCCTGGTCATGGCAGATGGAGGTGTAGAGGGATTGGATATCCATGGTGAAGGTGAGCCGTTGGGGGCCGGGGAAACGGAAGTCTTGGAGGACATGGACGGCGTGGGTGGTGTCCCGAACATATGTGGGGAGTTCCTGGACTAGGGGGGATAGGACAGTGTCTAGGTAGGTCACTGAGCATGTGGCATCAGCGATGATGTGAGGGGTGGAAGTGATGTCACATGTGATGCATAAGGAATTGTGAGGGGTGAAAGTGGTTGTGGGAGTGGCCATCATTGGGGCGGAAGTGACATCATCAATCAGTGTGGGGGTGGTAGCTGTACCAGCCGCTTGCCTAATAGCATCTGAGTAAATTCCGAGGCCAGGGGAATCTTCTGGAATGTTGGAGGAGCGCTGGTTAGGGAGGTGTGTAGATAAAAGTTTGTTATACTTACAGTTTTTGATGTTTGAGATGGTATTGAAATACTATTTGTTGAGAGTATGAATTCTCCTGAGGATGTAGTACAGAGTGGGTCCTTTGCAATTCTGAGAGAGTGTGGTCCTCAGCTGAGGCAGTGCTGACTGTAGTGAGGTTAGGTGCCGGCGCATTGCTGCAAGCGTGAAGTGGAGGATCTTGAAAGAAGTGTTGGTTGATGGAAAATATTCAGCCCGGAGTCCGATTACTAGTGGTGTGCCACAAGGATCTGTATTGGGACCACTGATGTTTGTCAGTTTTATAAATGACTTCGATGCAGGCATAGGTGGATGGATTAGTAAATTTGTTTGTAATTTTTATTAATGACTTAGATGAGGGAGTCGAAGGGTGGGTCAGTAAATTTGCAGATGATACAAAGATAGGTGGAGTTGTGGACAGTGAGGAGGGCTGTTGTCGGCTGCAGAGGGACTTAGATATGATGCAGAGCTGGGCTGAGGAGTGGCAGATGGAGTTCAACCCTGCCAAGTGTGAGGTTGTCCATTTTGGAAGAACAAATAAGAATGCGGAATACAGGGTTAATGGTAGGGTTCTTGGTCAGGTGGAGGAACAGAGGGATCTTGGGGTCTATGTACATAGATCTTTGAAGGTTGCCACTCAGGTGGATAGAGTTTGTAAGAAGGCCTATGGAGTATTATCGTTCATTAGCAGAGGAATTGAATTCAGGAGTCGTGAGGTGATGTTGCAGCTGTACAGGACTTTGGTTAGGCCACATTTGGAGTACTGTGTGCAGTTCTGGTCACCTCACTTGAGGAAAGATGTGGAAGCTTTGGAGAGGGTGCAGAGAAGATTTACCAGGATGTTGCCTGGAATGGAGAGTAGGTCGTACGAGGATAGGTTGAGAGTTCTCGGCCTTTTCTCGTTGGAACGGCGAAGGATGAGGGGTGACTTGATAGAGGAATAGATAGAGTAGACAGTCAGAAACTTTTTCCCCGGGTACAACAGAGTGTTACAAGGGGACATAAATTTAAGGTGAAGGGTGGAAGGTATAGGGGAGATGTCAGGGGTGGGTTCTTTACCCAGAGAGTGGTGGGGGCATGGAATGCGCTGCCCGAGGGAGTGGTAGAGTCAGATTCATTGGCGACCTTTAAGCGGCATTTGGATAGGTACATGGATGGGTGCTTAATCTAGGATAGAAGTTCAGCACAACATCGTGGGCTGAAGGGCCTGTTCTGTGCTGTATTGTTCTATGTTCTATGTTCTATGTAGATGACACTAAAGTCGGTGGACAGTTTGGAAGAATGCTACATGTTGCAGGGGGACTTGGATAAACTGCAGAATTGAGCTGAGAGGTGGCAAATGGAGTTCAATGCAGCTAAATGTGAGGTGATGCACTTGGGAAGAATAACAGGAAGGCAGAGTACTGGATCAATAGACAGATTCTTGGTAGTGTGGATGTGCAGAGGGATCTTGGAGTCCATGTACATAGACCCTTGAAAGTTGCCACCCAGGTTGACAGTGCAGTTAAGAAGGCATACGGTGCGTTAGGTTTCATTCATTGAAGGATTGAGTTCCACAGCCACATTTCGGGAAGGATGTGGAAACATTGGAAAAGGTGCAGAGGATATTTACCAGGATGTTGCCTGGTCTGGAGGGAAGGTCTTATGAGGAAAGGCTGAGGGACTTGGGTCTGTTCTCATTGAAAAGAAGAAGGCTAAGAGGGGATTTGATAGAGACATACAAGATGATCAGAGGGTTAGAAAGGGTAGACAGTGAAAGACTTTTTTCTAGAATGATGACGTCAGCTAGTACGAGGGGGCATACCTACAAATTGAGGGGTAATAGATTTAAGACAGATGTCAGAGGCAGGTTCTTTACTCAGAGTGGTAAGGGTGTGGAATGCCCTACCTGTCAATGTAGTCAACTCAGCCACATTAGGGAGACTTAAACAATCTTTGGATAAGCACATGGATGATGATGAGATAGTGTAGGGGGACAAGCTGAGAATAGTCCATAGGTCGGTGCAACATCGAGGGCCGAAGGGCGTGCTCTGTGCTGTATTATTCTATGTTCTATAGGCTTTTCAGGAGTATTACTGACAGTTAGATTAGATTAGATTCCCTACAGTATGAAAACAGGCCATTTGACCCAACAGGTCCACATTGACCCTCCGAAGAGTAATCTACCCAGACACATTTCCCTACATTTACATCTTATTAATGCATCTAACACTATGGGCAATTTAGCATGGCCAATTCACCTGACCTGCACATCTTTTTTGGATTGTTGGAGGAAACCAAAGCACCGGGAGGAAACCCACGCAGACTTGGGGAGAATGTGCAAACTCCACAGACCGTTGCCCAAGGCTGGAGTTGAACCTGGGTCCCTTGTGCTGTGAGGCAGCAGCACTAGCCAGAGTTCTGAGGTGTAATTATGGAGAACTCAGATGCATAGGACAATGCAATGGCCTCTTATGGATTTCAGCCAACACTTTCACAGTTACATATTTTCAATGTTGACATTGTAGCTCTTCGATTTCTAAAACATCACTTGGGAATTCATTGACTGTGTCGAGTGAAGTGATTGTTAGCTGAAGAAGTTACTTTCTTGATCATTAGTACTGAGCATTAACACTATGGGATAGGTGCATGATTTTGTGCCAGAAATTTTAATGAGTCAATTCAGTTAATAGAGCTCACATTCTCATTTATTGGAACAATGTGTCTTTTAATTACATACTTTTTAACCAAAGTATGTACACTCTTTTTAGGTTGAACATAAATGGACTGACAGACGATTGTGCCGAGGTACTAGCCACAGCTTTCAGTACCAACTTGTCGATAATAGAATTGGATCTACAACGGAACCGGTTCCGATCTGCTGCACCCTTCAGTCAACTGATCAAATGCTGTACTACATTGCAAAAAATCTCGTGAGTATTAATGAGCATCCAAGGACTGGTGCTCTCTAAATGATAGATGTCAATATATCCACCTTCACCAGTATGAAACTCTAGCTGGGCAAAGTGGTCAGAAGCTCACACACAATCACTGAGACGAAGCATTGAGTTGAGTGTAACAGACAACCAATTTACTAGATAGTGTTTTGAATAAGATTCATGGTAAACCCAGCGTTCACTGTCTTAACACTTTACAGGAATGAGGGACATTACTTCATGAAACAGCTTCAGAATGGGCACAGGTAAACTGGGAGATGTGACCTCCTGCTGACAGACATGACCTGTATTAAACATGCATTACAATAACCTTACATAATATCGAGTGCAAGTACAAAGTAATCTGTCGTGGATTCGGTGACTTTATAAACACATTCAGAACACAATCAAATGAATTTGATTCATTGGTTAACTTTACCAAATCGCATTGGGAAAATGTTTCAATGCTTTCAATAATTAAATGGGCAAAGTAAGATCCAGACTTAATTCCCAATCACAATATAACCTTCAGCAATATGCATAAAAAGGTGAATAATTCAGATTCCTATTTCAGAGGTGAACAAGTAGAAGCCTGAGGATCCAGTTCTATTGTACTGATTATCATAGGGATAACTCATTGAGGGGAAAGTACATACATGTGAGGGTCTGAAATGCTTTCCAATCATTTATATTGCGTTTCTTTTTAAACATTGCTCAAGGTTGACTTGGAATCAATTCAGCGGAGCAGCAAAAAGTCAGCTGAGATCACTGCACGAATCCAGAACAGGGCTGGTGGTGTCTGTCTGACTCAAGATTGCCACCTTGCTGCAACTTGACTTAACTTACATTGACAATATGTGCTTTGAAAAGAAAACAGACAAAGCAGCCTTGCAACTCTACTCAGCTTTTAGCTGATTAATATTGGAATTTAGCTACGATTTCAAACAACAGCTTTGGTCTCTGGATGCTGATATGAAGTTGCTGATGTGACATTATTGATGATTCTTTAGATCCTTTCACCCACAATATCGATTACACTTCTGGAGGCATCAGGTCTGTAGTTTATTGTTACAATCAGCACTAACTACTGTAAACAAAGCTTTCCTCCAATCAACCCCTTCACAGCAGGCCATTCTTTCAGCAGGCAATCTTAATTGTCTATTTTTCATGAGGCAGTAGTTTATCAAACAGTTGTTCCAACCAGGAAACAGCTTACTTATGTTACTTCGACTATCCTTCAGAGGGATGGTCAATTAGCACATTACTTTTAATTCGTTTATAACAGTCTTTTCATCTCAGGATGCAGTTTTTTCCAGTAAGTATTATTGCTGATTGTTCCAGAATTGAAACAGTTATTGAAATTTTTAAAATTTACAGTATCACCATTAATGGAATTGTTGTCAGATTGCATTGAAGCCTTTCACATAATACACGGGTGACATTGTCTGGTTAGATCAAGTTCTTTGGAAGAACAGATTAAGACCTTAAAGAGACAGGAAAGGGGCACCTGTCGTCATCTCAAGGTCTTTGTCCTTTGATAGGAGATTTTGTCAGGACGATATGGGGCTTTTCACAGAATGGACTGGGCCTTTTGACAGCCTGGATCGGGTCTTTGGCAGGTCAGACAGTGGCCTCTGACAGACTGAATAGAGGCCAGTGCCACTGGAGAGGGGCTTTGACAAGCCACATAATGGGCTTGGACAGATCGGATAAGGTCTTTTGTTGCTGGATTGAGGTCTTTGACAGACTAGAAAAGAGGCTTTGACAAAGTAGGTAGGATTTTTTTGTTCCAGGAGAGGGCCATTTACAAAGTGGGTAAAGGCCTTTTGTGCAGTCTTCAGAGGCCTTTGCCAGGTTAGATCAGGCATCTGACAGACTCGATCAGGATCTCTGCATCCCAGAGTTCAGACCACAGCAGTATTGGCTGCTCACAATGTTGTCTCCTCATTTGAGAAACAAAGTGTAAATTGTGTGACTGCTTTGCAAAACACCTTTGTTCAGTCCACAAAATGGACCCTAAACTTCCAGTTGCTTGCCACTTTAACACACCACATTGTTCACTGGCCAAAATCTCTGTTTCAGACTTGATGCAGTGCTCCCCTGAAGCTCAGCGAAAGCTGGAAGAATAACACCTCATTATTTGCTGGGAAATCGATTGACTTCTGTACTAAATATCAAGCTCAGCAATATCAATGCATGAGGCACTTCTCCCATGTCCTTACTCCAATGCCATATGCTAGGCCTTGTTATCACATGGTCAGAATACATTACCCATTCTTTGACACTAATAGGCCTCATTAGCAGCTACTCATTCTCTTGGCTGACAGTTATAGACTCCTGTGTCTATCCAACTGCTATTCTGGTTCTTAGTGCTATATCTCCCCTTATTGCTTACTCCTTCCCCCACCACCTCCGCCCCCCCCCAACCCCCACCCAATGTCCTGCAAAAAAAAGCATTTCATTCACATCTACTGTCACTCCTGAAAAAGGCTCACTGGACCAGAAGTAGTAACTCTGCTTTCTCTCCATATATGCTGGCATACCAGTTGAGATTTTCCAGCAATTAGTATTTCTGTTCCTGAGTTTCAGCATCTGCAGTTCTTTTCTTTTTTAAATTAAATAAATGTTTGTTTAATTAACATTTGAGTCAGTTCCATGCCTCTTATTGAAGATGTGCAAATAATTTTAGTCACTGAAGAAAGGTCGGAAGACATTTGACAGCCTGTAAGTTGTATTTACCATTGCCCCAGTGTTAGCCACACCTAATTATGGAAATACATTCAAGTTGCTTATCGATGCAAGTGATATGGGTACTCTTACAAGAAAATTTCAATAAGATAGAAAGACCTAGCAGTAATTTAATTGCACACTTGTTGTCTTGAGTTTGATAAAGGAAGATGGAGGCATTAGTTGGCAGGAAAGGAGAAATGGAACTATAATAGTCACTGCTTGCATGCTGAGAGTCAATGTATTACAGAAGAACCGCAATTATCCGAAAATCGGATTATCTGAAGGAGATCTTGAGGTCCCGACACAAACACTACACCAAAGAAGTGTGTCTAACACTGATCGCATCTTTTGTTTACAGTGATTAAAAATGCTGCTGTGAACAGCCCTGGACTGATGGGAGCACAGGCACGGTTTCTAAATGACTGACCTCCCACCTTCTATATCTCGCTCTCTTCCCACACTTTCCCTGGAGTTCTACACTAAATCTGCCTTCCCCAGATAATCTCTCCAACATTATCCTGTACAGGGCAAAGCTGGAACTGGATGGTGTTGGTGGGTGAGTGAGGGGGGGAGGATAATGTTGGACAAGGGTTGGGGGCGGGAGGAGGCGCAGAGGCTTGCACACACTGTGATGCTGTCTTGTATCCTCAACAGGGAGCAGACTTTACACAAAACTCCGAGCCCCATAGGAAAGGCATTGAATCGATTAACCGAATAATCAATTAGCCGAACGAAAATGTGCCCGCCCATCTTGTTTGTATAATTGAGTCCTCTGCATATTAAAGTATACTATCAGCATAAGTCTAGAGATTTTTAATAAGAAGCCATCATTATGGACTGGGTCAGACCCCTCAAAACATTTCAAGAAGGTAGACCAGACCCTAACTTTGCTAGTTGTTTTAAGCAAGTGTACAGTGGATATTCCAGGTCAAACCAGATCAGCTGGTCAAAACAGAGTTTATTTACAAGATTACTGAATGAAACACAAACAACACAAACATAACACTGAATAACTGCCTCTCCAAAAGCCAAACAGATCATCCTGACTTAATGATGCTGTTCCAAATACTTGCAATAATCCTGACAAACACCCCTTGGCACAAAATGTAAAATTAAACACAAGTTCTTACAGGATAGAAATCAGAGAGGGAGCAGCAGCCTGGACCTATTTCTTTGGGTCCAGCAGCCTTTTTCACACTACTGCTAAAAACCAAACCAAACCAAACCAGAGAAAAGCTGAACTGGGAGAAAAGGCCACACCCCTGTCATTGTACAAGTGTCTTTTTTAAAACTTGAAAGCCTCTGCCTGAGGCAGTATCTGTTAGCTATTATCAAATTGGCCCTAAAACTCTATACCCCAAATATTTCAGCCTCTGTGTCATTTACAACCTCTCTGAGAAAAAAGACAAGAACTTACATAACCTTGTTAAAGGAGCACCTTAATCACATCATCTTGTATATTGATGACTCAATGTGATGATACTATGGGATTAAGGAATGTATTTTGTGCTTTTTTTGTTTAAAGAACAGTTTTAAATCAACGGTGCAATGTCTATTTGAATCCAATAAAGTAAACAACTTGTGAGGCCTTAGAGTTTCCTTTTTTTTAAATTAGAAGAATAGAAACAGCCCGAATGAGTGGGGTCAGGCTCCCACAGAACCAAAACTTTTAGCTGTAGCTTTTCAGTAGGGACTACTGACGTCTTGAAGCTGGATATTGAAGCTTTTTGTTTGCTCACTTGTTACAGGTAATGATTGAGTGTTCTCTTGCTGCTGCTAGAATTCTATGTGAGACAGTCTGTTTTATCTACGTTTGCTTTTACCAAGGATGTGCTTATTGGTTGTTACTACATTGCAACAGTTAAATAGTAGTAGTTAATACATCTTTTGCGTTGTTAAGCATTTAGATAGAGTTACAGTAAAGCTTACAGTAAAGTAATTACTTATTTTATGTTGTATGTATTTAAACTCTAGTGTAAAAATTAGGATCTAATAAAAAAAAGTTATGGCCTAAATTATATTCTGAATATATCTTGACGGGGGTTGGTTGGGTCCAGAGCACTATCCTGTGCAGTCACATGGGAACCCATCATGCTGAAAAGAACAAGATAACTCTCCCTACACATAGAATGAACTGACCAGTCACTGGATCATTTGAATTGGTGGGTTTTAGAAAGAAAAAACTGAGTAGATCCTTTTGCATAGATTCACCACATGAACAGCAAATCTCCAGGGTGAACGTGCTGCTAAGTTCGGCATTGGGATGGACGGATGAATCACTTTTCACAATTAGCTGGTGATGGCTTCCATATATTTCTAGCTCAGACACACAACTAAAGCTGTCTCCACAGTCTTAGAATAATATAGTCATACAGAATGGAAACAGACCTGAGATTTACAGAATACATACAATACCGAAAGAGGCTGTTTCGTGCGTTGTTTGTGCATTAGTAAAATTTCACAATATGATTAATAACACAAACTTAAACCACAGATTTTTACATTGTCAATCTGATACACCTCCAGCTGAGCTAGTTCAACACAAGTTCAAAAATAGAACCATGAGCTCTGCATTACAAACACACCCTCCATCAATCATTCTTGTTCATTCACAGAATGACAGTCAAGTTCATCAGAAATAACATGCCCTTCACAAATCCATGCTGACAGTCATGGATTAACCATGGTCCCTCTCAATGACCATTTATATTCCCTCTCAGTTTTCCGTATCACTTCCCCATCATGGTCAATGCAATAATAGTTGGTTCCACTCGTATTGTTTCTAACTCTGTTGTCAGCGCACAGCTCAAAACACAAGTTAAATTTTCATGAACAAGGAGGCTTGCTAACACTAATCTTTAGACAACATTTTATAGCAAATTATTATACCATCCTGCAGCTTGTGTCAAGGACAGAGAAAAGCTGCAAAGATTATTGCTGTATGTAACAGTAAAGAATGCTTATGTCATTTTACTTAAAGATCTAGAAGTTGATGGAAATACAAATCTGCATCAAAAAGTAGCACGATATTAGGAAATAAGCCTATGGGAGAGCCTTATTTGTTACATTCTACTTAAAGTTTTGAAAAGGGTCAAGAATAATTAGGTCCACTGGTGATTGTGGGGAAGACAGCCTGAAAAACATTCAAAAGGTGTCTCTTGTCTCAAATTGTTGGCCCTCTCTTACACAGGTGGTAGCAGACTCTGCAAATTGGAAAAAAAAATGCATATAACCTGATGTTGTCCATTATATCTCAATTATATGGAAACAGGGAAGACAAGGGAAGCTGAGAACTCAAAATTCTGTCACGTGCATGTGGTTCAAAATGCACACAGTTGCAAGATTAATTGAAATGTAGCACAACAGAACAGTATGGGAATTAAACCATGGCCTTCACATTATTAGTGCCATGCTGTAATCATGAATCAATTTCATCAGCGGTCAGCTACAAAAAGTCATGATGTCACAAGTAAACATATTGTCAATAATCATTTGCTTCTCAATCCAAACTTTCAACAAAATGCAAAAACAATAAAGTGCAAAAAATCCCCACTTGCTCGGCAATTTTATATTTTCTTTCCTATTAAGGAGCTCATTTCAAATGCTGCAGAGCTTGGGTTTTGTGAAGCTCACTGATAATTTGCCTTGTTCTTCATATTCTTCTGAGTTACTTGCCATGAAGGTCATGTGACATGGAGTGGAATTGGATCTTGCTACAGGATTCTTATGGCTCCTCGAACAGAAAGTTTACCTGACACCAGCAAACACCTCACAAATCAGTTGTACTTTTTGAGATAAAAGCTTCTTACTTACGCAATTTTTTTTGACCGTTATTTGCACAGGACAGAGAGAAGCTATTAAGATTATTGCTGCAGACCACATATTAAGAATATTTCTGCCTTCTGACTGAAACAAACAGCAGTTGATGGAAATGTTGCATCAAGGAATCCTGGCAACTCTTGGAGGCAGGCCACATTCAATGTAAAATCTTGAAGGGGTTCATCACAATTAATTCCACTGATGGTTGGGGAGAGAGTTGGGAAAATTGGCTGAACAAATTCTGAAGAAGGGTCTCTGCATTGCATTGTTACAAAGCATGGATTTTCACTTTAAAACAGAAAGTGGTTCCTGAATTTTAAAGTCAACTTAAAGTGCAGGTTCAACTGCCCGAATGGAAAGGCTGGGAGACAAGCAATTCCCAAATAGATACATGTCGCAAATGGCTTTCGGAGTTTTCGTTCTTGTTTTAAAAGCAATTCGAATTAACCAATTAGTTAAAGTATGCCCATGATATGAAAACCCAATCGAGTTTGAATTTATTGTTTTGACAACATCAGACCAACGGAAGGTTGAGGATATAAAAGCACAGGCATTTTGAAAATTCGTCAGAGAGCAACTTCCGCTGATCAGCTGAGCAACTGCCATAAAGCAGAAGTGCTAACTGCCCATCTTGTTCTCAAAAAAAATTAGAAAACACTCTCTATCAAAGTTACCCGTTCATGTAAAACATACTCGCAGTAAAAAGAAAGAACACTACCCGGGAAATCAGCAGACTGAATATTGAATACCACAGAGAAGACAAAGCCTGTGTGTTCTTGAGATAAAGTTAATGTAGTGTTTAATAAGTGTGTTTTTGGATAGCATGTTTTATACAAAGTTGTGGATAGATATTAAGTAGTTAAGAACAAGGCGGATTGGATTTGTTAGCAGTTATTGTTTAGTGTTCACTATTAGTATTACAAAAATAATTCGTTATTTTTTTCTTTAAATAGAGGTACTTAAGGTTTTCTGTCACTCATTTACATTTCAACAGACTACTAGGTGAGACAAGCTTTTCTGGGCATTTGGCTTTAATTTGCAAGGGGGTTAGACCTCCACACCGTAACAGCATGTTATGTCATATTACTCAAATGCCTGGAAGTAGACGGAAATTTTTCCATTGACATCAAAGAGGAGAATGATATTGCTACATGCGTTGTTAACTCTGGGGAAGGATTATTTGTCACTTTTAACACAGATGTTTGAGAGGGGACCAGGGAAATTAGTTCCACTCACTGTCATAGGAAAGGTGGTGAGAGACTTTCAACATGGTGGCGCAATGATCAGCTCTGTTGCCTCATAGCACCAGGGACCCAGGTTCAATTCTAACATCCTGTGACTGTGTGGAATTCAGCTGCTGAAAATGTGTCGCTGGAAAAGCGTAGCAGGTCAGGCAGCATCCAAGGAGCAGGAGAATTGACGTTTCGGGCATGAGCCCTTCAGGACTCACACATTCTCCCCGTGTCTGTGTAGATTTCCTCTGGGTGCTCCCATTTCCTGCCACAATCTAAAGATGTGCAGGTTAGATGAATTGGCCATGGTAAATTGCCCATAGTGTTCAGGGATGTATAGGTTAGCTGCATTAATTCGGGTAAATATAGGGGGAGTGGGTAACTCTTCGGAGGGTTGGTGTGGATCTGTTGGGCCAAAGGTCTTGTTTCCACAGACTAGGGATTCTATGAAAATATTTTTGTTTTAAAGTTTCACTTGAATTGTGAAAGTGTTGCATTGTGCAGACGAGCCTTCCATTTGGAGGCTGTACACTTGGATGTTGTGTGGAAATATAGCAGCACAGCTCAGTTACTGAATGAATCAGATCAAGCTACATGACTCCGATAGCAAACTTTGTGGCATGAAATACGATTTACCGTGATGGATCTCAATTGCATGCAAAAGGTGAAGGGACAAACAAACAAACGCACCTACCTCCAGCGAGAACATATATCATTGAATTCATAACTGCAAACTCGGCCAATACGGATATTGAAACCATGACCGTGGTGCTAAATGACCAACACGCTGTAACCAGCTGAACTAACCAACCAACACGCACAGCAGCTCCTTGAATAACCTGTCTTCTCTCATAACAATCAAAGCACAGCAGCTAATGATTTTCTGTTTTTAACATTGTTCATGCAATTAACAGAAGTAAGTCGCTCAGTTTCATCATTCTTCAACAAAAACTAGTTAATATCATAATCGCACATACTCGAGATAACCATTTGACCTGCAATCCAGATTCTAAACAAAGTCTGAAAGCATGCTATTTCAAGCAAAAGGACACCACCTCAGCTTTGTCCTGTGAAGCTACTGAGCACGTTATGCTCCTTGAAGCTCACAGACATTTTGACTCTGCAGAGGTACTGCTATGAAACTCATTCCAAGTGGATTAGAATTGGAATTTGTCAGTGGGATTCTTTCGGCTCCTAAGTGAGAAAATTTCTCTGTCATCAGCTGCAGCTCAGAACTCAATTGTTTGTTTTGTGAAACGTCTCATTGTACTTAAGCAACCTTTGTTTCACTGCACTTATTAGCAGGTTATCATGGTGCTCAAAGACAGATGCGAGGAGTAATTACAAATGTTGTTGTCTGCAAAAGTCATAAGGCTGAATCATGGAGGAGGAAGGGGGGTGTAGATTAAGCCAGATATGCTCGTACAATTATAAGCATCTGCTTCCCGCTTCTGCAAAAACAAAAAAAACACACAATCAAGAGGTCATAAGGCTCAGTGTGGATTGAAAATGGGAGGAAATGTTGCTTTAGCAAGCAAGGAAGCAGATGGCAGTGAAGGAGGATATATGCTAACAATAGACCACAGCGGGATGTGGAACGGCCAAGCAAAACGTGTACTCTATCACGCACAAGGCCGGATAAGGCAAAAGATAAACAAGAGTAATGGGTGCCGGGTTTAGAGTAGTGGGAAATGTAAACAGAGGAGGAGCAATGGGAGGAGAAAAGAGAAATTAATTGTAGAAAAGTTGCATACTCGTTAAACCCGGTGTGCCGACCTTGTAGACACCACTCTTGCAAGAGTATAATAAACCATACTGCTGCTTCAGATCTTGTCTTGGACTGAAATTATTGAAGTAAGAGTGGGTTCTATTTCCCACACAGATGAGCTGCAAAGATTATTGCTTCAGACAACATGTTATACAGCATTCTGAGATGACCAGCCTTTGAAGGAAACGCTCCTGCTGACATCATAGCGCAGAATGATTTTGGTGCATGCATTGTTAACTCGGAGAGAGGGTTATTTGTTACCTTACAGCACAAGTTTGGCCATTCAGCCCATCGAGTCTGTACTACCAATCAATCACGGCTGATATGTTTCTCAACTCCATTCCCCTACATTTTCCCTGTAACCCTTGAGCCCCTTGATACTCAAGAACTTATACACCTCAGTCTTAAATATACTGAATGACCTGGCCTCAACGTCCTTCTGTGGCAATGACTTTTATAGATTCACCACTCTCTGGCTGAAGAAGTTTCTCCTTATGTCCCTTCTAAAAGGTCTTCCCTTTACTATAAGGTGATGCTCTCAGCTCCTTTTCTCTCCTACCGATGGAAACATGTTCCCAACATCATTCAATGTTCTATAAGTTTCAACTAGAAACCCCTCATCCTTCTTAACTCCAGTGTCCTCAAACATTCCTCATATGTTCAGCTTTTCATTCCTGGGATCATACTTGTGAACCATTCGCGTGAACCTCCTCTGAGCACAATCCAAGGCCAGTACATCCTTCCTGAGATATGGGGCCCAAAACTGTGCACAATACTCCAAATGTGGTCTGACCAAAGCCTTTACAGAGCATCAGAGGTACACCTCTGCTTTTATATTCAAGTCCTCCCAAAACATGCCATCACAGCATTTGCCTTCCAAATTACTAAATCAATCTGCAAGTTTACCTTGAGAGAATCCTGGACTAGAACTCCTAAGCCTCTTTGCACTTCAGACTTGTGAATTTTCTAACCATTTAGAAAATAGTCTATGCCTATATTCTTTCTATCAAAGTGCATGACCTCATACCTTCCCATTTTGTATACGCTTGAATTTGAATGGAATAGAATCGACCTGAAGGCTATCCCCAGGACAATCGAAAACATTCCAGTCTACCACCAATAATGTTTGACTCTCTCTACGTCTATCTTAAGAATAATTACTGATCCCGCCTCTACTAGCCTCTGAAGCAGAGTGCTCTGAAGGTGCACAAGCCCTTAATCTGTCTGAAATCACCTGTTTCTTCCCTATCTGACCCTTTACCAACAGCCCTAAAATCCAATACCTTTACACTTCGAATCTAAAGAAGCGTCAGATGTGTTTTTCTCCAACAATAGGGGTAGGGGTATGGGTGGGTTGCGCTTCGGCGGGTCGGTGTGGACTTGTTGGGCTGAAGGGCCTGTTTCCACACTGTAAGTAATCTAATCTAATGTAAGTAATCTAATACACCTGCAGGCACCATTATTTCTGTGAGTGACTGCAATGAATGGTACTTTTATGTCAAACATTATTAGTGGTAGACTGGAATGTGTAATTCAAAAGACAAACAAATCAGCCACACCCTTATTAAATGGGGTGAATCAAGGGGCTGAATGGAGAAAGTGAGGACTGCAGATGCTGGAGATCAGAGTCAAGAGTGTGGTGCTGGAAAAACACAGCATCCGAGGAGGAGGAGAATCACATTTTGAATGAAGGGCTTTTCCCCAAAATGTCCATTATCCTGCTCCTCAGATGCTGCCTGACCTGCTGTGCTTTTCCAGCACCACATATTTGACACACCCTGTTGGCTTTATGCATTAATGCACAGATCAATGTAGACCTTTGATTTACTTGAATTCCTGGCCTGTTTGTGGGACAGCTGTCCTCTTAACAACTGACTCAGGTAAAACCTTAAAGAATACGAGGTCCACGGGATTTGATATTAGAGCGACAAAGTCACTCCTTATCGAGGTCCCATCTAGAGTGCCAAATTGTTGCGCCTGCCGCACAGTGTATTTCTAATTCTTGTATCTGACGCAGAAACTGCAGGTCGACACTTAGTAATAAGAAACAATCATATTTATTTATTTAACACAATTCATATAATAAGATAAACTAACAACTTACACTATAAATCTAATCAACTTTCTTGTGCTTTAACTTAACTCTGAATGATTATATACCACCACACCAGATCTTGGCCTTCATCTACATGGCAATGATCATCTGATCATCTTCTCCTGGTGGTCCCAAGTGTGTTTTCTCTTCACCGTAACTGGTCTTGAGTTACTGTTCCTGCACGTGGTGTTGTGGTGATTATTGTACTTAGAAGTCTTCATGTCCTTTTTGGGAGGGTCTTCCATCAGACAATCGGACCCAACCAGGCGTTGACATGTCAATGGCAGGGTGGGCCTTGGGCATCCATTCCTGGAGATGTTGTGGCATGTAGGCCAGATAGCCCTCCAAGTAAGGATGTGAAGACTCCCTGTGTTTGGTCAACAACTCGATGTTTTCGATTGTCCTGGGGATAGCCTTCAGGTCGATTCTATTCCATTCAAATTCAAGCGTATATTGTATTGTCTGCAGCTGCTGAGTATCGGAGCAGTAAAATCAACATTTCAGAAAAAAGCCCGTCATCAGGATACAGGGTGTGTGGTGCGTGGGTGTGTGTGTGTATCCCCTAAGGAATAGGGAAGGTCAAACATCAAAAGTTACGAGAGACCTGGTGGGATTAGTACTTGATCATAGCGAAAGCCATACCCCCATACCCCTGAGTTAATTGAGAATGGCAGAGAAAGGCGCCAGAGTATAAGACTGTTCCATAGGGGAAAAGAAGCTAAGGTAATACATTAGAAAGAGAAAGTGGCCCATATGGGCAAAAGTTTTCTGTAATAATGAAAAGGGTTCAGGATTCCTCGGACAAAAATATTGGGAGGATTTCAGGAAAATTCAAGGGAAGCAGACTTCCAAACTTGAAAAGGTCACAGCAATGAAATGCTACAATAGTTGGGACACAGCAGAAATTGAAAATGGTCCGTAAAGAATTAGAGGACACAAAGAAAGAAAGAACGGAATTGCAACTGAAAAACGCAACTCAGGACCAAAGAAATCAAGCAAATCTACTACACATGGAGCAATTTCAACCCCAGTGTGAGAAAACATACAAAAGAGGCTGCTGAGAATGAAGTGAGTCAGTTAAGAAGTAAATGTGCAGACTTACAAGCAGCAGTAAGGGTAATGCATCAGGCAGATAGGGAGAAAAAACAGGCAGCCACAGACCACACAAAATGGCTACAGGAGATTGAGAAATTAAAAGCTCAACTCTCAATCTGCAATGGAATAATGTGTGCAAATGGGGAAGTTAAAGAGGAATGAGAAGGACAGGAGATACAGTGGGATAAGGTCAGGGAAGACACGCAGCAGTACGCCATGTGCACGGAGGATTGGGGTCACCCTTCCCAGAGAAGTCAACTCCTCAGTGTCCCTGGAGATGCCCCTTGTCGCAATGAACCCAATTACCACTGAAAGACAGATTGGGGATGCCAATGCCAATAACTCAGCTAACTGGGCTAGGACATTAGTTTCCCAGGATAGCAGGAAGACATATGAGAACGTCAATTCCATAGAGCCAAGCTACAATAAGATATAAGTTCTGAGGAGAGTATCCCAGGTGTGGGACAAAGAAGCCCATGAATAGAACAAAAGTAAAACTGAGAAAGAAGGGAAAATGCTTCTTTTCTGAACCTTCAAACAGGGTCCAGTGTGAAGAAATGAAGGAAGTGAAGGGAACTCAGTAACGGAATCCAGTTTCACCTAACACAGCCATGGGGTGAGGATACAATGGGGAACCAGGAGGATACAATATTGCCAAGCACCCTAAAACAGATGAGTCTCTGTTGGGTGCCTATTTAAACGGATGCACTCACTCATTAATACAGATGAAGAAACAGCTCCTGACAGCCACTCAGGGTGAGGTGTCACTGTTTCTAATGGTCCAAACTCATATGCACTTTCACACATCTTGGTAGCCCCAGTAGGGCCAACTCTTACTCTTGTACACGCTGATGGGATTAACCAGGTTACAATTCTTCACTTTTCATAGTGTCATTCATTGATATAATCCCCATATCAGATTCTGCCCATGGTCACAACCACAGTCTCAAATACGTCTTCACATTTCATTCATTGCTCACAATGACTGTATCATTTCAGTCTTTTCTAACTACTCCATGGTCAGGCTATTTACAACTACAAAGCCCTACCACTAGAAACAGAGGTTGAAACCCACCAGACTTCTAAACCCGAATTAGAACATAGAACATAGACCATAGAACAATACAGCACAGAACAGGCCCTTCAGCCCACGATGTTGTGCCGAACTTCTAACCTAGATTAAGCACCCATCCATGTACCTATCCAAATGCCGCTTAAAGGTCGCCAATGATTCTGAATGATTAACATTCCAGAATTAAATTTAAAAATTGGGGATGATTAGGGTATATACATTACGCATGTTTTAAATTATTCAGACATTGGACAAGGATAACAACAGAAACAACCGTGATCTCTCCCAAGACAACTATGACCACAAGGAACATAATAAAGATCTACTTAATTGGAATAATCATCATCACCAAAAACAACACACAAGACAAACCAAACAGACCACGATATATGTATCGAGTGTACATATGGTTTGGCCCACCAGCCGAAGGCAAATGTGAGGATTGTGTATTATGGGTACACCCTAATAAAACTGTAACGTTCAGAT
This sequence comes from Chiloscyllium punctatum, assembly GCF_047496795.1. Classification (NCBI taxonomy): domain Eukaryota; kingdom Metazoa; phylum Chordata; class Chondrichthyes; order Orectolobiformes; family Hemiscylliidae; genus Chiloscyllium; species Chiloscyllium punctatum. Next base: position 64,608,866 of record NC_092776.1, on the reverse strand, counting down.
GCAACAACCAGCAGTCAATGTATAGTGTAATAATGCTGCTCCTTTAACAATGTTATGTTGTCCTTGATTTTTTCCAAAGGGGTTGTAAAAAGGCAAAAGTTCAGTTTTGTCGGCAAGTAAGCCACTTTGATTATGGCTAACAGATACTGCCTAAGGTGACAATTAGGGAAAGACTTTCAGCTTTTCATTTTTAGAAAACATTTGTACAATGAAAAGGCAGTGGCTAGTTCTGCTACTTCAGGAATTTTTTCAGTTTGGTTTAGTTTTCAGCTGGGGGCCTGGAGAAACAACTGCTGAGAAGAGAGGTTCCATGCTAATTCTCTCTCTTGTAAGAACCTGTATTTGAATTTACCTTTTTTGCCAAAGGTTGGTGGGAATGCTGCAGGAAACTGAAACAGCATCATCAAGTTGTAATACTGTCAGTTGGGTTTTCAGATAGGTTATGTTATTCTATATTCTGTTTTCTTTTGCTTGCGTTTCATCTGGTAGTCTGTAAAAAAATTCTGTTTTGTCTAAACCTGAGTGGTTTGACTAGCTGCATCACTCCTGGAATATCCACCTTACACTGAATTAAAATGACTAAAAAACCAAGGGCCTGAGCTACCTTCTTGAAATGTTTTGAGGGGTCTGGCTTGGTCCATAAAATACTGGGGTCTCTTTGTGGAATTGATTCTATAATTCCAATTTGGTATTAGGACTGTTGGGCTCATAGGCAGTGAGTGCTAGGTGTTAGTGTCTTTCCAGGCATTGAATTACGTTGGTTTACGTTGTCCATAAGAAAAGTAGAAATAATTACAACAATAGCTCAGCGTTTAAATTTGCTGGAAATGCCAACAGAATCTTTGGAGATGAATAAGGTTCTATTGAAAATTAAGCAGTTGGAGGCAAAAGACAAGCAATTGCAATTAAAAGCAGCAAAGAGAGGAAAAGAGAAAGTTTGAACTTCAGAAATTGGCACTTAGACATGAAAGTCAGCTTAAAAGGATGGAGATGAATGCTGAAGGTAAGCTAAGTGAGGAACAGAGCGAGGATGAGCAAACCCATGATAGCCAAAGGGTGAGAAATTGTTTAAGTGTTTTCAAGCATGGCCTAAATTTCATAAGAAGAATGTGGAAGCCTTTCTCATCTCATTCGAAAAGGTGGCTAAACAAATGTAGTGGCAAGTGACCAATTGTTGATTCCAACAAAACTTGTAGGGAGAGCTAGTGATGTATTTGCATCACTATCAGAGGAGGTATCTGGGGCAGGTGAAGAAAGCCATCATAAGGGCATATGAACTTGTGCCAGAAGCCTACAGACAATGTTTCAGGAATCTAAGGAGGGAACCTGGTCAAACTTACATTAAGTTTGAAAGGATCAAACAAAGTAATTTTGATAGGTGAATAAGGGCATTGAAAATAGAGCAAACCTATGACGCACTTAGAATTATTTTGGAGTTCAAAAATTCACTTTCTGAACCAGTGAGAACTCATATGGAAGAGCAGAGAGTGAAAATGACAAGATTAGCAGCTAAAATGGCTGATGATTATGAGTTACTACATAAATCAAAGTCTGGCTTCCAAAATTAATTTCAGTCCACAAGGGAAAAAAAAAGAGAATTCCTTACATGGAAAGGGAAACGTTGATCTTGGTGAAGATCATAAAGATAACTTACCACAAGGTAAAAATGAAACCCATGAAAGGGACAAAGAAGTTAAAAAGCTCCGGTATTTTCACTACAATAAAGTAGGCCACATGAAATCACAGTGTTGGTGGGTTAGGAAAAGCACTTGGAAGCCAGATGTAGGAAAACAGTATACGCCAGTGAATTTTGTTGGAATGATAATGGAAAGCACAGCGGAGGCTAGAAAGCTGCACCAGAATGTACAAGCTAGTTGAAGGTTGGTTAAGATCTTCTTAAACCATATATCTGTAATGGTAAACTTTACTCGCATAGGCCAGGAGAAGTAAACTGGCTACAGTATTAAGAGACATAGGATCCTCTCAATCTCTGATGTTGAAAAAAGAAGAGATATACAGGCTATTGCCAGAAAAGGTGCTAGTAATGCGACTTCACATAAGAAGTGTTCAATTATGTGAAGTGAGGTTAGAGTGTCTAGCGAAGAGTGGAGACGTCATGGTAGGAGTACTGGAAACTCTCAGCTCCAGGAATAAAATTTGTCCTTTCTGATGAAATAGCTTATTCATCGATAGGAGTACTGCCTACTGTTGTTGGATAGCCAGTGAAAACTGAACTATTGCAAGACACATATCCTGGAATCTATCCTGACTGTGTGGTCATGAGTTCATAAAGCCACCAGTTGAAACAGGAGTGATCAAACAGTATTTAGATTAGATTACTTACAGTGTGGAAACAGGCCCTTCGGCCCAATAGGTCCACACCAACCCGCCGAAGCACAACCCCTTCGCCTAACACTACGGGTAATTTAGCTTGGCCAATTCACCTAACCTGCACATTTTTGGACTGTGGGAGGAAACCGGAGCACCCGAAGGAAACCCACGCAGACACGGGGAGAACGTGCAAACTCCACACAGTGGGTCACCTGAGGCGGGAATTGAACCTGGGTTGCTGGCGCTGTGAGGCAGCAGTGCTAACCACTGTGCCACCCACTACAGTTAAGTTAACGTGAATTATAAGAGAGCCAGTTTGATCAGATGGTGGAGACAAACCAGGGGCTGATAGATGACACAGCAGATATAGAGTCCTAAAGATGTACAGCATGGAAACAAACCCTTCGGTCCAACCCGTCCATGCCGACCAGACATCTGAACCCATTATAGTCCTATCTGCCAGCACCCGGCCCATATCCCTCAAATCCCTTCTTATTCATATATCCATCTAAATGCCTCTTAGATGTTGCAATTGCGCCAGCCTCCATCACTTCCTCTGGCAGCTCATTCCATACACATACCACCCTCCGTGTAAAAACGTTGCCCATAGGTCTCTTTTTATCTTTCCCCTCCATCCTAAACCTGTGCACTCTAGTTCCGGACTCCCCGGCCCCAGGGAAAAGACTTTGACTATTTGCCCTAACCATGCCACTCATAATTTTGTAAAACTCTAAAAGGTCACCCCTCAGCCTCCAACGCTCCAGGGAAAACAGCCCCAGCCTGTTCAGCCTCTCCCTATAGCTCAAATCCTCCAATCTTGGCAACATCCTTGTAAATCTTTTCTGAACCCTTTCAAGTTTCATAATATCTTTACATTAGGAAGGAGACCAGAATTGATCGCAATATTCCAACAGTGGCCTAACCAATGTCCTGTACAGCCGCAACACGACCTCCCAACTCATGTACTCAATACTCTGACCAAAAAAAGGAAAGCATACCAAACACCTTCTTCACTATCCTATCTACCTGCGACTCCACTTTCAAGGAGCTATGAACCTGCACTCCAAGGTCTCTTTGTTCAGCAACACTCCCTAGGATATTACCATTAAGTGTATAAGTCCTGCTAAGATTTGCTTTCCAAAAAATGCAGCACCTCGCATTTATCCGAATTAAACTTCATCTGCCATTTCTCAGCCATTGGCCCATCCTTTTGTAATCTGTGGTAACCCTCTTCGCTGTCCACTACACCTCCAATTTTGGTGTCATCTGCAAATTTACTAACTGTACCTCTTATGCACGCATCCAAATCATTTACGTAAACGACAAAAGGTAGAGGACCCAGCACCGATCCTTATGGCACTCCACTGGTTACCGGCCTCCAGTCTGAAAAGCAACCCTCCACCACCACCCTCGGTCAGCCAGTTCTGTATCCAAATGGCTAGTTCTCCCTGTATTCCGTGAGGTCGAACCTTGCTAATCCGTCTCCCATGGGGAACATTGTCGAACGCCTTACTGAAGTCCATATAGATTACATCTGCAGCTCTGCCCTCATTAATCCTTTTTGTTACTTCCTCAACAAACTCAATCAAGTTTGTGAGACATGATTTCCCATGCACAAAGCCATGTTGACTGTCCCTAATCAGTCCTTGCCTTTCCAAATGCATGTACATCTGTCCCTCAGTATTCCCTCCAACAACTTGCCACCACTGACATCAGGCTCACTGGTCTATAGTTCCTTGGCTTGTCCTTACCACCCTTCTTAAACAGTGGCACCACGTTAGGCAACCTTCAGTCTTCCGGCACCTCACCTGTGACTATCGGTGATACAAATATCTCAGCAAGAGGCTCAGCAATCACTTCTCTAGGTTCCCACAGAGTTCTAGGGTACACCTGATCAGGTGCTGGGGATTTATCCACCTTTACCCGTTTGAAGACATTCAGCAATTCCTCCTCTGTAATCTGGACATTTTGCAAGATGTCACCATCTATTTCTCTACAGTCTATATCTTCCATATCCTTTTCCACAGTAAATACTGATGCAAAATACTCATTTAGTATTTCCCCCATTTTCTGAGGCTCCACACAAAGGCCGCCTTGCTGATCTTTGAGGGGCCCTATCCTCTCCCTAGTTACCCTTTTGTCCTTTATGTATTTGTAAAAATTCTCTGGATTCTCCTTAATTCTATTTGCCAAAGCTATCTCATGTCCTCTTTTTGAACTCCTGATTTCCCTCTTAAGTATACTCCTACTTCCTTTCTACTCTAAGGATTCACCCGATCTATCCTGTCTATACCTTACATATGCTTCCTTCTTTTTCTTAACCAAACCCTCAATTTCTTTAGTCATCCAGCATTCCCTATACCTACCAGCGAAACATCGATTCTCCTTCTCCTTTGATGCTGCCTGACCTGCTGTGCTTTTCCAGCAACACATTTTTAAGCCTTTCCTTTCACCCTAACAGGAATATACTTTCTCTGAATTCTCGTTATCTCATCTATAGAGTCAGAGATGTACAGCATGGAAACAGACCCTTCGGTCCAACCTGTCCACGCCGACCAGATATCCCAACCCAATCTAGTTCCACCTGCAAGGCATTTCTGAAGGCTTCCCATTTTCCAGCCATCCCTTTTCCTGCAAACATCTGCCCCCAATCAGCTTTCGAAAGTTCTTGCCTAATACCATCAAAATTGGCCTTTCTCCAGTTTAGAACTTTAACTTTTAGATCTGGTCTATCCTTTTCCATCATAATTTTAAAACTAATAGAATTATGATCACTGGCCCCAAAGTGCTCCCCCACTGACACCTCAGTCACTTGCCCTGCCTTATTTCCCAAGAGTAGGTCAAGTTTTGCACCTTCTCTAGTAGGTACATCCACATACTGAATCAGAAAATTGTCTTGTACACACTTAAATTCCTCTCCATCTAAACCTTTAACAGTATGGCAGTCCCAGTCTATGTTTGGAAAGTTAAAATCCCCTACCATGACCATACTATTATTCTTACAGATAGCTGAGATCTCCTTACAGGTTTGTTTCTCAATTTCCCTCTGACTATTAGGGGTCTAGAATACAATCCCAATAAGGTTATCATCCCTTTCTTATAACTTCCCTGGATGTAATTCCAGGGATATCCTCCCTCGGCAGAGTTGTAATGCTATCCCTTAGTAAAAATACCACTCCCCTTCCTCTCTTGCCTCCCTTCTTATCCTTCTTGTAGCATTTGTATCCAAAACATTAAGCTGCCAGTCCTGCCCATCCCTGAGCCATGTTTCTGTAACTGTTATGATATCCCAGTCCCATTTTCCTAACCATGCCCTGAATTCATCTGCCTTCCCCATTAGGCCCCTTGCATTCAAAAAAGTGGTTTAATTTATTAGTCCTAACTTGACCCTGCCTGCCCTGACTGTTTGATTCACTTCAGTTCGCAACTATACCAGTCTCAGATTGATCTCTTTCCTCACTATCTCCCTAGGTCCCACCCCCCACATTCCTCGTTTAAATCCTCCTGAGCAGCTCTAGCAAAATTCCCTGCCAGTTTATTAGTCCCCTTCCAATTTAGGTGCAATCCATCCTTCTTGTACAGGTCACCTCTACCAACTTTAATTCAGATAAGTTAACTGAGTTACAGCAGCAAACTGAAAATTTAAAGCAGTTGTATCCAAAGGCACACACAGAAAATGAATCTGAATTGTACGCCTGAAAGTTATTTTCTTAAAAATGATGTCTCAATGAGGAAATGGAGACCATCACATATTCAGGCAGAGGAGAAATGGGCAGAAGCTCGTCAAATCATATTGCCAGTAGGTTATGGAAAGGCACTCACCTATCTCTAAGAGTGAGGAAAACTCAAGCTAAAATCCAAAAACATTTTTACTGGCCTGGACTGCACAAGGATGTAGCTAAATTTTGCCGGACGTGTCATACGTGTCAGCTAATTGGAAAACTACAGGCAGGAATAAAACCCACACCTTTAAAACATATTCCTGCATTTGAGGAAACTTTTACAAGTTAATTGATTGCGTAGGTCACATAACTCAAAAAGTGGGAATCAGTATTTGTTAACAATAATGGATGTGTCCAGATCATTCCAAATCATTTATGTAATAATAAATGATTCGGAATAAAACAATTCAAATCTACTGCATACCAACCAGAATTGCAGGGAATGCTACAAAGATGGCATTAGACATTAAAGACCATGTTGAGGGCTAATAGTCAAGACTATCCAGATGACTGTGATAAGGCTGTGCAATCGGAGTCCATTGAATTACTTTTTGGGCATAAAGTGACGGGACAGTTAAAATTGATTAAGGAGAAATTGCAAAGTCAGAATTCAGAGATGACATATTTTGACTATGTGTCAATTTTTCAGGAATGATTAAATAGAGTTGGGAAGTTGGCTAGACAACATTAAAAAGTATCACAGCAAACAATCAAACAGGAAGCAGACAAGAAATCAAAAATTCGCAATTTTGTTGTCAAGTATAAGTGTTATTTATTTAGTATTACTTCCAGTGACAGGTGAAACCTTTAAAAGAGAGGTTTAGTCGACCTTATCAAGTCAAAAAGAAACTAAGTGAGCTGAACTTTTGAAAAGACTCCAAACAGAAAGAAATTTTAGAGTGCACCATGTGAATATGCTCAAAAGGTATTTTCACAGGGAAGAAAAGCCAAAGGAGACTGTGTTATTGGTTACAACACAGAGGGAAGAGCCAATTTTGGAGGATTCTGAATTGGACATTCCTCAAATTAAATTGGACAATGAGGAAAATGCCAAAAATTGGGATAAATCGAGTTACGTTGCACAGAAAAATGGAAATGACCTGCAGGAATTATTGCTGTCATATGGATAGATACATGGAAATAAGCTGGGTAGTATTAACCTAAATGTACATGATGTAGATATAGGAGAGGCTGATCCGATTAAGAAAAATCCTTATAGGCATAACCCTCTAATTTTGGCACAGGTTCAAAAGGAGTTTGAATGCATGCTCCAAGATGACATAATCAAAGTTAGTTACAGTGATCGGAGCTCACCCATAGTAATGGTGTCAATTCCAGATTATGGCAATGCAGTTACAAAGACTGATGCATATACAATTCTGTGTTTGGAAGACTGCGTTGCGAATGTGGGACAAGCAACTTACATTTCCAAGTTAGACTTGCTCAAAGTACACTGGCAGAAAGAGCAAATTTCAGCTTTTGTAATACGAATGGACTGTATCAGTCTAAAGTCATGCTATTTGCCTTGAAAAATATGCCATCCACCTTTCAAAGACTAACCAATAAGATCATTACCAGATTACCCAACTGTGTCATATATATAGAAAACCTGGTGATTTTTAGCCACTTTAGCCAAAAGGAGCTTTTGCAACATTTATCAGATTTGTTTGATCAACTTCAGAAGGCAGGCTTGGTAATAAATCTGGCTAAAAGGGAATTTGCCAGAGCCCAAGATACCTTCCTCGGCCATGTTATTGGACTTAGGCAAATGGCACCACAGGATAAAAAAAAAAGGTAACTGGGAGTTTCCCGTACCATCGACAAAAAGAGCAGTATGGGATTGAGTGGGTTTTATCGAAAATTCACACCAAATTTTAGTAGTATGGCTGCTCAACCCACTGAATTGGTAAAGAAAGAAGTCTCAGTGGACAGTAGACTGTCAGAAAGCATTTGATAGCATGAAAGCTGTTTTAACTACTGCCTCAGTATTAGCCATACCTAATTACACAAAGCCATTCAAGGTGGCTATCGATGTAAGTGATGTGGCTATCGGTGCTATGCTCTTGCAAGAAGACGACAAAAAGATAGAAAGACCTATCGGGTATTTCTCCAGGAAATGGAACATTCATCAGCAAAAATATTTGATGGTTAAGAAGACTTTGAATTTGGTGTTGGCATTTCAACATTTCAATGTTTGTGTTATTACAAACGTATCTGAGACAACCATGTACACTGATGACAACCTACTGACGTTTGAAGAGAAATTTAAGGACAAAAATGCCAAACTGTTCAGATGGAGCTTGCAGCCATTCAATTTGAAAATTGTGCATGTGTGTGGATGAGAAAATGTAATAGCCGACGCATTGTCAACACTTGAGTGAGAAACGGAGGTGTTGGGCGACTGGAGTACAACAGACTGAAATGGAATGTGATTGACTATAAACATGCAGACATGCACAATGTAATGTGTATGTGCATTGTACAGTACTAACAACTTAAGATTACGGAGTTTTAATATGAAGTAACCTTCGGATATCATTTTTTTAAGGGGGCAGGTACGACAAAGCTGCTCCTCTAACAAGATTCTTGGCTCTTTTTTCCCCAGAGAGGTTTTAAAAGATACAGACTCCGAAAAGTCTAAGTTGAAGGGTTTTAGGGCCAGTTTGATTATAGCTAACAGATATTGCCTCAGGAGAAGGGCTTTCAAGTTTAAAATCAAACACCTGTCCAATGAATGGGGAGTAGCCAGTTCTCCCAGCTCAGGTCTTCTCTGGTCTGGTTTGTGTTGAAAGGCTACAGGACACCAAAAAAAGCAGGTCCAGGCTGATCCTCCTCTCTCTCTGACTTCTCTCCCCTAAGACTCTGGGTTTGATTTTAGCTTTTGTGCCAAGGGGTGATTATGGGGATTGGTGCAAGTATGTGGGTTTGGGCTATCTTTTGAAATGTTTTGAGGATTCTGGCCTGGTCTTGAAACCTAATTCTTTGAAATTTGTGTCACACGTGGATTAAGGCAGCTTTTCTATGTTTACTTTCGTTGCTCAGACCATTGGCCCAACTCCTGTACACGGAGGCTATACAGGACATTAGTGAGGCCAGTTCTGGTCGTCCTTTATAGGAAGGTTATTAATAAACTGCAGCAGGTTCTGAAGAGATTTACCAGGATGTTGATGGGAATGGAGATCTTCAGCTATAAAGGAGAGCTGGAACTTCTTTCACAGCAGTATAGGATGTTGAGGTTGACCCTATAGAGGTTTATAAAACCCTGAAGGGTATCGATAAGGTAAATGGCAGGTATCCTTTCCCTCGGGTGGGGATTTCAAGATAAGAGGGCAAATATTTAATAGAATGAATTAGCTTTATTGTCACATGTACTCACGTGAGTATCATGACAAATTTAAAGTTAAAAATCACACAACACCAGGTTATAGTCCAACAGGTTTAATTGGAAGCACATTAGCTTTCGGAGCGACGCCCCTTCATCAGGTGATAGTCACCTGATGAAGGAGCATCGCTCCGAAAGCTAGCGTGCTTTCAATTAAACCTGTTGGACTATAACCTGGTGTTGTGTGATTTTTAACTTTGTACACCCCAGTCCAACACCGGCATCTCCAAATCATGACAAGTTTTAAGTCACCACTTGCAGCACCATCTTAGGTACATTCCTAGGTCCAACAACACCCAGGGTCCTGCCATTAATTCACCCCTTGAGGGGTGTAGATGAGATGAATAGGTGTCTTTTGCCTAGGCTGGGGGATTTCAAGACTGGGCTGCATCTTTTTAAGGTGAGAGGAGAAAGATTTTAAAAAGACATGAGAGGGACAACATTTTCTTACATAGAAAGTGATGTGAGTGTGTGGAATGAACTTCCAGCGGAAATGGTCAATGTGGGTACAGTGACAACGTTTAAATGATATTTGGATCTGTACATGAATAAGAAATATTTGGAAAGATATGGGCCAAGTGGGAGTATTTAGTTTCAGAACATGGTCAGTATGGACTGGTTGGACCGAAGGGTCTGTTTCTATGCTGTCTGACTCTATGATGCGATATAATTGAAACTTACAGAATACTGAGAGAGCTGGAAAGCTCAACATTGAGATGATGTTACAACTAGAAGGAGAGACTATAACCCAAAAGCACATCCTCAGAGCGAAGGGACAATCCTTTAAAATTGATCTGAGATGGGATTCGTTCAGCCAAAGGGTGGTGATTCTGTGGAATGCATTGCTGAAGAAGAGCTTATGCCCGAAACGTTGATTCTCCTGCTCCTTTGATGCTGCCTGACCTGCTGAGCTTTTCCAGCAACACATTTTAAAGCTCTGATCTCCAGCATCTGCAGTCCTCACTTTCCCCCTGTAGAGAGCTGTAGAGGCCAAGTCATTGAGTGTATGTATGACAGAGATAGCTAAGATTCTGATGGGTAAGGGAATCTAGGGTTATGGGAGAAGGTAGAAGGCAGGAGAATGGGGTTGAGAAACATCATTCATAATCAAATGGTGGAGTAGATTCAATGGGCTGAGTAACCTAATTCTGCTCCTACTTCTTGTGATCTTAAGGTTATTGTGGGTGACATAAATCTGCACATAGATTGAACAAAGCAAACCAGTAACAATGTCACAGAGGAGACATTGCTGGAGTGTGTATGAGATTCTCTGAATCGATACATTGAGGACCTAAATAGAGGATAGGCCATCCTCGACTACACACTGTGTAATGGCTGAGAATGTGTTAGCTGGGAATGCATGGACGGCTGGTGTGTGATGCTGAGTGAGACCAAGAATACATGCTCAATCCCTGTATTGGCTGAGGTCACCAATGAAGTCCCACATTCTGAAATTTTCCCCTTTCCTGAGGTGATCTCAGGTTAAAGAATCATTGGTCCTCTCTCTCTCTCTCTCTCTCTCTCTCGAATGAGAGAACTGTCTGATGATATTCTAGAACTATGGCAATTTTAATTTCAAAATGTTAACTGAGTAATGAGAAGGGAATAATTGGAAATCTAGCTGGGTGAACCCCCTTGTGGGAGAGCGAGGAACTCAGTGATAGAATTCTTTATCAAAATGGAGAGTGACACAATTGATTCTGAGACTAAAGGCCAAAACCTAAGAACAGGTAGTTCTGGAATAACATGCATTTCAGCAGTGTCATTTGAATTAAGAAAGGGTATTTCAGAGAAAGCTTACCTCTATTGGCAATACTGCGATTCCAGCGCGGATCAGTTCTGCTTCATGCTGCGCATGCGCCTGAATTTCGGCGCCATTCCACGATGTTTTCCCTTTCTGCGCACGTGCCAATGCCAGTCTTTGTGCCATTCTGCACGTTCCAACGTCCGTCCCAGACTTTATGCCATTCTACACATGCGCTGATGTCTGTGCCAAAGTCGCTGCTTCCAGGATGTTGCCTGGAATGGAGAGTAGGTCATACGAGGATAGGTTGAGAGTTCTCGGCCTTTTCTCGTTGGAACGGCGAAGGATGAGGGGTGACTTGATAGAGGTTTATAAGATGATCAGAGGAATAGATAGAGTAGACAGTCAGAAACTTTTTCCCCGGGTACAACAGAGTGTTACAAGGGGACATAAATTTAAGGTGAAGGGTGGAAGGTATAGGGGAGATGTCAGGGGTGGGTTCTTCACCCAGAGAGTGGTGGGGGCATGGAATGCGCTGCCCGTGGGAGTGGTAGAGTCAGATTCATTGGCGACCTTTAAGCGGCATTTGGATAGGTACATGGATGGGTGCTTAATCTAGGATAGAAGTTCGGCACAACATCGTGGGCCGAAGGGCCTGTTCTGTGCTGTATTGTTCTATGTTCTATGTTCTATGTTCTATGTCTGCTGCTGACACAGCAACTTTCTGCGAGCGGTACATTGAACATAGAAAAGTACAGCACAGAACCAGGCCCTTTGGCCCACAATGTTGTGCCGAGGTTTAATCCTAATGTAAAATATAATAACGTAACCTACGCACCCCTCAACTCACTGCTATCCATTGCATGTCCAGCAGTCACTTAAATGTCCCTAATGATTCTGCTTCCACCACCACAGCTGGCAACGCATGCCATGCATTCACAACTCTCTGCGTAAAGAACCTACCTCTGACGTCTCCTTTATACCTTCCTCTTAACATCTTCAAACTATGACTCCTCATACCAGTCAATCCTGCCCCGGGGAAAAGTTTCTGGCTATTGACTCTATCTATTCCACTCATAATCTGGTATACCTCGATCAGGTCTCCTCTCTTTCTCTTTCTCTCCAGAGAGAAAAGTACAAGCTTATTCAACCTTTCTTCATAAGGCAAGCCCTCTAGTCCAGGCAACATCCTGGTAAGCCTTCTTTGCACCCTCTCCAAAACTTCTGTATCTCTCCTACAGTAGGGTGACCAGAATTGAACACAATATTCCAAGTGTGGTCTCACCAGGGACTTGTAGAGCTGTAGCAAAACCTTGCAGCTCTTAAACTCGATCCCCCTGTTAATGAAAGCCAAAACACCATATGCTTTCTTAACAACCCTATCCACTTGGGTGGCAACTTTGAGCGATCTTTGTAATTGCACACCCAGATCCCTCTGTTCAGCCACACTGCCAAGAATCATGTCTGTAATCCTATATTCAGCATTTGAGTTTGACTATGGAAAATAAAGAACATGAATGCAAGGGAAGGGTTAAAGCATGAAGACCACTGGGAATCTGTGTTCTGTGGAGGCAGGATGGGATAACCATAGTGGAACATTCTTACACCAATTAGCAAAGTAAGGTTAAGGCTGAAAGGTCACTATGGCAAGATGAGATAACACAAGTAATAAAGCAAGTTTCTCTGTTATGACAGGTTATTATGACAAGTTTGGGACCGTAAATATTTGGGACATGACATTAAAATATCTAATTAATAGTAGAGTCAGTTTGAGACAGGAAACTATTGTACTAGATGGAATAGCTAAATATCTATCATGATAGGTTAGTCTTCAATGAAGGATAACAAATATCTAATCATGACATTAGGAAAATATCAAATAGGGTCTGCAATGGAAGATCACTGTAGTAAAGTTAGCAATAAACTGTGACATTAGAATAACATTAAGTAGAATGTACAACTAAAGAGATAATGGGAATTAACATCACTGGTTTATTGTGTAGCTAGAGTGAGGTACTTTGACTAATATAGTTGGACATGCTGATAAGTGAACAGAAACATGATTAAAAAAATATAAAAATCCACGACCCTGAGGTTCGTGGGCATTCGAGAATCAGCATTCTCAGTGTCAGTTTTTGTTTGCAAATAAAAGACCTACTTCTTGAAGAACTCTCTGCGTCTCCTGATGGTTCTCGATATTTTCTCCACAACACAACCTTCCAAAGTGCATCACTCCGCATTTATCCAGGTTGAATCCATCTGCCTTTTCTCAGCCCAGCTCTACATCCTGTCTATGTCACGCTGCAGCCTGCAGTAGCCCTCGAAACTTTTAATGGCACCTCCAACCTTTGTGTCATCTGCAAATTTACTAACCCACGCCTCAACCTCCTCTTCCCAGCAATTTGTCAAAACTACAAAGAGCAGAGGCCCAAGCACAGAGCCCTGCGGGGCCCCCCTCAACACTGACCTCCAGGCAGAATACTTTCCATCTACAACCACTCTCTGCCTTCTGCCAGCCAGCCAATTCTAAATCCAGATAGTCCGATCTTCCTGTATCCCATACTTCCTGACTTTATGAATGAGCCTACCATGGGGAACCTTACCAAATACCTTGCTGAAGTCTATATATACATCCACTGCTCAACCTTTGTCGACCTGTCTTGTCACCTCCTCAAAGAACTTTACAGTACTATACAGTACTATACAGACAGCAGCTTTCTTACATTTTTTAAATGTACTGTGTTAAATTAACTTTTGTTTCATTAATAAGTTATGATTTCAACCCTCATTCAGGCTGTACTATAGAAGAACCAGCTGTAGAGGAAATTATGATGGCATGAGACACAGGTAGGCTAGAGTAACCCAGGGAACATAACTTAAAAGGGATAACAAACACCTAAAGAGCACTTGGCGAAACTGTAACTGTTGTTCATTCCTGTCTGGCACAAAATAAAATGGGAAAGGTGCCCCTGCCATGTCTAACAAGGGACTTTGGAGATAGCACTGGATCCATGGAAGACGTGTGCAAATTGACTAAAAAAAAAGCAGCAGACCTGAAGACTGGGAGCAGTTCAGATATCAGAACAAGACTGAAGGATTGATTAACAGAGGGAAAATGAAGTTTTAGAGTATGCTTGTGGGGAACATACAAACTAATTGTGAAAGCTCCTAAAGGTATAATGAAGACAAAAAGTTAATGAAAACAAATGTCTTACAATCAGAAATAGGAGAAGATTCTACAGATTCTTGAATAGTTCATATGGGTTGGAGGGAAGCTAATGTAACCTCAATATTTAAAAAAGGAGGTAGAGAGAAAATGTGGAATTACAGACTGGTTGGCGAAACACTGAAAACCATGGCAGAATTGGACAGAGTCAGTCAGCATGAATTTACAAAAGGGAAATGAGAGCTGGTGTCCACATACACAAGTCATTGAAAGTAAGCATGCAGGTGAAGTAGGATGTGAAGGCAGCAAATGGTATGTTGGCCTACATAATGAGAAGATTTGAGTGCAGGACCAGGGCTGTGTTACTGGGTCTTAGTGAACGACACCTGGAATATTGTGTGCATGTTTGGAATCCTTATCTGAGAGGGGGTTTGGCTATGGAGGCTGTACCATAAAAGGTTTACCAGATTGATTCCTGGGATAGCAGGACTGTCATAGGAGGACAGAATAGATTGGTTAGGATGAAGCTTAAAAGACTGAGGGAAGATCTCTCAAAAACCAATAAAATTTTACAGGACTAACAAGGAAAATGCAAGAACCAGCGAATGACCAGCAAATCTAGAAACGAAGGATCAGAGTTAAAGAATATAAAGAATATAGGGTAGGCTGTTTAGAACTGGGTGAGGAAAAATTTCTTTACTCAAAGATTGATGAGCCTATGGAATTCACTGCCACAGAAAGCACTGTATGTTTCCAAAAAGGTAGATATTGTTCTGAGGGCCAAAGGGATCAAAGAGCAGGGTTGAAAATAGGAACATGTAACTGAGTAGGATGATCAGTCACAATCTTGCTAAATTGTGGAGCAGTATTGAATATTGAATATGGTACTTAATATTGAATATTCCTTGTCCTATTTTCTATATTTCTATTCTGTTAAAGCTGAGATATGAAACCCGAACCCGACATAGATATCAGCACTACCTTATCACCACTCTTTACCGAACAGCAATCTGGGAGTAGCTTCACGACAAGGATTGCAGTAGTTCAAGAAGGTCAATGAGGTGCAGTGTGATTTTGGAAGCTTCTGGACTTGCTGCTATGTCTTGTTTTCTATCCAGTTTACAAATTGTTGAATGTTCTGAGAAAAGCAACATGGTATGGGGGAAATAAGAAATTTTTTTGGAAGTTTGCTGATACTGGGGTGTAAGGAAAAGAATTGTACACGTTGTTCTTTCTGCAAAAATCACAAGACTCAGTGTGGGCTATTAGGGGAGGTGGGTGTCGGTTAAGTAAGATATGTCTTACAAACAGTTACAAGCATCTATTTCCCGGTTCTGCAAAGACAAACAAAAAGGACCACCATCAAGAGGTCATAAAGCTTGGTGTGAATAAAGAATAAAAGGAAATATTGCTTTGGAAAGCACGGAAACAGATAGCAGTGAAGAAGGATAAATTACAATAAGACCACAGAGGGAGGTAGTCAAACGGCCTTGTGAGGCCAGAGATAAACATTTTGTCACGGACAAGGCCGGATGAGTTAGGAGATAAACAGCTGGGTTTAGATTACAAACAGATGTAAACAGGGGAGGAGCAATAGGAGGAGGGAAGAGAAACGAATTACATAAATATTGTGTACTTGTTAAACTCGGTGTGTGTGTGTGCCTGCTTTGTGGACAGCGGACACCACACCCCTCTTGCAAGAACATAATAAACGATACTACTGATTCAGATCTAGTCTCGGACTGAAATCATTGAACTGAGTGAACTTTGTTTCTCACATGGGATAAGGGAGAGTTGGGATGGGGATGGGAATGGGGGGATAAGGGTGGGGAAGTCAGCAGTGAAAGAAACAATGGGCCAGGTTTTGTGGTTGTGTGGGGGGTAGGGGGAGGCAAAGAACGGCCCCAATTCTCACCCTACTCTGTTCTCTCCTTCCACTCCGTTCTTGCAGCCTCTGTCACATTGGTAGCCAGCTCAATGACAAAGATGTGCATGTGGACAGTTTTCCAATAATCTTAGTCACAAGCACACACAAGCATCTTCCAACAGCATATTGCACATACTCCTCAGCGAACACAGCAATAATTTAACCCAACAGGCTTTCTTTTCATCACCATTCACACCAAAGACAGAAAACAAGTAGTCAAGGGATCAATTCTAAAAGCAAAAACAAAACTGACCAGACACCTAAACAGTTTCCATGATGCATTGTTTCACAGGTACATAAGACTGTCAAGCCTTAATACTCTAACATTAACAGCCAAACTCCTTTTCTCAGAAAGCCCCAGTTCAAACAACTCCAGACCTTCCTTCTGTTTGGTCATATCCTCTCCCAGACTTGCTAGCACCAGTTCCTGGATACCAACCTCATTGAAGGCCAAAAGAGTCCACTGACTTTTTGATCATAACCAACCTGCAAACATGATTCCTAAATAATCAACTATGGTTCTAATGCAGTGCACAGAGAAAAGACCTTTAACCATACACATAGATTTAGTGAACGTGACACTATGTACTGGAGTTTAGAACAATGAGAGGTTATCTCATTGAAGCAAATGAGATTCTGAAGGGGCTTGACAGGGTAAATGCTCACATTGAAGAGTCTAGGACCAGAAAACATATCTCAGAATAAACAGCGACTAGAAGAAAGTGTAGACTTCAGATGCTAGAAAGTCGTGGTCAAAAAGTGAGACACTGGCATACCTGAAACATGCTCGAAACATCAACTCTCCAGCTCCTCAGACACACTTTTTGACTCAGAATAAGCAGTGCCAATTTAAAGCTGAGATGAGGAATTTCTTCTCAGAAGGTTGAGATCTTTGAAACTTCTTCCTACGGTGACCTGAGGGGGCATAATCATTGTGTATATTTAAGGGTGAGATAGATTCTTGACGTGTTGGGGAATCAAGGATTACAGGACAAACCCTGGAACATGGCCAGAAAAAATGTCAGATCAGCCACAATTCTATTGAATGGTAGAATTGGCTTGAGGGGCAAAATGAGGGCGATACAGTGGCACAGTGGTTAGCACTGCTGCCTCACAGCACCAGAGACCCGGGTTCAATTCCCGCCTCAGGCGATTGACTGTGTGGAGTTTGCACATTCTCCCAGTGTCTGCGTGGGTTTCCTCCAGGTGCTCCATTTTCATCCCACAATCCAAAGATGTGCAGGTCAGGTGAATTGGCCATGCTAAATTGCCCGTAGTGTCAGGTGTATCTGGACAATGACGGATACAGTTCCCCCACCTGAGCTTCGCACCCACTGGCGCAGCCTCACCGGGGACAGAGTATTCCCCTGCTCTATATGCAGGAAGGATTCAGTCAGACATCATGTATAACTTTACAAGGGGTTACAGGAGTTGGATTCTGGTGGGATTGCTGCTTTTTATCACATCCAGCTTCAACTCTCCTTCAGATTGCACTTTTCCCGCAGTAAGCCCTTCCATCAGAGGTAAACAAACAAACCAGCAGAGCCCCAGATGAAGACATTGGGGTTATATTGAGGACGGAGAAGATGGGGTGGGTGGGGGGCGGAGAGGGAGTTCGGGAACCACGGGAGGGGCAACACACGGCGCCACTGTGATGGTTCTACCCCAGCCTATGAACTAAAATCGCGGCTGTTGACCGCGATCTGTTTCTGGGAAGAACCATGAGGGTCCCTTCGGTTCAAACGGCGGCTCCGGAAAACACATGTTTTGGGTTTGAGACCTAAACTGAGCAGTCATAAATCCTTCTTTCTGGAATATTGCGACAAACCCTGGTTTTAAGTTTTACTCACCGCCTGTGTACGAGATATATGAACATTTCTTTCCGGCCATCACGCGTGGTATTGAGATAATGTTTTTCCAGCTCGCGATCCCAAGGAATGCTCCAACACACTGACGCCAGATTAATGACGGATCCACCAAAGGAAAACAAAGGGCGGGGTTGGAGGACTAAGCCGGTCCTCCAACCAATCAGACAGAACGCAGGCAGGTCGGTCCTACAACAACCAGAGAGAAGGGGGTGCGCTGGTCCTTAACCAATCAGAATATGAGAAGGATTGGACCTCCACCATTCAGAGGCAACGGGAGGGCTGGTCTGCCAACCAATCTGAGGGAATGGGGCGGGCTGGTCCTCCAATCAATCAAAGGGAATGGGACGAAATGGTTGTCAACCAGTCAGTGCATCTCGAAATTTGCTAAATTGTGTTCCCCATGTTACTACAACAGCTTAGGTTCTATATATAACCCCGCTGCCATTTGCTTCACATTGATGTTTCTAAGCTCAACTCCAGCCTTGGGCAACTCTGTCTGGAGTTTGTATGTTCTGCCTCATCGCCAGAACTTTCCAACAAGCACCAAGACATGACTTGGCTGCCGGTGAGAAGGGCTCTGCCTGTGAGATCCATTATGCACACTCTCAGCCATACTGCACGCCGCCCTCAAAGCGGCTGGGGGGGGGGGGGAACGAGATTGTCACACACCTCCTTCTGGAATGTGCCTATGCAGAAGAAGTCTGGAGAGGAATGCAGTGGTGTTTGTCAAGGTTCGTCCCGAGTAGCGCCGTGACACAGGGACTCCGTGCTGTATGGTCTGTTCCCTGGGACGCACACCGAGACGCACATCAACTGTGTCTGGAGGATCATCAACTCGGTGAAGGACGCTCTCTGGGTGGTCCGAAACCTGTTGATCTTCCAGCTGAAGGAGTTGACCCCAACTGAGTGTTGCAGACTGGCACATTCTAAGGTCGAGGCCTACATGTTGAGGGACGCGCTGAAGCTTGGGGCAGCTGCTGCCAAGGCGCAGTGGGGAAAGACCACTGTGTAACATCTGCCTGCCTAAGAAGAATAGGGGGCCCACACAGTCATTTGGGTTCTGCTGACACCTCAGCTAAGTATATGGACATATGATTGATAAATGATAAATTCTGATCTCTGTATGTAAATGTATACGTATGTATGGCATGACCAACTGTACAGACCATCAAATTATTTAATGAATAAAGTATATTTTTGAAATAAGAAAAATGTTCTCCTGTGTCAGCGTGGGTCCCCTCTGGGTGCTCCGATTTCCTCCCACAATCCAAAGGTGTGCAGTTAAGTCAATTGCCCATGCTAAATTGCTCATATTGCATTCGTCAGGGGAAATGTAAAGTTATAAGGTAGGGTGGATGAGCCAGTGTGGATTTGTTGGGCCAAATAGCCTGTTTCCACACAGTAGAGATTCTATGATGCCTCCAGGACTGAGGAAAGAGGGACTATGGAACTTTCTGGGGAGGAGTGCAGATTTACCACATTGATTATGAGTACAGGCTGCAGATATCAGTCCTTGATTCGTTATGGCACAGAAAGAAGGATGTTGGCCGATGTGAGTAATTGATTCTCTTAGTTTCCAACCATAAATTCAGAGGACTCGGTACTACCATCAATTCTGGAAGAAAAAACTTTATTTCCCGTGTCTTTTGCCTCTCTTGTAAATGGTTGGGTCGAATACCTAAACTTTTAGAATTTACATAAATCAATGAAATAGGGGAATAAAGACAAGGTAGCCAAAGATTGAAAGATATGTTGCACAGAGGACATAACAAGGTTGCAGACAGGAGTGGATAGGTTTAATGAATGGGTAAATTATCTTGTAGATGAAGTAATATGTGGGAAAATGTGAAGTCATTTACTTAGGCTGGAAGAATAAATCAGAGCAGAATTTACTTAAATGGAGAATAACTGCAGAATTCCAAGATGTAGGGGATTTAAAGCATTACTTACAGAGTTACGATGCAGATACACCATGTATTCAAGAAAGCTATCGTTTTATGACAGAAATTGAACATAAATGTAAGGACGTTCTGCTCCATTTGTGCAGGGTATTGATGAGATCACATCTCTTATACTGTGGAATTTTCATCATCTTTCAAGATGGTTCAGCAGAGGTTTATTGGATTGACACTTATGTGATTGTGTGCATGGATGCAGGCTCTGGTGAAGTAGAATTAGAATCCCTACAGTGTGGAAACAAGTCTACACCAACCCTCCATAGAGTAACCCACCAAGACCCATTCCTCAATGTTTACCCTTGACAAATAACCCACACTATAGGCAATTTAGCATAGCTAATTCACACATACTGCACATGTTTTGATTGTGCGAAGAAACCAGAGCACCTAGAGGAAACCCATGCAGACACAGGGAGAACATGCAAACTCCACACAGGCAGTCACCTAAGGTTGGAATCAAACCCAGGTCCCTTGTGCTGTGAAGCAACAGTGCTAACCATTGAGTCACTGCTGTATGGATTGAGCTTAGATACATCAAAGTGAAGGGAATGGCAGCAGGATTCTATATAGAAACCAAGCTGTAGTAGTAATTTGGGAAAGACACTTGAACAAATTTAGAGATGCACATAATAAGGATACACCATAATTATGGGTGACTTTAACCTGCATATAAATTGAAAAATCAAGTGGGTAGCAACACTACACGGGAGGATTTCATGGAGTGTATATGGAATTGTTTTGTGAATCAATATGTTGAGGAAGCAATTGGGTATTGGGTAATGAGAAAGGAATAATTGACAATCATGTTGAGAATGGGCTCTTAGGGAAGAGTGACCATGAATTCTTCATTAAGATGGAGAGTGATGTCATTCCTTCTGAGATTAGGGTTCTGTCCTTAAATAAAGAAAATTGCAGTGGTATGAGGCATGAATTAGCTGTGATAAATTGTTCATGACTATTTAAAGGACGATGGGAGATAGCTAATGACAAACATGAAAACAGTGCATGAGCAAGCTACAAAACTTATTTATCCCAGTCAGACATAAAAACAATACAGGAAGCATGATCAACCAATGACAAATAAGGGTAATTTATGGATAGTATTAAATCTAAGGATGAGGCATCCAAATTGGCAAAATAAACCAACACCTGACAATTTGGAATAGTTTAGATTTCAGCAAAAGGATTGATGGAGAGAGGGAAAATAGAGTATGAGAGTAAGCTTATAGGAACAACATAAACCAATGATGTTGTGGTTCTGTTTGCCAAGCTGGGAATTTGTGTTGCAGATGTTTTGTCCCCTGTCTAGGTGACATCCTCAGTGCTTGGGAGCCTCCTGTGAAGCGCTTCTGTGATGTTTCCTCCTAAGGATAGCTGGTCGTGTCGTTTCGTGGCTAGTTAGTGTTCATGGATGCGGATCATTAGCTGACTTCCTGTTTGTCCTATGTAATGTTTTGTGCAGTTTGTGCATGGGATTTTGTACACTACATTGGTTTTGCTCATGCTGGGTATCGGGTCCTTCGTTCTGGTGAGTTGTTGTCTGAGAGTGGCTGTTGGTTTGTGTGCTGTTATGAGTCCTAGTGGTCGCAGTAGTCTGGCTGTCAGTTCGAAAATGCTCTTGATGTATGGTAGTGTGGCTAGTCCTTTGGGTTGCGGCATGTCCTCATTCCGTTGTCTTTCCCTTAGGCATCTGTTGATGAAATTGCGCAGGTATCCGTTTTTGGCGAATACATTGTATAGGTGTTCTTCTTCCTCTTTTTCCAGTTCTGGTGTGCTGCAGTATGTTGTGGCCCTTTTGAACAGTGTCTTGATGCAACTTCTTTTGTGTGTGTTGGGGTGGTTGCTTTCATAGTTCAGGACTTGGTCTGTGTGTGTGGCTTTCCTGTATACCTTTGTGGTGAATTCTCCGTTAGGTGTTCTCTGTACCATCACGTCTAGGAATGGGAGTTGGTTGTCCTTTTCTTCCTCTCTAGTGAATCGGATTCCTGTGAGTGTGGCGTTGATGATCTGGTGTGTGTTCTCTATTTCTGTGTTTTTAATGATTACAAAGGTGTCATCCACATAGCTGACCCAGAGTTTGGGTTGAATTTGCGGTAAGACTGTTTGTTCTAATCTTTGCATTACCGCTTCTGCTATGAGTCCAGAGATGGGTGAGCCCATGGGTGTGCCATTGATTTGTTCATATATTTGGTTGTTGAATGTAAAGTGTGTTGTGAGGCACAGGTCCAGTAGTTTGAATGTGCCATCTTTGTTGATATGTTCACCGTCCTGTTGTCTGTTCTGTATGTCCAGCAGGTTGGCTATTGTTTCTCTGGCTAGGCTTTTGTCGACAGAGGTGAACATTACATTCGTTACATCGAATGAGACCGTAGTTTCTTCCTTGTCTATGTGTATATTTCTGATGATGTCCAAGAATTCCTGTGTTGACTGTATAGAGTGTATGGATCCGCTGATCAGGTGTTTCAGTTTCTGTAGTTCTTTAGCTAGTTTGTATGATGGTGTCCCTGGTAGTGATACTATGGGTCTGAGTGGGATGTCTGGTTTGTGCACTTTAGGTAGTCCATAGAATCTGGGGGTGTTGTTGCTTTCAGGTTTCATTCTTTGTAGGTCAAACCTGGTTATCTGTCCGGTTTTTTGTAGGTTCCTCAGTGTGTTGTCTATCCTATTGAGCTGTGAGGTGGGGTCAAACTCCCTCTTTTGCCAGGTGTTGGTATCTGCAAGTAGTTGTTGCGCTTTTTGGATGTAGTCTGCTTTGTCTAGGATGACCGTTATTCTGCCTTTGTCTGCTGGTAGTATGATTATGTTCTTATCGTTTCTTAGTGACTTTAGTGCTTCCCTCTCCTTGGTGTTGAGGTTATATGTTTGTCTTTTCCTTGTTATCAGAGGTACGATACTTTGTCTCACTGTTTGTTGTGTATCTTCTGTCAGTCCATTGTTCCTGAGTGTGCATTCTATGCTGCTAGGAAGTCTGCTGTCTTGGTGTCCCTGTGGTTATAGTTGAGTCCCTTGGCCAGTATTGTTCTTTCCATGTCTGTGAGCTGTCTGTGGGAGAGGTTTCTAACCCAGGTGTGTGTTGTGGTGTCCTCTATGTTGTGTGTTAGTTTGGCCATTTTTTCTTTTAGTGCCGTTTTTTTTTGCAGTGTGTGATCCTGTTCTGTCCTATGGTGACGGCCTGTTCTATGGTCCGGGTCCATTCCTGATTGGTGGTTTTTGAAATTAATGATTTTTGGCATGCAATTTCTTGTCTGTATTTGTGAAGTCTGTTGTGAGCATCTGTAATCATTACCTGGATCATCCTGAATCCGTTCTGTCTGGCTGTGTCCCTGGCTTGTGGGTTGTTGACTGGTGGCCTGTATCTGACACATGGTGGAAGGATTCAATTCTTTCGGCATTCGTGCAGGAACCGGAGTTGTGTGTATGTGGCGCTTAGGCGGTTGGCACAGGATTCCCATTTCCTGGCTTGTCTTAGCGTCTCTCACCCGTAGGTGTTCAAAGTTTGTGAGAAGATTTGTAGCTCGGGTGCTCGTTGTTGTGGTTCTTTTCGCCGAGCTGGGAATTTGTGTTGCCTACGTAGGACAAACAGGAAGACAGCTAACGATCCGCATCCATGAACACCAACTAGCCACGAAACGACACGACCAGCTATCCTTAGTAGCCACACACGCAGATGACAAGCAACATGAGTTCGACTGGGACAACACTACTATTATAGGACAAGCCAAACAAAGAACAGCCAGGGAATTCCTAGAGGCATGGAACTCATCCACAGATTCAATCAACAAGCACATCGACCTGGACCCAATATACCGAACACTGCAACAGACAGCTGGAACTGACAACCGGAAGCGGCAGAGACAAACCACTATAAATGCAGGAGGAAACATCACAGAAGCGCTTCACAGGAGGCTGCCAAGCACTAAGGATGTCACCTAGACAGGGGACGAAACGTCTGCAAAACAAATTCCCAGCTCGGCGAACACAACCATAACAACGAGCACCCGAGCTATAAATCTTCTCACAAACTTTGAACAAACCAATGATTTTTGAAAATTAATTCCCAGGATGTGGGTGTTGCTGGCTAGGCCAGAATTTATTGCTCATCTGTGACTGGCCAGAGAACTGTTAAGAGTGAACTGCTTTGCTATGAGCTGCAGACACATGTAGACCAGACCAGGTAAGCACAGCAGTTTCCTTCCCTAAAGATGAAAACATGAAAGAACAGATGAGTTTTCCTCATGACCAACAATGGTTTCATGGTCATCGTTGGATTCTTAATACCAGACTGATAGCAAAAGCATCAAAAGGTCTGTGAGGACAAAAAGGTGAGTAATGATGAATGTTTGGTCATAAACAGACAGTTTACCACAGAGGAGAAAAGAAGCCCAGGAGGATGAAAAGGAGGTGAAAGGCCTCAGTTCTTTCCACTGTGGTAAGGTGGAACAGGTAAAGTCACAGAGCTGGTCATTGAAGAAAGACAATGTGGTAAAAGATGTGATAAATGAGGCTAAGCCTCTTACTGAAAGCTGTAAAGGAAACCTGAAGAAAAGTCAAGGAGTTGCAGGAGAGTGCACAGCCTAGGCAGGGGCTGGGTATTGACTTTGTGCCTGATCTTTATAAACACTTCAGCTCTGTGGAGTTTACTGAGGAAGAACAAGGGGAGAAGGGAAAGAAGTTATAATTTTGTGAGATACGGGATCTAAGCAGTCTTTAATAGTAAGAGGTGACCGTATTTGCACTCTTTCTGACATGTTACCTAAGACAGTGGT
Source organism: Chiloscyllium punctatum (assembly GCF_047496795.1). Classification (NCBI taxonomy): domain Eukaryota; kingdom Metazoa; phylum Chordata; class Chondrichthyes; order Orectolobiformes; family Hemiscylliidae; genus Chiloscyllium; species Chiloscyllium punctatum. The sequence goes on along the minus strand of NC_092776.1, from coordinate 64,584,002 downwards.
AATTTAGAACATAGAACAATACAGCACAGAACAGGCCCTTCAGCCCACGATGTTGTGCTGAACATTTGTCCTAGCTTAAGCACCTATCCATGTACCTATCCAATTGCCGCTTAAAGGTCGCCAATGATTCTGACTCTGCCACTCCCACAGGTAGCGCATTCCATGCCCCCACCACTCTCTGGGTAAAGAACCTACCCCTGACAGCCCCCTATACCCTCCACCCTTCACCTTAAATTTATGTCCCCTTGTAACACTCTGTTGTACCCGGAGAAAAAGTCTCTGACTGTCTACTCTATCTATTCCTCTGATCATCTTATAAACCTCTATCAAGTCACCCCTCATCCTTCGCCGTTCCAATGAGAAATGGCCTAGCACTCTCAATCTATCCTCATACGACCTATTCTCCATTCCAGGCAACATCCTGGTAAATCTCCTCTGCACCCTCTCCAAAGCTTCCACATCTTTCCAAAGTGAGGCAACCAGAACTGCACACAGTACTCCAAATGTGGCCTTACCAAGGTCCTACACAGCTGCAACATCACCTCACGACTCTTGAATTCAATCCCTCCACTAATGAACGCTAATACACTATAGGCCTTCTTACAAGCTCTATCCATCTGAGTGGCAACTTTCAAAGAGCTATGAACATAGACCCCAAGATCCCTCTGCTCCTCCACCTTACTAAGAACCCTACCGTTAACCCTGTATTCCGCATTCTTATTTGTCCTTCCAAAATGGACAACCTCACATTTGACAGGGTTGAACTCCATCTGCCACTCCTCAGCCCAGCCCTGCATCATGTCCCTTTGCAGCTGACAACAGCCCTCCTCACTATCCACAACTCCACCAATCTTCGTACCATCTGCAAATTTACTGACCCACCCTTCGACTCCCTCTGCCAAGTCATTAATAAAAATTACAAACAGCAGAGGACTCAGAACTGATCCCTGCGGAACTCTACTTGTAACTGGACTCCAGGCTGAATATTTACCATCTACCACCACTCTCTGACTTCGACCGGTTAGCCAGTTCTCTATCCAACTGGCCAAATTTCCCACTATCCCATGCCTCCTGACTTTCCGCATAAGCCTACCATGGGGAACCTTTCAAATGCCTTACTAAAATCCATGTAAACTACATCCACTGCTGTACCCTCATCCACATGCTTGGTCACCTCGTCAAAGAATTCAGTAAGACTTGTAAGGCAAGACCTACCCTTCACAAATCCATGCTGGCTGTCCCTAATCAAGCAGTGTCTTTCCAGATACTCATAAATCCTATCCCTCAGTACCCTTTCCATTAATTTGCCTACTACCGAAGTAAGACTAACTGGCCTGTAATTCCCGGAGTTATCCCTATTCCCTTTTTTGAACAGGGGTACAACATTCACCACTCTCCAGTCCCCTGGTACTACTCCCGTTGACGGTGAAGACGAAACGATCATTGTCAACGGTTCTGCCATTTCCTCTCTTGCTTCCCACATAATCCTAGGATATATCCTGTCAGGCCCGGGGGACTTGTCTATCCTCAAGTTTTTCAAAATGCCCAACACAATTTCCTTCCTAACAAGTATCTCCTCTAGCTTACCAGTCTGTTTCATAATCTCCTCTTCAACAATACGGTCCCTCTCATTTGTAAATACTGAAGAAAAGTACTCATTCAAGACCTCTCCTATCTCTTCCGACTCAATACACAGTCTCCCACTACTGTCCTTGATCGGACCTACCCTTGTTCTCGTCATTCTCATGTTTCTCACATACGCATAAAAGGCCTTGGTTAAAAAAAATCTACCTTAGCTTTCAAAACATTTATTGAAGTAGCATCAACTACTTCACGGGGCAAGGAATTCCATAAATTAATGACCCTCTTGGTTAAGAAGTTACTTCACAATTCAATCCTAAATGTGGTCCCTCTAATCTTAAGGTTCCTTTCGTCCTATCTTCAGCTTCCAGTGAGAGCATCCTCTCTACGTCAATTTGTGGAACAAATTGACATAAATTTAGCATTTCCCTGTGTAAGATTAGATTGGAGAGCCAAATCAAGACTGGGGAAGTAACAGTGGGAGTGTTTGACAGAGTATCAGTTCCAGGGATACAGTTTGTTCTTGGGAACAATTTAGCAGGATCCAAAGTGGGAGTGACACCCCTTGTTGTGGAGAAGCTAAAGGAAGACCAGGGAACTGAGGAGTTTTAAGAAATACCCTGGAAGTTTTCCAGACTGTGTAGTAACAAGATCCCATTGTCATAAATCACAGCAAGAAGTAAAAACAAAAGAGAAAGACGAAAGTGGTGAGCTTCAGTTAGCTGACACCCTGTTTGATGTAATGGTGCAGGAAGAACCTGAACAGGTAGCGGGTCAGGCAGAAAAACACTACAATAAATGCTGTATATATTGATGTGTACTTAGAAAAAGAATCGGAAAGTATTCCCAAGGGTTATTATCTTAAAGACAGAATCCTAAGACCAAAATGGAGATCACAGCAAGTTATTGCAGAGGACAAATGTGAAGAAGTACACCAGATTGTGTTGGCGGTAGCATACGCACAGGAAGTAGCTGTAGGAGGACACCAAGATGTGAGGACGACTCAGGCGAAGGTACGTCCTATTGGCTTGCACTGCACAAGAGTGTGGTTAAATTTTGCACACATATCGTATGTGTCAAATGCTAGATAAGCCACAGGCAGTAATAAAACCAGCATCATTGTTGCCAATTCCGAAATCCAAGAACATTTGACACAGGTTATCATTGGTTGTGTAGATCCCCTCCCTAAAACTAAAAGTGGAAACCAGTACTTGCTAACCATAATGGAGGTGTCCACCAGATTTCCGGAGGCAATTCCATGGCAGAATATTAAGGCAAAAAGAATGGTGGAGGAGTTAGTAACTGTCATCACGCGGTATGGGCTACCCAGAGAGATTCAATCACCCCTAGGGTATAATTTTGCTGCTAGGCTGTTTAAAAAAGTAGCTTAGGCATACAGCACTTTAAATTAAGTGCTTTTCATCATCCTGAATCCGAGGAAGCTTTGGAAAGGTGGCATCAGACCCTGAAGATCATGTTAAGTGCATACTGGCAGGATTACATGAATGACTGGGATAAAGGTATCCCATTCGTATTGTCTGCCATTACAGATGCCCAAATGAATCTACTCAGTTTACTCCCTTTGAGTTGATATTTGGGCACGGAGTGAGAAGGCTTTTGAAATGAATTAAAGAAAAATTGTCAGGACCGAAGTCAGAGATCTCAAGCTTGGATTATGTACCAGAGATGAGGGAGAGATTAAAACAAATAGGTGAGTTAGCTCAACAGCACTGAAGAGGGTACAGCATAAAATGAAGCAGATGGCAGATAAAAACTCTAAAATTCAGACGTTTTCCCATGGGGTGATGGATTGTTATTCTTACCAGTGGTAGGAGATCCTTTAAAAGCCAGGTTTAGTGGTCTCTATCCCAATTGAGAAAAAATTAAGTCAGGTAAACTATCTGGTAAAGATGCCGATCAGAACAGCTGTATTGGGTATCTCATATGAATATATTGAAACCTTCCTATAATAAAGAGGGGGAACTGGAGAAACAGGTGTTAGTTTCTGCCCCGCAGACTAAGTAATCAAATCCAGATGTTGTGGAGTTTGATGTGCCTCAAAATATGTTAAACGACGATGAAGTCCTTGAGGAGTGCTGACAAACTTCTCTCTCTTCATGGAGTTGTGGTTTCTTCGTACAATAAACTCTGTCATTGAATCCCGATTCTGACTCCAAGACTGGTGATTTTCCCCACAACAGCTGTAACAAAATTGGACTCATACACAATACTGTATCAAGAAAGTTGGACAAGCCACTTACACCACAAAGTTGGACTTATTGGCAAGTACCTTTATCGGAGAAAGGGAATGAAGTTCCTGCATTTGTGATCTAAAATGAGCTATATCAATTCAAAGTGATGCCTTTTGGAATGAAGAATGCACCAAAAACTCATGAACAGAGTTGTGGCCAGACTAACAAATTGTGTAGTTTAACTGGACGATGTAATGATCTTTAGCAAGTCATGAAAAGATCACATGGCGTAGTTGGTAGAGCTCTGTGAATGATTACAAGAAGCAAAACTGGTAATAAACTTAAAGGAAACAGAAGACCCTACGAAATGCCAAAACGAACGTCATCGAGGAATTTCATGACCAACTTCAAGAACATAAAGAAGTAGGAGCAGGAGTAGGCCATTGGGCCCTTCAAGCCTGCTCCATCATTCAGAAAGATAACGGCTGATCCTGTCATGGACTCAAATCCACTTATCTGTGCTCTCAGCATATCCCTTAAATCCTTTATTGTTAAAAAAAAATCTACCTTAGCTTTAAAAATATTGAAGTAGCATCAACTACTTCACGGGGCAAGGAATTCCATAAATTAATGACCCTCTTGGTTAAGAAGTTACTTCACAATTCAATCCTAAATGTGGTCCCTCTAATCTTAAGGTCCCTTTCGTCCTATCTTCAGCTTCCAGTGAGATCATCCTCTCTACGTCTATCTTTTCAGTCCCCTTCATGATTTTATATGTTTCTATAAGATCCCCTCATTCTTCTGAATTCCAATGAATATATCCCAATCAATTCTCCATCTCTCCTCATAAGCCAACCTCCTCAACTCCAGAATCAACCGAGTGAACCTCCTGTGCACCCCCTTCAGTGCCAGTACATCCTTTCTCATGTAAGGAGACCAAAAGAAGAAAGAGGTGCTTCGATTTTTGGGACCAAGTGGATTTTACCAGAGGTTTGTCCCAAACTTCAGCAACGTGGTGGCACCGCTAACAGGTTTACTAAAGAAGAATACAAAATTTCAGTGGATAGAACAATGTTAGGAGGCATTTGACAATTTAACAGCAGTATTAACCATCCCACCAGTTTTAGCTAAACCAAATTTTTTGAAACATGTCAATGTTGCAATTGATACTAGCAATATTGGAGTTGGAGCTGTACTGCTAGAGGAAGATGACGATGGAATTGAATTGGCTACTTTTCAAAGGAACCCAACACCCACCAAAGAAAATGCTCTAGCACTGAAAAAGAATTACTGACTTTGGTACTAACCTTATAACATTTTAATGTTTATGTGACAAACAATGTGTTGGAGACAGAGTTAAAAATCACACAACACCAGGTTATAGTCCAACAGGTTTAATTGGAAGCACATTAGCTTTTGGAGCGACGCTCCTTCATCACCTGATGATGATCAGGTGATGAAGGAGCGTCGCTCCAAAAGCCAATGTGCTTCCAATTAAACCTGTTGGGCTATAACCTGGTGTTGTGTGATTTTTAATTTTGTACACCCCAGTCCAACACTGGCATCTCCAAATCATGTGTTGAAGACAGTTGTGTACACTGACTACAATCCTCTTGCATTCTTGGAAAGATTTAAAGACAAAAATATGAGACTATTTCATTGGAGTCTTATGTTCAAGACTTTAAATTTACAAAATGTACTTGTTGCAGGTAGTGAAAATATGAAAGGTAAAGTATAGATAAGATGGGACCGATTCCAATGTTTTATATATGTTTGCAGAAATTAGTATGAAAATATAATTTAGATTAATGGCCTATGCATTTCATTGTAATGGCATTAAGAATGTTATATCAATGTTTGCAGAAATTAGTATGAAAGTACAATTTAGATTAACTTCGTATCTATTTCAGTGTAACGAGATTAAGAATTAGAAAAAAAATGAAGTAATCTTTTCATTATGCTGGTTCATTTTTCCCTTAAGTGGGGAGGTTTGTACTATACCTTTAAGAGAGAGGGAATGCTGCTCTGAACTGAGAGATTACAAACGGGTGACTGTCTGTGTGGAGTTTACACATTCGCCCAGTGTCTGCGTGGGTTTCCTCCGGGTGCTCCCACAGTCCAAAGATGTGCAGGGCAGGTGAATTGGCCATGCTAAATTGCCCATAGTGTTAGGTGCATTAGTCAGAGAGGAAATGGGTCTGGGTGGGTTGCTCTTTGGAAGGTCGGTGTGGACTGGTTGGGCTAAAGGGCCTGTTTCTACACTGTAGGGAATCTAATCTAAACACCTGTGTATATGAGGTAAAAACAATGACTGCAGATGCTGAAAACCAAATACTGGATTAGTGGTGCTGGAAGAGCACAGCAGTTCAGGCAGCATCCAACGAGCAGCGAAATCAACGTTTCGGGCAAAAGCCCTTCATCAGGAATAAAGGCAGTGAGCCTGAAGCATGGAGAGATAAGCTAGAGGAGGGTGGGGGTGGGGAGAGAGTAGCATAGAGTACAATGGGTGAGTGGGGGAGGAGATGAAGGTGATAGGTGAAGGAGGAGAGGGTGGAGTGAATAGGTGGAAAAGAAGATAGGCAGGTCGGACAAGTCAAGGAGACAGTAACTGAGCTGCAAGTTTGAAACTAGGATGAGGTGGGGGAAGGGGAAATGAGGAAGCTGTTGAAGTCCACATTGATGCCCTGGGGTTGAAGTGTTCCGAGGCGGAAGATGAGGCGTTTTTCCTCCAGGCGTCGGGTGGTGAGGGAGCGGCGGTGAAGGAGGCCCAGGACCTCCATGTCCTCGGCAGAGTGGGAGGGGGAGTTGAAATGTTGGGCCACGGGGCGGTTTGGTTGATTGGTGCGGGTGTCTCGGAGATGTTCCCTAAAGTGCTCTGCTAGGAGGCGGCAAGTCTCCCCAATGTAGAGGAGACCACATCGGGAGCAACGGATACAATAAATGATATTGGCGGATATGCAGGTGAAACTTTGATGGATGTGGAAGGCTCCTTTAGGGCCTTGGATAGAGGTGAGGGAGGAGGTGTGGGCACAGGTTTTACAGTTCCTGCGGTGGCAGGGGAAAGTGCCAGAATGGGAGGGTGGGTTGTAGGGGGGTGTGGACCTGACCAGGTAGTCACGGAGGGAACGGTCTTTGCGGAAGGCGGAAAGGGGTGGGGAGGGAAATATATCCCTGGTGGTGGGGTCTTTTTGGAGGTGGCGGAAATGTCGGTGGATGATTTGGTTGATGCGAAGGTTTGTAGGGTGGAAGGTGAGCACCAGGGACGTTCTGTCCTTGTTACGGTTGGATGGGTCTGAGGGCGGAGGTGCGGGATGTGGACGAGATGCGTTGGAGGGCATCTTTAACCACGTGGGAAGGGAAATTGCGGTCTCTAAAGAAGGAGGCCATCTGGTGTGTCCTATGGTGGAACTTGTCCTCCTGGGAGCAGATACGGCGGAGGCGGAGAAATGATGACTAGAGGGCAGTTTCAGATTGTACTGGAGAATTGAAAAATGTAATATTTGTCTGTGAAATGGATATCTGAGTTTTAGTTGCAGTTTCGATAACAATTCAAATTTAACCAATCAGTTTAAATTATGCCCTAGGATATTAAAACCCAATCGAGTTTGAATTTATTGTTTTTGCTAAAATTGAACTGATGATCCAGTGTTCGGGATATAAAAATGCAAGCATTGTTAAAATTGGCAACAGAGCAACGACCATCGAGAGAGACTCAAGAAATCAGGAAACACTCTATCAAATGTACCTTTTCATATGAAACATATTCGTAGTAAAAACAAAGACGACGACCCAGGGAGATCTTCAGTCGGAAGAATACAGACACCAAAAATGACCGTAGCTGTGTAGTTTTAAACCTAAGTTAATGTAATTTTAGTAAGTGTCTTATTGGAACAGCATACTGTTATAGAGTTGGAAGCAGATAATAAGCCATAAAGAGAAAGGAGAGTTAGAGTTGTGAATAGGTGTTGTTTAATGTTCATTTTTAAGAGTTAAAAAAATAAATTGAGTTATTTTCTTTAAATAGTGTTATTTGCGAGTTATCTGTCACTCATGTTTTAACAGACTATGAGGCAAGGTGAGCTTTTCTGTGTTTGGTTTAATTAACTGATGAGTTCACCGCTGTGTCATAACACCTCAGTGGGACAAACCTATCCAGCACTCGCAGCAAGTACTCCCGAAGCAACCTCCACATTTCTGTCATGCATTTCCCTGAGAATATCTGTTCCCAGTTTATGCTCGGCAGTTCCTGCCTAATAGACAATAGACAATGGGTGCAGGAGTAGGCCATTCTGCCCTTTGAGCCTGCACCACCATTCAATATGATCATGGCTGATCATCCTTAATCAGTATCCTGTTCCTGCCTTATCTCGATATCCCTTGACTCCACTATCCTTGAGAACTCTATGCAACTCTTTCTTAAATGAATCCAGACTGGGCCTCCACTGTCCTCTGGGGCAGAGCATTCCACACAGCCACCACTCTCTGGGTGAAGACGTTTCTCCTCATCTCTGTCCTAAATGGTCTACCCCGTATTTTTAAGCTGTGTCCTCTGGTTCGGCACTCACCCATCAGCGGAAAGATGTTTCCTGCCTCCAGCGTGTCCAATCCTTTAATAATCTTATATGTCTCAATCAGATCCCCTCTGAGGGTATACAAGCCCAGTCGCTCTAGTCTTTCAGCGTAAGGTAGTCCCGCCATGCCAGGAATTGACCTCGTGAACCTACGCTGCACTCCCTCAATAGCCAGAATGTCTTTCCTCAAATGTGGAGACCAGAACTGCATACAATACTCCAGGTGTGGTCTCACCAGGGCCCTGTAAAGCTGCAGAAGAACCTCTTTGCTTCTATACTCAATCCCTCTTGTTATGAAGGCCAGCCTTCTTCACTACCTGCTGTACTTGCATGCTTACCTTCATTGACTGGTGTACAAGAACACCCAGATCTCTTTGTACTGCCCCATTACCTAAATTGATTCATAGAACATAGAGAACATAGAACAATACAGCACAGAACAGGCCCTTCGGCCGACGATGTTGTGCTGAACATTTGTCCTAGCTTAAGCACCCATCCATGTACCTATCCAATTGCCGCTTAAAGGTCGCCAATGATTCTGACTCTGCCACTCCCACAGGCAGCGCATTCCATGCCCCCACCACTCTCTGGGTAAAGAACCCACCCCAGACTTCTCCCCTAACCTTCCACCCTTCATCTTAAATTTATGTCCCCTTGTAACACTCTGTTGTACCCGGGGAAAAGGTTTCTGACTGTCTACTCTATCTATTCCTCTGATCATCTTATAAACCTCCATCAGGTCACCGCTCATCCTTCACCATTCCAATGAGAAAAGGCCTAGCACTCTCAACCAATCCTCATACGACCTATTCTCCATTCCAGGCAACATCCTGGTAAATCTTCTCTGCATCCGCTCCAAAGCTTCCACATCTTTCCTAAAGTGAGGCGACCGAAACTGCACACAGTACTCCAAATGTGGCCTAACCAAAGTCCTGTACAGCTGCAACATCACTTCACGACTCTTGAATTCAATCCCTCTGCTAATGAACTCTAATACTCCATAGGCCCTCTTACAAGCTCTATCCACCTGAGTGGCAACTTTCAAAGATCTATGAACATAGACCCCAAGATCCCTCTGCTCCTCCATCTTACTAAGAACCCTACCGTTAACCCTGTATTCCGCATTCTTATTTGCCTTTCCAAAATGGACAACCTCACACTTGACAGGATTGAACTTCATCTGCCTCTCCTCAGCCCAGCCCTGCATCATGTCCCTTTGGAGCCGACAACAGCCCTCCTCACTGTCCACAACTCCACCAATCTTCGTACCATCTGCAAATTTACTGACCCACCCTTCGACTCCCTCTGCCAAGTCATTAATAAAAATTACAAACAGCAGAGGACCCAGAACTGATCCCTGCGGAACTCCACTTGTAACTGGGCTCCAGGCTGAATATTTACCATCTACCACCACTCTCTGACTTCAACCAGTTAGCCAATTTTCTATCCAATTGGCCGAATTTCCCTCTATCCCATGCCTCCTGACTTTCCGCATAAGCCTACCATGGGGAACCTTATCAAATGCCTGACTAAAATCCATGTACACTACATCCACTGCTCTACCCTCATCCACATGCTTGGTCACCTCCTCAAAGCATTCAATAAGACTTGTAAGGCAAGACCTTCACAAATCCGTGCTGGCTGTCCCTAATCAAGCAGTGTCTTTCCAGATACTCATAAATCCTATCCCTCAGTACCCTTTCCATTACTTTGCCGACCACCGAAGTAAGACTAACTGGCCTGTAATTCCCAGGGTTATCCCGATTCTCTTTTTTGAACAAGGGCACAACATTCGCCACTCTCCAGTCCCTGGTACCACCACCGTTGACAGTGAAGATGAAAAGATCATTGCCAACGGTTCTGCAATTTCCTCTCTTGCTTCCCACATAATCCTCGGATATGTCCCGTCAGGCCCGGGGGACTTGTCTATCCTCAAGTTGTTCAAAATGTCCAACACATCTTCCTTCCTAACAAGTATCTCTTCGAGCTTAACCAGTCCATTTCACACTCTCCTCTTCAACAATACGTTCCCTCTCGTTTGTAAATACTGAAAAGTACTCATTCAAGACCTCTCCTATCTCCTCCGACTCCATACACAGTCTCCCACTACTGTCAGACCTACCCTTGTTCTCATCATTCTCATGTTTCTCACATACACATCAAATGCCTTGGGGTTATCCTTGATCCTATCCGTCAAAGATTTTTCATGCCCTCTCTTAGCTCTCCTAATCCCTTTCTTCAGCTCCCTTCTGGCTATCCTGTATCCCTCCAATGCTCTGTCTGAACCTTGTTTCCTCAACCTTATGTAAGCCTCCTTCTTCCTCTTTACACGACATTCAACCTCCCTCGTAAACCGAGGTTCCCTCACACGACCATCTCTTTCCTGCCTGACAGGTACATACATATCAAGGACACGTCGTATTTGTTCCTTGAAAAAGTTCCACATTTCCACGACATCCTTCCCTGACAGCCTATGCTCCCAACTTATGCTCCTCAGATCCGGTCTTACAGCATCGTAGTTACCCTTCCCCCAATTGTAAAACCTACCCTGTTGCATGCACCTATATCTCTCCATAACCAAGGTGAAAGTCACAGAATTGTGGTCACCATCACCAAAATGTTCACCCACTAACAAGCCCATCACTTGTCCCGGTTCGTTACCAAGTACCAAATCCAATATGTCCTCCCCTCTGGTCGGACAATCTACATACTGCGTTAGAAAAGCTTCCTGGACACACTGCACAAACACCACCCCATCCAATCTACTTGATCTAAGGAGCTTCCAATCAATATTTGGGAAGTTGAAATCACCCATGACTACTACCATGTGGCTTCTGCACCTTTCCAAAATCTGTTTCCCAATCTGTTTCTCCACATCTCTGCCGCTATTTGGGGGGCCTATAGTAAAGACCCAACAAGGAGACTGCTCCTTTCCTATTTCTGACTTCAGCCCATACTACCTCCAAAGGGAGATCCCTCTCGAACTGCCTTTCTGCAGCCATTATACCATTTCTAATTAGCAACGCCACCCCCTCCCTAATCTTACTGAAACATCTGTAACCAGGAACCTCCAACAACCATTCCTGTCCCGTTTCCGTGATGGCCACAACATCGTAGTCCCAGGTACCGATCCACATCTTAAGGGCACCCACCTTATTTCTGATACTCCTTGCGTTAAAGTATACACACTTGATCCCATCTCTGTGTCCGCAAGTATTCCGTGTCAGTGCTACCTTCTCCACAGCCTCCCTACATTCTTGGACATCCTGACAAACAGCTAACCTCCTTGCTGGACTACAAGTCCGGATCCCATCCCCCTGCCAAATTAGTTGAAATCCCCCCGAAGAGTGCGAGCAAACCTACCTCCCAGGATATTGGTGCCCTTCTGATTCAGGTGCAACCCGTCCTGCTTGTACAGGTCCCACCTTCCCCAGAATGCAGTCCAATTGTCCAAATACCTGAAGTCCTCCCTCCTCCACCATCCTTGCAGCGACATGTTCAACTGCACTCTCTCCCTAGTCCTTGCCTGTCATGTGGCACCAGCAACAACCCAGAGACGACGACTCTGTCTGTCCTAGCTTTTAGCTTCTAGCCTAACTCTCTTAGCTCCTGAATGACCTCCCCACCCCTTTTCCTACCTATGTCGTTGGTGCCAATGTGCATCATGACTTCTGGCTGCACACCCTCCCCCTTAAGGATTCTGAAGACATGGTCCGAGACGTCTCAGACCCTGGCACCCGGGAGGCAACAAACCATCCGAGAGTCTCACCCATGTTCACAGAACCGCCTGTCCGTCCTTCTAACTATAGAGTCTCCTATAACTAGTGCTCTCCTCCTCTCCCCCTTTCCCTTCTGAGCCTCAGAGCCGGACCTCAAGCCAGAGACCCGGCCACTGCAGCTTTGTCCTGCTAGGCCTTCCCCCCTAACAGTATCCAAAGCGGTATACTTATTGTTGAGGGAAAAGACTACAGGGGATCCCTGCACTGCCTGCTTTCTCCCTTCCCACCTCTAATTGTTACCCAGCTACCTCTGTTCTCTGGCATAACTGTGTCCCTGTAGCATCTAGCTATCACCCTCTCAGCCTCTCGAATAATCCTCAGTTCATCCAACTCCAGCTCCAGTTCCCTAACGCATTCTGTGAGGAGCAGGAGCTGACTGCATTTCCTGTAGATGAAGTCGGCAGAAGCATTGGTGGTCACCCCTACCTCAAACATCCTGCAGGAGGAACATTCCACTGCCTGCACTGCCATTACTCTACACTTAGTCTCCAAAACAAGAAGACTGAGTAGCTTACTTGTGGACTTTAAAGTTAAGTTAGAGGAGGAGGATGGGAGGGAGGCCCTACTTTGTAGGGCCTGGGGTCTAGAACACACCCACTCAAACATCAATCACTTACCTTCCCGACCAGCTCTGCGCTCCAACTTCACTTCCACCCAGCTCGCGCCGCTCTCTGCTGTGAAAAGACCGTTGGCGTCGAGGTAAGTTCTTAAATATCAATCACTTACCTTCCCGACCAGCTCTGCGCTCCAACTTCACTTCCACCCAGCTCGCGCCGCTCTCTGCTGTGAAAAGACCGTTGGCATCAAGGTAAGTTCTTAAATATCTATCACTTACCATTCCATTTAGGTAGTAATCTGCCTTCCTGTTCTTGCCACCAAAGTGGATAACCATACATTTATCCACATTAAACTGCATCTGCCATGCATCTGACCACTCACCCTGTCCAGGTCACCCTGTAATCTCCTAACATCCTCCTCACATTTCACCCTGCCACCCAGCTTAGTATCATCAGCAAATTTGCTAATGTTATTACTAATACCATCTTCTATATCATTAATATATATTGTAAAAAGCTGCGGTCCCAGCACCGACCCCTGCGGTACCCCACTGGTCACTGCCTGCCATTCCGAAATGGAACCGTTTATCACTACTCTTTGTTTCCTGTCAGCCAACCAACTTTCAATCTAAGTTTCTACTTTGCCCCCAATACCATGTGCCCTAATTTTGCTCACTAACCTCCTATATGGGACTTTATCAAAAGCTCTCTGAAAGTCCAGGTACACGACATCTACTGGATCTCCCTCGTGCATCTTCAGAGTTACATCCTCAAAAAATTCCAGAAGATTAGTCAAGCATGATTTCCCCTTCATAAATCCATGCTGACTCTGACCCACCTTTTACTACTATCCAGATGTGTCGTAATTTCATCCTTTATCAGCATCTTTCCCACTACTGAAGTCAGACTAACTGGTCTATAATTTCCTGCTTTCTCTTTCCCACCTTTCTTAAAAAGTGGTGCAACATTAGCCACCCTCCAATCCACAGGAACTGATCCTGAATCTATCGAACTCTGGAAAATAATCACCAACGCGTCCACGATTTCTCGAGCCACCTCCTTCATTACCCTGGATGTAGACCATCAGGCCCCGGGGACTTATCAACCTTCAGCCCTAACAATCTCTCCAACACCAATTCCTGGCAAATATAAATTCCTTTAAGTTCAGGTCCTTCAGCCACTGTTACCTCAGGGAGATTGCTTGTGTCTTCCCCAGTGAACACAGATCTGAAGTACCAATACAATACTTCTGTCATTTCTTTGTTCCCCATAATTAATTCCCCTGTTTCTGACTTCAAGGGCCCAATTTTCATCATAACCATTTTTTTGCCTTTCACATACCTAAAAAAGCTTTTACTATCCTCCTTTATATTTTTGGCCAGTTTACCTTCATACCTCATTTTTCTCTGCGTATTTCCTTCTTAGTAATCCTCTGTTGTTCCCAGTCCTCTGTTTTCCCACTTGTCTTTGCTATGTTATATTTTTTCTCTTTTAACTTTATATGTTTCTTAACTTCCCTTGTCAGCCATGGCCACCCATGCTTCCTTCTAGGATCTTTCTTCCTTTTTGGAATGAACTGATCCTGCATCTTCTGCATTATACACAGAAATATCTGCCATTGTTCCTCCACTGTTATCCCTGCTAAGGTATTGCACCATTGAACTTTTGCCAGCTCCTCCCTCATAGCTGCATAGTTCCCTTTATTCAACTGAAATATTGTCACTACTGATTGTACCCTCTCCCTCTCAAATTGCAGATTGAAGCTTATTGTATTATGGTCACTACTTCCCAATGGCTCCTTCACTTTGAGGTCCCTGATCAATTCTGGTTCATTGCACAATACCAGATCCAGAATTGCCTTCTCCCTGGTAGACTCCAGCACCAGCTGTTCTAAGAATCTATCCCGGAGGCACTCCACAAAGTCTCTTTCTTGAGGTCCAATACCATTCTGATTCTCCCAGTCTACCTGCATGTTGAAATCCCCCATAACAACATCTTTGCGACAGGCCAATTTCAGCTCCTGATTCAACTTACATCCGACATCCAGACTACTGTTTGGGGGCCTGGAGATAACTCCCAAGACGGTCTTTTTACCCTTAGAATTTCTCAGCTCTATCCATACTGACTCTACATCCCCTGATTCTAGGTTATCCCGCGCAAGGGACTGAATATCATCCCTTACAAACATGGCCACCCCACCCCCTCTGCCTGTCAGTCTGTCCTTACGATAGCACATGTAGCCTTGAATATTCATTGCCCAGGCCCTGTCCACTTGAAGCCACGTCTCAGTTATCCCCACAATGTTGTATCTGCCAATTTCCAAAAGAGCCTTAAGATCATCCATCTTATTTCTAATGCTTCGTGCATTCATATATAGTAGTTTTAATTTGTTACTGCCCTCACCCTTCCCATCAACTCCTATTTCACTCAACCTTACAGCATGATCCCTTTTTGAGTTTTCTGCTTCATTGATACAGTTGTCTTTCTTGATTTCCCTTGTTCTAACTTTCCCTTCAATTTCCTTCTTAAACATCCAGTTTGTAATTTCTCCTCCCCCAATTAAATACACTCCCATACCATTTTTACCCATTCACTCCATTTGACTGAATACCTTAGAGCTTTTTTACATCCTCCTCACCACTCACATTCTAACACTGTTTGGTGCCATCAGCAGACTTGGAAATATTGCACTTGATTCCCTCAACCAAATGTTTGATATGCATTGGGAATAGCTGAGGTCCAAGCACAGATCTCTGTGATACCCCACATGCCTTCCACACCAGACAGTGCTCCTTTATTCCAATGTTGCTGGCTCAAGATGGCAGTGGTGTAGGCCTTTTTTATTCTCTAACTTTTGTCCCCTCCTTTTTTTTTAACTGATTGACCTTGGACACTATAGGCGGCGTCGAAACCCCAATAAGCATTCTTAGGTGGTCTCAAGCAGGGCTCAGGGAGCAGACCTTGTGCGGGGCCCAGGGAATAGACCTCAAGCCGGTCCCAGGCCAGAGGAGAATGTTTTTCCAGAGCAAGCACAGCATTTGGAATTGGCGAATGCTACAGCAGCAGAGGGGACATCAGTGAGATAGGCCCAGTGGCAAAATATGCTGTCTGAGAATCAGTGAACTCTTTGTTGGGTCGGTCCAACAAAGGTGGCAGCAAAGTGATGATGGAAGGGCATCACAGCGACATCAATGAGGTTGACCTAGAAGTGAGAGATGTGAATCTAATGTTGGTGCAGGAGACAATGAGGTGATCATAGAGGAGTATCAGCCTAGTGGTGAAGCGGTTGTGGAATGATGGCAGCCCAGGCATCTTTAATGGCAATAAGTTGGCTCAGGACCAATGGTCACTCTTCAAGCTGAAGCTTTCTTAAATTGTTCACCATTTTATAGTGACAAATAAAGTGTTTCACTGTATTTTACTGCATTTCTACTGTAAAATAGACCTGACAATAAAACCAGCACCACAAAATTCTACTCACTGTTTTCTGCCACCTGTCCTACTCTAAAACCATGTCCATATATTAGCCCCAATCCCATAAGATTTGATTTTGCACTTGGAACTTCATAAACATCTTTCTGAAAACCCAAATACATTGCATCCATTGTTCTCCATAATTCATCTAGTCATTGGTTTCTCAAATATGATTCCTAATTCACAAATATATGTTGATTTCATCTATTCCTTTCTTTCAATTCCAATAATTGCACCAAAACCATTATTTACTAATTTCTTTCTATTCCCTTTTTCTCACCAGATTTAAAGTTCCTCATATTGCTGGAAAGATTTTTTTTGTTGTTCTTGTTTATTTCTGCAAAGACAGAATTGAAACAGTTGCTTCACGGTTGTGCAACCTCTGTGGTTTTAGTCTGTAAGAAAGTTGCACTTGTTTGCTCTAACCTTTCCCATTGGCATACTTGTAGAATTTATGACTGCTCACTGTTGTAGCCCTTGTTAATGCACTCTTCAGAAACCCATCAATTCCTTATGTTGCTCATCTTCCATATCTGTATAATCACAGAAGCATAGACTCTGGTGCCATTAGAAATATAGCATGATCTACAAGAAATCAAGCATTTTCCCAGACTGTGTGGGTAACCAGATCCCACTATCACAAATCACAGCATGAAGCGAGAAATAAAGAGAAAGATGAAGGAGCTGAGTTTCAGTTAGTAGATACCCTGTTTGACGTAATAGTGCAGGAAAAACCTGAACAGGCAGAGGGTCAGGCAGAAGTGCTTAGTCCTGAAAGAATAAGAGATTTGCAACAGCAATTCAAGACGATAAAACATATATATGTGGATGTGTACTTCAAAAAGGAAGCAGAGAATATTCCACAGGGTTATTATCTGAAAGATAGAACCCTAAGATGGAAATGGAGACCAAGCAGTTTTGTGCAGAGGAGAAATGGGTCGATGTGAACCAGATTGTGTTGCCAGTAGCATACAGACAGGAAGTGTTACGGGTAGCACATGAACTACCTGTGGGAGGTCACCTAGGGGTACGAAAGGCTCAGGCTAAGGTACAAAAACATTTTTTATTGGCCTGGAATGTACAACAATGTGGTTAACTTGTACTATATGTGTCATACGTGCCAAATGCTAGGTAAGCCACAGGCAGTAATAAAACCAGCACCTTTGGTGCCAATTCCTACAGTTGAAGAACCTTTCATGCCAGTTATAATTGATTGTGTAGGTCCCCTCCCTAAAACTAAAAGTGGGAACCAGTACTTGTTGACTATAATGGATACGCCTACCAGATTTCCGGAGGCAATTCCACTACGGAATATCGAGGCAAAAAAAGTGGTAGAGGAGTTAGTAGCTTTCTTCTCACGGTATAGGCTACCCAGAGAGATTTGGTTGGACCAAGGGCCAAATTTTACTGCTAGGCTGTTTAAGGAGATTGTGAATAGCTTAGGTATACAGCATTTTAATTCCACTGCGCATCAAACTGAATCCCACGAAGCTTTAGAAGGGTGGCATTAGACCTTGAAGACCATGTTGAGAGCATACTGTCAGGATTAGCCAAATGATTGGGATAAAGGTATCTCATTTGTATTGTTTGCCATTAGAGATGCTCCAAATGAATCTACTCAGTTCACTCTCTTCGAATTAATATTCAGGCATTAAGTGAGAGTTCCTTTGAAATCAATTGAAGAAAAATTGACAGGACCAAAGTCGGAGATCTCACACTTAGATTATGTATCGGAGGTGAAGGAGAAATTAAATAAAGTAGTGAGTTAGCGAAACAGCACCTAAAGAGGGCACAGTGTAGAATGAAGGAGGCAGCAGATAAAAGCTCTGAGACTGGATGTTTTCCTGAGGGGATAACGTGTTAGTACTGTTACCAGTGTAGCAGATCCCTTCAAAACCAGTTTTAGTGGTTCCTATTAAACTAAGAAAAAGTCGAGCCTAGTGAATTATTTAAAGATGCCAGATCGAAAAAAGGTATCAAGTATGTCATGTGAACCCGTTGAAACTGTATTTATACTGGAGAGAAAGAACTGGAGAAACAGGTGTTAGCTACTACCCCGCAGAGTGAGGAATCAAATCCAGATGATATGGATTTTGAGGTGCCTCAAAATAGATTTAAAAATGAAAAAGTCCTTGAGGAGTAGGATAGGTTAGTAAACTATTTATTTCAGGAGCACTGAAAACAGTTGAAAGATTTGTTCCTGCAGAATAAGGACATATGTAAGAATCAGTTGGGGAGGATTAATGCTACTGTACATGAAGTAGACATAGGGAATACTGCTCCGATAAAAGAACACCTCAATCAGCTCAATCCTTTCAAAGCCAAACAGGTCCAGAAGGAGGTGGAGGCCAGGTTTGACGAGGACATCATCAAACCAAGCCAGAGCGAGTGGAGTTCATCGATGTCTTAGTTCGCAGACAGGATGGGACTCAACACTTCTGCATGACTTTTCAGAAGGTGAACACTGTTACAAATTCGGACTCATATTCAATTCCTCAATTGGAGGACTGTATCGAGAAAGTCGGAAAAGCCAGTTACATCACCAAGTTGGACTTAATGTGTGGTTACTGGCTGGTACTGTTATCAGAGATGGCAAAAGAAATTTCTGTGTTTGTAACCCCAAATGGGCTATATCAGTTTAAAGTGATGCCCTTTGGAATGAAGAACGCACCCGCCACATTCCAAAGACTCATGAATAGAGTTATGGCTGGGTTAATAACTGCGCAGTCTATTTGGACAATGTAGTGGTCTTTAGTAAGTCCTGGAAAGATCACATGGCATAGTTGGCAGATTTCTTGAAATAACTACAAGAAGCAAAACTGGTGATAAACTTGTATAAAACTGAATGCGTGAAAGCAGAAGTGGCGTCCTTGGGACATAACGTTGATCGTGGAAAGTTGACCCTACAGAACGCAAAGACGAAGGCCATCAAGGAACTTCTATAACCAAACTTGAAGAAAGAGGTGCTTCAACTCTTAGAACTCAGCGGATTCTATCAGAAGTTTGTTCCAAACTTTAGCAGTGTAGTCGCACTGTTAACCGATTTGCAGAAGAAGAACACACAGTTTCGGTGGAGAGAACCATGCCAGGAGGCATTCGACCATTTGAAAGCCACGTTAAAAACCAAACAAGTTTTAGCTACACCAAACTCTTTAAAACCTTTTAAAGTTGCTATCGATGCTGGTGACATTGGAGTTAGAGCTGTATTCCTCCAGGAAAATGAGGATGGAATTAAACTGCCAATTGGTTACATTTCAAAAAAGATTAATATCCACCAAAGGAAATACTCCAGGATCGAAAAAGAACTATTGAGTTTCGTCTTGGACTTTCAACATTTTAATGTACATGTCACAAACAATGTGTCGGAGATGGTTGTGTACATGGATCACAATCCTCTTACATTATTAGAACACTTTAAAAGCAAGCATATGAGACTATTTCATTGGAGTCTTATGTTACGGACTTTTAATTTAAAAATCGTACATGTTGCAGATCATAAGACTGTAATTGCAGAGGAGTTATTGTGGTTTAACTGATAAAGTTTAGATGAGATTTGTATTTATTTAATGTTATATATGTATAGGTGTATGGGAAGAAGTTAAGGTGAACTTATATTCAAGTTATCTTTATGTTAAGGTAATGTGTTTAAAAAAGAAGAAAAATGTGAAGCCACATTTTCATTATGATGGTCCATTTTTTTTCTTAAGGGGGGGAGGTACTACAAAGATGTGGGTGTACAGTAACTTTAAGAGAATTAAAAGCTAGAAGAATTACCTGACAGCACGAAGTATTCTAAATAAGGTAGCAATGTAACATTTGGTCAAAAGCTAAAGTACCTGGCTTGCCTGGAAATCACAAAACAGATTTGAAATAGGCCAATCAGTTTAAATTATTACCGAAAAATACCAAACTCTAATCAAGTTTGAATTTAGTATATGGACAATCTTAAAAGCCAATGATATAATCCAATGCTTTGGGTGTATAAGACTGGGGAGAATTGAACAGTTGGGAGGAGCATTGCCAAGCCAATGGCATCTGCAGACTGCCTGGAGAATAGCTCTCTTAAAGATACCTTTATCGATTTGTGGCCAGTGAAGCATAATCCCTAAGAAGAAGAAAAGATGATCCAAATAGAAGATTCAACTGCTGGTTGGTTTTGAAAACTTGAATTTTTGGTAAATTTTAATCGGGGGTTTTATTGGACTCGTACAGTAGAAGGTAAAAGATAGGTTAGAAGAAGGAGTTGTAAATAGTTGTTAGTTAATTATATTTTAAGAAATAAAATGGCTAATCTTTATTTTAAAAAGTTCTTGGCCTCTCGAATTTTCAGATTACTGAATGGGATAAATCTTTTTCAAGAATCCAGAGAAAGTATATTCCTGTCAGGGTGAAAGGGAAGGCTGGTAGGTATAGGGAATGCTGGATGACTAAAGAAATTGAGGGTTTGGTAAAGAAAAAGAAGGAAGCATATGTCAGGTACAGTCAGGATAGATCGAGTGAATCCTTAGAAGATTATAAAGAAAGTAGGAGCATACTTAACAGGGAAATCAGGAGGGCAAAACGGGGACATGAGATAGCTTTGGCAAATAGAATTAAGGAGAATCCAAAGGTCACAGAGACCACCACCTGTAGGCAGTCATGCTGGTAGGATTCCAAGTCAGAGGAAGTAGGAAAGAGGGTAGTGGGATTCACTGGAGGGGCACGGCAAAATGATAGTTTTGGCTTGGACAACAGCATGACCACATGCCCAATCCTGCAGGCTTGGGTGCCAGCATGGGTGCCAGTGGCAGCGATGGTGCAGAGGCAGGTTGGCAGGTTATGGACCATCCGTAGTAATTGAGATAAGTAATAGGCCACTGGGCGGTTCGGACTGCTATGATTTTGGATCAGGGGTTCACTGGTGAAACCATCTCATTCATTAGCACAGAGGATGAAAGACTTACAGTAATCAGGTAAGCCCAAGATTGAGCCCTGTGTCAGAGTTTCTCAAACGCTCACAGCCGCTCGGGGGTTCAATCAATAGAACAAGGTTGACTCTTGAGGGTAACTTGATGCAAAATCATATCCATTCATTCAGGCACCCACTGACAGCAATAGTTCACCACATTGAGAAAAGGCAGCATCTCCTGTTGTGTAGAGGGTTGTCAAGCATCGAGAATGTCAGCAACATGATCAGGACCCAGGTGATGGGTACTGTTCACCAGGATGCATCCTAAATATTCTACTCAGGTCTGACATCCCCATTGTAGCTTGGCAGCAGAAACGTGATACGCACAGGAGGCTGAGTAGATCAACAAGGTCACAGAGCCCCGATGACAGTCAATGTGGGACTCCGAGATGACGAGCAGGTTGTCAGCATATTGCAACACAGTGCTACCACAAGGCAGAGAGAGCTGAGACAGATCCCTTCGCACCTTAACAGCGTACACTGCAGGGCTTTTCACACTGACCTGAGAAAGACCAGTCCAGGTGAATTATTGTTTCCCATTGGTGAAAGCAAAGAGATCCTGGCTATCCTCATCCAGGGGAATGGAGAAAACTGCTAAGCAGAGGTCTATTACAATGGAACATGCCACATCAGAGGGTAGTGAAGAAAAGATGACTTTGATATCAGGGATGATTAGGGGCCATGGGAATAACAATCTGATTTACGGCACACAAATAAACGGTCACTTATTGTTCCTGTCCGGTTTAGGAATAGGTAAAATGGGACTATTACAGGGACTTGGAGTATGATGCAACATCCCCTGAGAGAGCAGAATATCAATTACAGGCTGAAGGTCTATTTCAGCACCAGGGGACAGTTATATTGACGGACGCAAGAGAGGACCACACCAGGAAGGACAGTAACACAGAGCAGAAAGCACCAACCCCACATGACTTTTAATGGAGTGACAACAGAGAAGAGGGGATGGACACTAGGAGCAATGGTGGCACGAGGGTGGCAGATACCGGAGAAAAATCACCAGTCAGTGAGTAGGTGGAAGCCAGACGCAACCAGCCTCATCAGAAAATACAGTGATATGAAAGTTCCCGCAATGGATCTCCCTTCGAGATTCACCGCAGGGCAAGCATCGGATCACAAGACCAATTTCCTCAGGCTGATACGGGACTTAACAGAGACAGTGACATGGGACCCATTGCGAACAAAGGTGATTTGTACAGTATCAAGCTGGATGGAAGCACCTCGGCCCACGGGACTGAAATAAACTCACCTACTGAACTGCAGTGAACCTGACTGACCTAAACAAGGTGCCATGAGGCTCGCATATGAATCAGGGACTGGACGGTGGATAAAAAGGGCTGTGCAATGGGTGGTTTCGGGACAGCAAGATGTAAGGAGTAGGTGATGGGGATAACTTAAAAAGGGATCGGTGCTTCCTTCCAGATCTGCTATCAAGGGGGCACAGGAGAGGTTCAACAGGGTTATTCTGTAGCTGCCAGCTGTACAATACAGCCTGTGTCATAGGGTCAGAGCACTGCATCAGCATACTCAACCCTGCGCCACAGAGTGATCAGGGAGCACCAAGAACAAGCCCTGATCAGAACAGTGGATCATAGTACTGAGTTTTCGTGACTATCAGAAGTTCTGGGAGGGGGTTTACTGACAAAATGGTCACACGGGTCAACTAAAGCCTTAACACGCTTCCCCTCTTATCAATTTCCATCATTGGAAAGTCCATCAAGTCAATTTCCATCAAGTCACAAGCAGGAAAAATATCAGCACCTTTGTTGCCAATTCTTGCATTCGAAGAACTTTTCACGTGGGTTATGATTGATTGTGTAGGTCCCCTCCCTAATACTAAAAGTGGGAATCAGTACTTGTTAACCATTCTTCAGGAAGGCGTACGCCCGAAACGTCGATTCTCCTGTTCCTTGGATGCTGCCTGACCTGCTGCGCTTTCCCAGCAACACATTTTCAGCTCTGATCTCCAGCATCTGTAGTCCTCACTTTCTCCTCCAACCATAATGGATGTATCTACCAGATGACCACAGGCAATTCCATTACGGAGTTAGAACATAGAACATTACAGCACAGTACAGGACCCTCGACCCTCGATCTTGCACTGACCTGTGAAACCAATCTGAAGCCCATCTAACCTATACTTCTCCATTCTTGTCCATATGCCTATTCAATGACCATTTAAATGCCCTGAAAGTTGGCGAATCTACTACTGTTGTAGGCAGTGCATTCCATGTTCCTATTACTCACTGAGTAAAGAAACTACCTCTGACATCTGTACTATATCCATCACCCCTCAATTTAAAGCTATGTTCCCTTGTGCTAGCCATCGCCATCCAAGGAAAAAGGCTCTCACCGTCCAACCTATCTAACCCTGTGCTTATGTTATATGTCTCAATGAAGTCACCTCTCAACCTTCTTCTCTCTAATGAAAACAGCCTCAAGTAGTTCAGCCTTTCGTCTTAAGACCATCCCTCCATACCAGGCAACATCCTAGTAAATCTCCTCCGAACACTTTCCAAAGCTTCCACATCCTTCCTATAATGTAATGACCAGGACTATACGCAATTCTGTCCACAAATGTGGCTGCACCAGAGTTTTGTACAGCTGCACCATGATCTCATGGTTCTGAAACTCAATCTCTCTACCAATAAAAGCTAACATGCCATACGTCTTCTTAACCAGCCTATCAACCTGGGTGGCAACTTTCAAGGATCTATGTACCTGGATACTGAGATCTCTCTGTTCATCTGCATTACCAAGAATCTTACCATTAGCCCAGGACTCTGCATGCCCGTTACTCCTTTCAAAGTGAATCACCTTACACTTTTCCACATTAAACTCCATTCGCTAGCTCTCAGTCCAGCTCCGCAGTTTATCTATGTCCCTCTGTAACCCACAGCATTCTTCATCACTATCCACAACTCTACTACCCTTGGTGTCATCACAAATTTACTTACCCATCTTTCTATCCCCTCATTCAGGTCATTTATAAAAATGACAAACAACATGACCCAAAACATGATCCTTGCGGTTTACCACTAGTAACTGAACTCTAAGATGAATAGTACCTATCAACCACCACCCTCTGTATTCGTTCAGCTAGCCAATTTCAGAACCAAACTGCTAAATCACTCTCAATCCCATGCCTCCATATTTTGTGCAATAGCCTACCATGGGGAATCTTATCAAATGCTTTACTGAAATCCATATACACCACATCGACCACTTTACTCTCATCCACCTAATGGTAACCAAACAGGTGTATAGAACTGGAAAGAACTCAATAAGATTTGTGAGGCACAATCTACCCTTTACAAATCTGTGTTGACTATCCCTAATCAACTTATTTCTCTCAAGAAGATTATAAATCCTATCTCTTATAACCCTTTCTATTAGTTTACCCACAACCAAAGTAAGGCTCACTGATCTGTAATTTCCACGCTTGTCTCTACTACCTTTCTTGAACAAGGGAACAACATTTGCTATTCTCCAGTTTTTTGGCAGCATTCCTGTAGACCATGATGACATGAAGATCAAAGTCAAAGGCTCAGCAATCTCCTTCCTAGCTTCCCAGAGAATCCTACAATAAATCTCATCTGGCTAGAGGACTTGTGTTTTTACACTTTCCAGAATTGCTAACACTTCCTTCTTGTGAACCTCAATCCCATCTCGTCTAGTAGCCTGTATTTCAGTATTCTCCTCGACCACACTGTCTTTTTCCTCATGTGAATACTGTTGAAAGGTATTCATTTAGTGCTTTCCTATCTCCTCTGACTCCGTGCATAACTTCCCACTACTATCCTTGATTGGCACTAATCTTACTCTAGTCAAATTAGATAGGAGGAGAGTGAGAACCTTTTTCTTCGGATGGTGATGGCCAGCATAAGGGGTCATAGATATAGGACATATGTCAGAGGTAGGTTCTTTCCTGAGACTAGTAAGGATAGTCCTGCCTGCAACTAGTCCTGCCTGCAACAGTCGTACACTCACCACCTTTAAGGGCATTAAAATGGTTCTTGGATTTATATGTGGATGATAATGGAATAATGTGGGTTAGATGGGATTCAGTTTGGATTCACAGGTCGGTGCAACATTGAGAGCCAAAGGGTCCGTGCTGCACTGCAATGTTCTTTGTTCATAGGAATTCTGATCTGCTGAAACAACACCCTAACAGACTTAATCCATTCAAAGCCACACAGGTCCAGTGGATGTGATGCTCAATGAAGATGTCATTGAACTGAGTCAGAGCAAGTGGAGTTCGCCAATCGTGTTAGTTCCCAAACCTGATGGGACTCAATGATTTTGTATGGACTATTGGAAGGTCAATGCCAGAACAAAATCGGACTGATACTCAATATCGAGATTGGAAGACTGTTTCGAGAAAGTTGGACAAGCCATTTACATCACAAAATTGGACTTACTGTATGGTTATTAGCAGGTACCTCCATCAGAGAAAGCGAAAGAAGTTTCTACATTTCTAACTCCAAATGGACTACATCAATTCAAAATAGTGCTGTTTGGAATGAAGAATGCACCAGCCACATTCCCAGGACTCAAGAGCAGAGTTGTGGCTGGATTAACAAATTGCAGTCTGTTTGAATGATGTAGTGATCTTTAGCGAGTCATGGAAAGATGGTACAATTGGCAGAGCTCTTTGAAGAATTACAAGAAGCAAAACTGGTAATAAACTTAAAGAAAACCGAATTTGCGAAGGCACAGGTGTCATTCTTGGGATATAACATCGGTCATACAAAGTTGACCCCAAGGAAAATTAAGACAAAGGCCATAGATCAATTTCTACGACCAAACTCAAAGATTGAGATGCTTCGATTTTTGGGACAAAACGGATTCTACTGGAAGTTTGTTCCAAACGTCACAGCATGGTGGCACCACAAACAGAGTTACTAAAGACGAACTCAAAACCCCACCCCCCAGCTCATCTCCTCCACTCCCGTATCTCCATTTTGAACCTCACCCCTCCAAACGCAACAAGGACAAAAGCCCTCTGGTCCTCATCTTCCACCCCACCAACCTCCAGATAGATTGCATCATTCTCCACCATTTCCACCATCTACAAACTGACCCCACCATCAGTGATATATTTCTGTCTCCACCCGTATCTGTGTGCCACAGAGATCATTCACTCTGTGACTCTCTTGTTAGGTCCACGGCTCCCACCAACTCATCTTCCACTCCCAATACCTTCTCTTGCCACATCAAGTACAAAACCTGTGCCCATATGTCCCCTCTCACCTCCATCCAAGGCCCCAAAGAATCCTTCCACATCCACCAGTGATTTACCTGTACTTCCACATACGCCATCTAATGTGATTAAGAGATGTACATTTAACATGATTTGGATAACACACATCTAATGTGTGTGTTGCTCTCAATGTGTTCTCCTCTACATTTGGGAAGACAGGACACCAACGGGTGGAATGTTTCAAAGAACATCTCTGGGCCACATGCACTAAACAATCCATGTATTTACACACTGTGGCCGAACACTTTAACTCCACCTCCCACTCATGCAAGACCTGGAGCTCTTCAACCACCAAACTCTAGCCACTCGACGCCTGGAGGAATAACGCATCATCTTCTGCCTTGGGACCCTCCAACCGCACAAGATTAATGCAGAGCTCACCAGTTTCTTCATTTCCAATACTCCTCTCCCCACTTTATTCCAAAGCTAACCTTCCAATTTGGCACTGCCCTCTTGAACTGTCCCACCCGTCCATCTTCCTTCCCACCCATCCGCTCCATTCTTCTTTCCAACCTATCACCATCAATCCCTACCTCCATTTACCTATTTCATTCCCAGCTACCTGCCCCCTAGCCCCATCCCCTCCCATTTAACTCTTGGCTCCCTTGGGTCACCACCTCATTCCTGATGAAGACCTTATGCTCAAGATGCTGACTCTCCTGCTCCACGAATGCTGTCTAACCTGCTGTGCTTTTCCAGCACCACACTTTTCGACTCTGATCTCCAGCATCTGCAGTCCTCACTTTCTCCACATTTCAGAAATTAACCAATAAGGTCATTACCGAATTACCCAACTTTTTAATGTTAGAAGAAAAAGATTGAAAAAAGTCGTGAGAGGCAACATTTTTTACACTGAGGGTGGTTTGTGTGTCAAATGATCTTCCAGAGGAAGTGAGGGTTACTGGTAGAGCTACAACATTTAAAACACATTTGGGTAAATACATGGATTAGAAATGTTTGGCACGTTATGGGGCATGTGGGACTAGTTTAGTTTCAGAACATAGTCGGCATGGACTGGTTGGACAGCGGGGTCTGTTTCCATGCTGACTGACTCTATGTGATTGAAACTTATAAAATACTGGGAGACTTGGATAGAAGGACATGGAGAAAATATTTTAACAGCAGGAGAGACTAGAACCTGAGGGCACAGCCTCAGAGTGAGGTGATAACACTTTTGAATAAGTGAGGCTGTGTAAAGCCCTGAGTAGAAGAATGAGGAACTCAGTGACAGAAGTCTTCATTAAGATGGGCAGTGACAGAGTTAATTCTGAGATGAGGGGCTGAAATCTAAGTAGATGAAATTACGATAGTATGAGGTGCGAGCAGGCTGCAACAAACATTTGAAGATTCCTTGGAGGAACTGCAACTGTTGTTCATTCCTATCTGGCACAAAATAAAACAGGAAAGGCGGCCCTTACATGCCTAACAAGGGATATTAGGGATAGTACTGGATCCAAGGAAGGAACACACAAATTGGCTAAACAAAAGAGCAGCAGACCTGAAGACTGGGACCAGTTACAATTTTAGCACAAGATAACTAAAGGAATGGTTAAGAGGGAATAAAAGGAGCATGCATGTAGGCTTGCAGGGAACATACAAACTAATCATAAGAGCTCCAAAAGGTAAATGAAGAGAAAAGAAATCAATGAAAACAAATCCCTTACAATCAGAAAGAGGCCAAGTTGTAAATGTGGAATAAAGAGATGGAACATCAATTAACTACATATTTTGGTTCTGTCATCACAAAGGTTAACACAAATAATATCCCCGAAATGCTGGGAAACACAAGAGGGAGGAACTGAAGGAAATCAGTACTTACAGGGAAATGGTGTTGGGGAAATTGATGGGAATACAAGCCAACAAATACCAGCACCTGGTACTTAACAAAGTTATAGTCGGCGCATTCTGAAACTTGGGACATTGAAACCTAAATAGAACAAATTGATCATCATTTTTCAAGATTCTACAGACTCTGGAACAATTCCTATGGATTGCAGGGTAGCTAATGTAACCCCACTATTTAGGAAAAAAGGTAGAGAGAAAACATGAATTATAAATAGGTTAGCTAAATACTGGAAAACAGTGACAGGATTGGACAGAGTCAGTCAGTATGGATTGAGGTAAGGGAGATCATGCTGGCCAAATCTGTTGGAATGTTTCAAGAATTCAAGGTCTAGAGTTGATGAGGAAGCAGTGGATGTGGTTTACTGGGGCTTTGAGAACACATTTGAAAGGTCCCACAGAGGAGATTCGCATGTAAAATGAAAGCATAAGGGATCGTAACTGCTCCCAGTCTTCAGGTCTGCTACTTTTTTTTAGCATATTGATGTGAATGCAGAACTGACCGGCAGACAGGAAACAAAATGCAGAAATAAAGAGATCATTTTTGAATGGCAGCCAGTACCCAGTGAGGTATTGCAGGGATTAGAGCTTGGACCTCAGCTATTCACAAAATCAATTGATGATTTAGATACGGAAACTTAAATATCACATCTCCAAACTTGTGGATGACATGAAGCTGGGTGGGTCAGTAAACCGTGAGGAGGATGCGGAGATGCTTCACTGTAATGTGGAGAAGTTGAATGACTCGGCAAAGATGCAGGGCAGATGAAAGATAACATGGATAAATGGGGGGTCATCCGGTTGAATTGCCAAAACAGAAAGACAAATTATTATCTGAATTGCAACAGTTTTGGAAAGGGGGTAGCTGCAATGAGGAGAAAGTGAGGATTGCAGATGCTGGAGATCAGGAAGAAGGACTTATGACCGAAACGTCGATTCTCTTACTCCTCGGATGCTGCCTGACCTGCTGCGCTTTTCCAGCAACACATTTTTCAACTCGGTAGCTGCAATGAGACCTGTTTGTCCTTGAACTGAAGTCACTGAAAGTAGGCATGCAGATGCAGCAGATGATGAAAAAGGCAAATAGTATGTGGGCCTTCATAGTGAGAGGATTTAACTAAGGATGTCTTGCAGAAATTGTACAGGGTCTTGCTGAAACCACACCTGGAATATTGTGTGCAGTTTGGGTATTCTTATCTGACAAAGGATGCTCTACAACAAAGGTGTATCAAACTGATTCCTGGAACAGCAAGACTGATGTGTGAGGAAAGAATGGTTAAGAAGAATGAGGGAGGATCTCACAGAAACCAACACAATTTTAACAGGGCTAACAAGGTAAATGCAGGAAGGATGCTCTCAATGACGAGCAAGTCCAGACTCAAAGGATCATAGTTTAAAGACATGGGTTGGGGAATACTGTTTAGAACTGAGTTGAGGAAAGATTTCATTTCTCTGAGACTGGTAAGCTTGTAGAATTCACTGCCACAGAAAGCAGTTAAGGCCAAAACATGTTTCCAAGAAGATGATCAATATAGTTCTGAGGGTTAAAGGGGTCAAAGGGCAGGGTTGAACGTGGGAACAGACTGCTGAGTCGGATGATCAGCCATGATCATACTGAATAGTGGAGATGGATCCTGTTCCCACTTTCTATGTTTCTATTAAGTTAAAGGTGAGATATAAAAACAAAATGGTTGTAACTGACACATATCAGCACTACATTATCACCACTGGATGAAAATCCTGTAACTCCTGACTGAACAGCAATCTGGAAGCAGCTTTACAACCGGACTGCAGCAGATTAAGTAGGTCAAGGAGGTGCAGAGTGACTTTGGAAGCTTTTAGACTGGTTGTTCAGTCGCTCATTTCCTGTCCAGTTCTCAAAATGTTGAATGTTCTGAGAAAAGGAACATGGCAGATAGGAAATAAGAAAACAGCTTTGGAAGTTTGTTGAGACTGAGTGAAGGGAGGGATGGAGTGGTATTGGTGGAAAGGGAAAGAGTGAGAGAAACAATGGGCCAGATTTTGTGATGGGGTGGCTGGCAAAGAACATCCCCAATTGCCACCACATGCGGTTCTCTACGTCCAGTCCTTGCACTATTCTGTCAGCATGTTTGAAATCGGTAAATAGCTCGGTAACAAAGATGTGCACATGGACAGTTTTCCATCAACCTCAGTCACTAGCTATTCCCAACAGCATACTGCACATAATCTTCAGTGAACACAGCATGACTTAACCTAATAATATTTGTTGTCAGCTCAATTCACACCAAAGACAGATAAACAAAAAGTCAAAGGATACATTACAAAAGCAAAAACAAAACTGGCCATATTATTGAAGCAGTTTCCATGATGCATTGATTCGTATGTACACAGGATTGTCAAGATAGAGGTTTATAAACCTGAAAAAGGTTTATAAGATCATGAGGGGCATGGATGGGAGAAATAGACAAAGTTTTTTCCCTGGGGTGGGTGAGTCCAGAACTAGAGAGCATAAGTTTAGGATGAAATATAAAAGAGACTTAAGGGGCAACGTTTTCATGCAGAGGGTGGTAGTGTATGGAATGATCTGCCAGAAGGAGTGGAGGCTAGTACTATTGCAATATTTAAAAGGTATTTGGATGGGTATATGAGTAGGAAGGGTTTGGAGGGAGGTGGTCCAGATGCTGGCAGGTGGGACTAGATTGGGTTGATATATCTGGTCGGCATGGACGAGTTGGACCAATGGTCTGTTTCCATGCTGTTCACTGTTGAAAGAATATGCATGTTCTGTCCATTGGATTGGATTTATCTGATTATCCAGCCAGGATAGACAGAACTCCCGATAATATGACAATACTGTGGAAATATCAGGACAATGACAGATACAGTTCCCCACCTGAGCTTGCTATCCAATGGTGCAGTCTCACCGGGGACAGAGTATGCCCCTGCTCCAAATGCAGGAAGGATTCAGTCACACGTATAACTTTACAGGGGGTTACAGGAGTTGGATTCTGGTGAGATTGCTGCTTTTAATCACATCCAGCTTCAACTCCCGGAGTAACCAAACAAACCAGCAGAGCGCCAGACGGAGACATTGGGAATAGATTAGGGACGGAGGAGAAGAGGGAGCTCGGGAACAAGGGGGTGGAGCAAAACACCCCACCCCAACTCTGTCGAAAAGTGTGGCACTGGTCCTGATGAAAGGCTTATGCCCGAAACATCCACTCTCCTGCTCCTTTGCTGCCTGACCTGCTGTCCTTTTCCAGCGCCACACTTTTCAGCTCAAACTCCGCCACCCGCGCTATGACATCACCGCGCCTGCGCACTCCCCCTCCGCTGAAGCAAGATGGCGGCATTTGACCGGGGCTTGTTTCTGGTAAAAAGACTGAGGTTTGTGTGCATTATATCACGACACTGCAAAACTGATGTTTGGGGATAGAGGCCTCAACTGAGTAATTATTAATCCTTCTTGCCGGAATATTGCGCCAAACACTGGCCTACGCTTTATCTTTACTTACTGCTTGTGCCTGTGATAGACCAACATTCTTTTCCGTCACTCGCGCTGCGCATGCTCAAACCCCCAATTCGCTGTCGAATTGCAAATAAACCACCGAGATCTCCTCAATAGGTTCCAGTCTTAAGCAGCTGAATGGCCCAACATTGTCTCCATCGCCCACTCCCTGGACGGGTAAAGCTTTGCTTTTATGGGATATAGGTAAAGTAGCGTTACTTCTGCAATCATAATTACTTATGCAAGGTAAATGAACTCACACCAGTGTATAATTGTTTCAACCAAGAGCTGCGTCAACAAGAATGAAAACTATGTGAAGGAAATACATAATTGTTTTTGTATTAGCTAAAATGTGCATACAAGAATTAAATGTGCCTGCAAACAATGGTAGATATTACAGACAAATAGATAAGGTGCTGTGAGAAGAGGGGGTTAAGCTAGATATGCCTGTACAAACATTAGTTATAAGCATCTATTTCCCGCTTCTGCAAAAACAAGAACAAACCACAAGAAGTCATGAGGTCATAAGATCATAACAAGTAAGGGAAACAGATGGTAGTGAAGGAGGATATATCTAACAATGGACCACAGCAGGATGTGGTCAAACGGCCTTGTGAGGCCAGAAATAAGCATTATGTCACAGACAAGGCTGGATAAGACAAGAGATGAACAAGAGTATTGGGTGCCGGTCTTCGAGAATGGGAGATGTAAACAGGGGAGGAACACTGGGAGGAGAGAAAAGGAACGAATTACATAAATATTGTGTACTAGTTGAACTCAGTGTGTGTGTGTGTGACTGCCTTTGTACACAGTAGACAACACACCCCTCTTGCAAGAGCGAAATAAATGACACTACTGAGTCAGATCTTGTCTTGGACTGAAATTCTTGAAGTGAGTGAGCTTCGTTTCTCATACTTTCAAACAGAGTAAAGTTCCCTCTGTGTTGGCAGAATCAAAAATGTGAAGGCCAGATATAACCTGAAGAGAGATAAATAATTAAACTCACTGTCAACTCTCCCCATCTAACTCCACCACTAACTATCCGATCACTGAGACATGTACCGGGAGTGAGTAACACCATGGAATCTAATTGAGGGGATCAGGGATAGTTTTTATGTAGAATGACAGATACCATGGAGTGAGGTAGAGACTGGAATCTGAGGGGTTCGGGGTGCTTTGTATGTGGAAAACCAGAAACAGTGTACGGGAGTAGTTACAGACTGGAACGTGATTGTGGTTTACGTATCAGGAGTGAGTTCCAGACTGGAATCTAATCAAGGCGTTCAGAATTGTATATGTGCAGATCACCTACATGGTGGGGATTCTCAGATAGGAAACTTATTAAGGGGTTCGGGGTAGTTTATATTCAGAATAACAGATGCATGGAAGTGAGTTACAGAATAACAGCCATGAGGGTGAATCTAATCAAGTTGTTCAGTGTGGTTTATATATAGAATAACAGATACATGGGAATGTGTTACAGATTGGAATATTATCGAGGCGTTTGGGATGATTTCACATAGAATAATTAGATACCCACATGATGATGATGTTGCTGCTTTAACTATGTCACCCTCATACTTTTTCTGGAGGTCGTAAATATCCAGGCTCCGAAATGTCTGTCCCAGAAATATGTACCAGGAGTGAGTTACAGCATTGGTCTACTTGGAGAAGCTTTTAAGTTTAAAAAAAACACTTGTACAATGAAATGGAAATGGCTAGTTCTGCCAGTTCAGCATTCCTCTGGTTTGGTTTGGTTTTAGCAGTCTGTCTGTTCAGGCAAAGCAGTCAGTCAGATTTGAGGCTGCTGATCATAGAATCATCATAGAATCTCTACATTGTGGAAATAGGCCCTACGACCTAACACGTCCACACCGACCCTTGGAACAATAACTACCCAGACCCATCCCCTTACCCTATTACTCTACATTTACCCCTGACTAATGCACGTAAGAATAGTCACCGAAACAGCCTTAGGGAAGATGATGTTCCATGCTGAATCTCTCTTGTAAGACCCTGTGTTTAAGTTTTCCTTTTTTTGCCAAGGGGTGTTTATGGGGATTGTTGCAAGTAGTTGGAACAGCATCGTTAAGTTGGGATAATATGTTGGTTTTTCAGATAAGTTGTTATTCTGTACTCTTGTTTGCATTTCATTTGGTAATCTTGCAAACGATTAGAAGGGCCAATGGGCTCAGGAGTGGCAAATGGAGTTTAATTTAGATAAATGTGAGGTGCTGCATTTTGGGAAAGCAAAGCAGCATCACTCCTGGAATATCCACGTAACACCTGCTCAAAACAGCAAAGTTAGGGCTGGGCTACTTTCGTGAAATATTTTGAGGGGTCTGGCCTGGCCCATAACACTCAGGGGTAAGTTACAAAATGAATCTAATTGAGGGGTTCAGGATGGTTTATGTAGAGAGTCACAGATGCATGGAAGTAAGTTACAGATTGGAACCTTATCAAGGGTTTTGGTGTGATTTACATTCTCAATTAACAAATACCTGGATGTCAGGAGAGATTATACAAATGAGCCATGATATCTCTAGAATTTAGAAGGCTAAGAAGTGGTCTGATTGCAGTCTCTAAGTTATTAACAGGACAAGACAGGGTTGATACAGATAAACTACTTCCATTGTTGTAGGTTAGAGAATGAGGGAGCAGAGTCTGAGAATTCGGGCCAGAGCATTCAGGAGAGATATTAGGAAGCACTTCAACATGCAAAAGGTGTTTGGATGTTTGGAATTCTCTTCCACAAATGGCAGTGGATGCTGGACCCAGTTGTTAAGTTTAAACCTGAGATAGATAATTTTTTGGTATGAAAAGGTAGCAAGGGATATGGGCCAAAGGAAGGTATGTGAGATAAGGCCTCAGATCGGTTGTGATCCCATTGAAGGACTGAATAGGCTTGATGGGCTGGATGCTGGAATAGTGGTGCTGGAAGAGCACAGCAGTTCAGGCAGCATCCAACGAGCAGCGGGCAAAAACCCTTGATGGCCTACTCCTATTCCTGTGTTCTAAAGTAAAGATCTCCCTACACTGTCCCCATCAAATACTCCCAGGACAGGTAGTAATGGACAGGTTCAACATTCTCAACAAGCAGTGGGACAAGACCACAAATTCAACACAACTGCTTTACTTGATTCTCTCTAACCTGTTTCTCTATTAGATTTCTGGTCCTTAATATCTACACGTATCATCCTAATACCATGTCCTTCTCTCAAAACCAACATCTGATTCCAGGTCTGATTAGTTCTGGGAGCTTTAATGTTTGAAAATTCTAATATTATTTTGTCATTCCCTGCCCCTTAGTAACTCTTTGTGTTACACCAGAGCCCTTTATTATTGGGTCAAGAATGTAAGTTATTAAACATTAGAACATACAATATTACAACACAGTACAGGCCCTTCGGCCCCTGATGTGTCGACCTGTGGAACCAATCTGAAGTCCATCTAACTATTCTGTTCTCATCCATATGCCACTGATATCTGTGCTATATCTATCACCCCTCAACTTAAAGCTATGTCCCTTCATGCTAAGCATCGCCATCCAAGGAAAAGGTCTCTATCACCCGATCTAACCCTCTGATTATCTTCCATGTCTCAGTGCTACAGCGGGCGCACAGAGAGGGGAGCCGGAAGGTAAGAAGAGACCAGTTTAAATTAATGTTTTTCTTTTCGCAGTCTGTGTTTATTTTTCAACTAGGAGCGGGAACCCGGAAGTAGTCAACAGAAGCTTCTGGGAAGGTAAGAAGTTTGAGTGGAGAAGGAACCCGAGACACTACACGTGTAGCGTCTCCCACCCTCTCTCCTCCTCTAATCTAAAACCAAAAGGACTCAGTCGGCTGAACAGGTAAGCTACTTAGTGTTCTTGTTTTGGAGATGAAGTGTAGAGTTATGACAGCGGAGGCAGTGGAATGTTCCTTCTGCAGAATGTTCAAGATAGGGGTGACCACCGATGCTCCTGCTGACTTCACCTGCAGGAAGTGCAGCCAGCTCCAGCTCCAGCTCCTCACAGACCGCGTTAGGGAACTGGAGCTGGAGTTGGATGAACTGAGGATCATTCGAGAGGCTGAGAGGGTGATAGATAGAAGCTACAGGGACATAGTTACACCAGAGAACAGAGGTAGCTGGGTAACAGTTAGAGGTGGGAAGGGGAGGAAGCAGGCAGTGCAGGGATCCCCTGTGGTTGTTCCCCTCAACAATAAGTATACCGCTTTGGATACTTTTGGGGGGGACGGCCTAGCAGGGGTAAGCTGCAGTGACCGGGTCTCTGGCACGAGGTCCGGCTCTGAGGCCCAGAAGGGAAAGGGGGAAGAGGAGGAGAGCGCTAGTTATAGGAGACTCTATAGTTAGAGGGATGGACAGGCGGTTCTGTGAACATGGGTGAGACTCTCGGATGGTTTGTTGCCTCCCGGGTTCCAGGGTCCGAAACGTCTCGGACCATGTCTTCAGAATCCTTAAGGGGGAGGGTATGCAGCACATTGGCACCAATGACATAGGTAGGAAATGGGGTGGGGATGTATTCAGGAGCTCAGGGAATTAGGCTGGAAGCTAAAAGCTAGGATGGACAGAGTCATCATCTCTGGGATGTTGCCGGTGCCACGTGACGGTGAGGCAAGGACTAGGGAGAGAGTGTAGTTGAACACGTGACTGCAAGGATGGTGTCGGAGGGAGGTCTTCAGACAATTGGACTGCATTCTGGGGAAGGTGGGACCAGTACAAGCAGGACAAGTTGCACCTGAACCAGAAGGGCACAAATATCCTGGGAGGTAGGTTTGCTAGCATTCTTCGGAGGGGTTTAGACTAATTTGGCAAGGGGATGGGATCCGGACTTGTAGTCCAGCAAGTAGGTTAGCTGTTTATCAGGATGTCCAAGAATGTAGGGAGGCTGTGGAGAAGGTAGCACTGACAGGGAATACTTGCGGACACAGAGATGGGCTCAAGTGTGTATACTTCAACGCAAAGATTATCAGAAATAAGGTGGGTGGACTTAAGGCGTGAATCGACACTTGGGACTATGATGTTGTGGCCATCACGGAAACGTGGATTGAAGAGGGACAGGAGTGGTTGTTGGAGGTTCCTGGTTACAGATGTTTCAGTAAGATTAGGGAGGGGGTGGCGTTGCTAATTAGAAATGGTATAATGGCTGCAGAAAGGCAGTTCGAGGGGGATCTCCCTTTGGAGGTAGTGTGGGCTGAAGTCAGAAATAGGAAAGGAGCAGTCACCTTGTTGGGTCTTTACTATAGGCACCCCAATAGCGGCAGAGATGTGGAGAAACAGATTTTGGAAAGGTGCAGTAGCCACAGGGTAGTAGTCATGGGTGATTTCAACTTCCCAAATATTGATTAGAAGCTCCTTAGATCAAGTAAATTGGACGGGGCGGTGTTTGCGCAGTGTGTCCAGGAAGCTTTTCTAACTCAGTATGTAGATTGTCCGACCAGAGGGGAGGCCATATTGGATTTGGTACTTGGTAACGAACCGGAACAAGTGATGGGCTTGTTAGTGGGTGAGCATTTTGGTGATGGTGACCACAATTCTGTGACTTTCACCTTGGTTATGGAGAGAGATAGGTGCGTGCAACAGGGCAGGTTTTACAACTGGGGGAAGGGTAAATACGATGCTGTAAGACGGGATCTGAGGCGCATAAGCTCTCAGGTAAGGATGTTGTTGAAATGTGGAACTTTTTCAAAGAACAGATACGACGTGTCCTTGATATGTTTGTACCTGTCAGGCAGGAAAGAGACGGTCGTGTGAGGGAATCTTGGTTGACGAGGGAGGTTGAATGTCTTGTAAGGAGGAAGGAGGAGGCTTACATAAGATTGAGGAAACAAGGTTCAGACAGAGTGTTGGAGGGATACAGGATAGCCAAGAGGGAGCTGAAGGGATTAGGAGAGCTAAGAGAGGGCATGAAAAATTTTTGGTGGGTAGGATCAAGGATAACCCCAAGGCATTTTATGCGTATGTGAGAAACATGAGAATGATGAGAACAAGGGTAGATCCAATCAAGGACAGTAGTGGGAGACTGTGTATTGAGTTGGAAGAGATAGGAGAGGTCTTGAATGAGTATTTTTCTTCAATATTTACAAACGAGAGGGACCGTATTGTTGAAGAGGAGAGTATGAAACGGACTGGTAAGCTAGAGGATGTACTTGTTAGGAAGGAAGGTGTGTTGGGCATGTTGAAAAACTTGAGGATAGACAAGTCCCCTATATATCCTGGGATTATGTGGGAAGCAAGAGAGGAAATGGCAGAACCGTTGGCAATGATCTTTTTGTCTTCACTGTCAATGGGGGTGGTGCCAGGGGACTGGAGAGTGGCGAATGTTGTGCCCCTGTTCAAAAAAGGGAACAGGGATAACTTTGGGAATTACAGGCCAGTTAGTCTTACTTCGGTGGTAGGCAAAGTAATGGAAAGGGTACTGAGGGATAGAATTTATGAGTATCTGGAAAGACACTGCTTGATTAGGGACAGCTAGCACGGATTTTTGAGAGGTAGGTCTTGCCTTACAAGTCTTATTGAATTCTTTGAGGTGACCAAGCATGTGGATGAGAGTAGAGCAGTGGATGTAATGTACATGGATTTTAGTAAGGCATTTGATAAAGTTCCCCATAGTAGGCTTATGCAGAAAGTCAGGAGGCATGGGATAGTGGGAAGTTTGGCCAGTTGGATAGAGAACTGGCTAACTGGTCGAAGTCAGAGAGTAGTGGTAGATGGTAAATATTCAGCCTGGAGCCCAGTTACAAGTGGAGTTCCACAGGGATCAGTTCTGGGTCCTCTGCTGTTTGTAATTTTTATTAAGGACTTGGAAGAGGGAGTCGAAGAGTGGGTCAGTAAATTTGCAGACGATACGAAGATTGGTGGAGTTGTGGATAGTGAGGAGGGCTGTTTGTCGGCTGCAAAGGGACTTACATATGATGCAGAGCTGGGCTGAGGAGTGGCAGATGGAGTTCAACCCTGCCAAGTGTGAGGTTGTCCATTTTGGAAGGACAAATAAGAATGCGGAATACAGGGTTAACGGTAGGGTTCTTAGTAAGGTGGAGGAGTAGAGGGATCTTGGGGTCTATGTTCATAGATCTTTGAAAGTTGCAACTCAGGTGGATAGAGCTTGTAAGAAGGCCTATAGTGTATTAGCGTTCATTAGCAGAGGGATTGAATTCAAGAGTCGTGAGGTGATGTTGTAGCTGTATAGGACCTTGGCAAGGCCACATTTGGAGTACTGTGTGCAGTTCTGGTTGCCTCATTTTAGGAAAGATGTGGAAGCTTTGGAGAGGATGCAGAGGAGTTTTACCAGGATGTTGCCTGGAATGGAGAATAGGTCGTATGAGGATAGGTTGAGAGTGCTAGGCCTTTTCTCATTGGAACGGCGAAGGATGAGGGGTGACTTGATAGTGGTTTAAGATGATTGGGGGAATAGATAGAGTAGACAGTCAGAGACGTTTTCTCCAGGTACAACAGAGTGTTACAAGGGGACATAAATTTAAGGTGAAGGGTGGAAGGTACAGGGGGGATGTCAGGGGTAGGTTCTTTACCCAGAGAGTGGTAGCGGCATGGAATGGCAGAGTCAGGATCATTGGTGACCTTTATGCGGCAATTGGATAGATACATGGATAGGTGCTTAAGCTCGGACAAATGTTCAGCACAACATCGTGGGCTGAAGGGCCTGTTCTGTGCTGTATTGTTCTATGTTCTAAGTAACCTCTCAACCTTCTTCTAATGAAAACTGCCACAAGACCCTCAGCCTTTCCTTGGAAGGCCTACCCTCCATACCAGACAATAGCCTCATAAATCTCTTCTGAACCGTTTCCAAAGCTTCCACATCCTTCCGCTAATGCAGTGACCAGAACCGTATGCAATATTCCAAATGTGGCTGCAATAGAGTTTTATATGGCTGCAGTATGATCTCAAGGTTCCAAAACTCAATCCCTCTACCACTAAAAACTAACACACTATATGCTGCCTTAACAATTCTATCAACCTGTGTGGCAACTTTCCAGGATGCGTGTATCTGGACACCGAGACCTCTCTCTTCATCTGTACCACCAAGAATCTTACCATTAGCCCAGTATTCTGCATTCCTGTTCCTGCTTCCAAAGTGAATCACTTCACAGTTTTCCACATTAAACTCAGTTTGCCACCCCTCAGCCCAGCAGCTTATCCATGTCCCTCTGTCACCGACAACATCCTTCGTCACTATCTACAACTCTATCGGCCTTAATGTCATCCAAAAGTTGTCTAACCCACCCTTCTATGCCTTCATAGAGGTGATTTCCAAAAATGACAAGTAACAGTGGACCCAAACAGATCCTTGCAGTATCCCACGATTACCTGAACTCCATGATGAATATTTCCCATCAACCACCATCCTGCCTTCTTTCAGGAAGCAAATCACTGATCCAAATTGCTAAATCACCCTCAATCCCATGCCTCCATATTTTGTACAATAGCCTACCGTGGGGAACCTTATCAAACCCCTTACTGAATTCCAAACACACCACATCAACTGCTTTACCCTCATCCACCTGTTCAGTCACCTTCTCAAAGAACTCTAAGGTTTGTAAGGTACGACCTACCCTTCAGAAAACCGTATTGACTATCCCTAATCAACTTATTAATCTCACAATGATTATAAATCCCATCTGATAACCCTTTCCAAAACTTTACCCACAACTGAAGTAAGGTTCACAGGTCTATAATTTCTACGGTTGTCTCTACTCCGCTTCTTGAACATGGGAACAACATTTGCTATCCTCCGGTCTTCTGGCACTATTCCTGCAGACATGACGACATAAAGATCAAAGCCAAAGGCTTGGCAATCTCCTCCCTGGCTTCCCAGAGAGTCCTCAGCTAAATCCCATCTGGCCCAAGGGATTTCTCAAGTTTTACATTTTTCAGAATTGCTAACATCTCCTCCTTATGCACCTCAATCCCAACTAGTCTTGTAGGCTGTATCTCAGAATTCTCCTCATCTACATTGTCTTTTTCTAGTGTGAACACTGACAAAAAGTATTCATTTAGCACTGTCCCATCTCCTGACTCCACGCACAACTTCCCATTCCTATGCTTGATTGGCCCCAATCTTACTTTTATTCCTGATGTAGCTAGAGAAGGCCTTCAGGTTTTCCTTGATCCTATCCGCCAAAGACTTCTCATGTCCCCTCCTGGCTCTTCTTTGCTCTCTCTTTAGGTCATTATTGTCCAGATCCTTGTACTGAAATCACAGAAATCTAATGTGATGGTGTCACCAAATATTAGGAAGACAACTAACAGATTGACAGTTATTACCAAGGGTTGGGACTTGGGTAGCGAGGAGGTCTTGCCGTGTTTGTACAGGGGACATATACATCATGAACCAACTTAAAAAAGGCTAATGGACGTATGTGGAAATTTACAGATATTCCAGGAGAGCAGAAAGAAACAGACAGACAGACACTGATCACGGGACAGAGAGCGACGGAAGGATATTTTAATTTCCAACAGGCATCAGTTCAGGCCAGTCTTCAATTTTTAAAAAAATTAAACATGGTCTTACTGAAAATAGTTCGGAAGATAAATCATGAATGGGATGCAAGGGATGTTCAAATTAAGTGATGTAGAGATGGTGTGGTACAAAGTAGAGTGTGTCATGTTTGTAAGGAAGAATCCATAAATAGCCTTTAATTTAAATGGAGATATGTTGCTGGACTCTCAAGTATTAAGGGATGTGTGTGTTCTGTGATATTAATGGCATCACGTTGAGTTAGAATGTAGGGGTAAGTGATGAGGAAGGCAAAGTCATTTATTTTTCATTTGTTCATAGGAAGACAGCGTCACTGGCTCGGCCAGCATTTGTCACCCATTCCTATCAGCCCGAGCAAAGTGGCACTGAGCTGCCTTGTTGAACCGATGGATTCTACAAAACTAATTTTTTTTGGGGTGAAACAGAATGTAACAAATTTAACTGCGGCTGTTTCTTCTCCTGCTCTCATTCAACCATTCAGTTTGAGGTGTTTTTCTATACAGTCACAGGTACATGGGAGCGAGTTATAGATTGGAATTTATATATAGAATACCAGATACGTGGGCGTGAGTGACAGACTGGAATCTAATCAAAGGGTTTAGGGTGAATTAAAAATTGGAGGGTGCAAGCAAAAAGGTTGGGGGATGTGATTGAATGGGAAAAACATTGGAAGGGTAGGAAATGGGGGAGTAGTAACACTAAACTTAAGGTGAATGTAAGTTGGGACAGAGCACAAAATATGGGGCAGAAACAATATTTTGGAAGGTCAAAAATTGTTTGGGGAGAAAATGCAAAATATGAGGGGAGGTGCAAAATTTGGGACACAGAATTTGAGGGTTTGCAAAATATTTAGGGGGCACAAAATTGAGGACAGGCTGCAACTTTTGTAGAGGCACATAATTTGGGTGGGCATATTTCGTGAAGGGCCTGATAAATCTGGGGTGCAGAACTACATATGGTGATCATCAAATCAGAGGAGGGTTCTGGAATTATGGAGGGTTGCATCATTTGGTGAGGAAGCTGCCAGTAGGGGAGTACAATATCGTGAGAGTGAAAATTTGGCAGTGGCCCAGAACTTTGGATGTGCAATTTTTGGGGTCTTAGCAAAATTGAGATTGTTGTATAATTGGTCTACAAGATAGAATAATACTGGGGGGGGAATGGGTGTAAAACTGGAGGGTCGACAAGATTGGGGGAACAAAACTGTGGGTATACTTGGGGGTTTCAGATTAGGGTAGGGCACAAAGTCTGAGGAGCACAATATTTGCAGAGGGGCAACGTTTGGGAGATGTACAGCCTCATGTTTTGTACTATGTACAATATGGTGTCCATTTTCAGGAGTGCAGAGCATGGAAGGTACAATATTTGCAGAGTTGCAAAATTGAAGGGGGCACAATATTTGTTATTACATAATTTGGGGAGGCACACAAATTGTGGGGGGTGAAGGGTGAGAGAAGACCAAGGTTCGAGGATATGCAAAAATCTGAGTACAAACTTTGAGAGTGGGTGCAATATTGTGGGACTACATAATTTGGTGGGGACACAAAACTAGCGGGTCGACTGAATCATTTGAGTGTATATAATTTGTGGAGGTGCTGCATAACGTGGCAAGGGTCTGCAGCGAGATTGGGGTGGAAAAGACAAGGAAATTAACAAAGGGAATAGAAAGAGGGGAACAAAGACAGGAATAAAAACTAGGGTTTAAAGAAAAACGTGTGGGAAGAAAGAGAAAAAGGCAAGAAAACATGGCAGGAGAACGAAACAAAAGAAAGAGGCATGGGGTGAAAAATAAAGTGGGAAAGAATATCGATAAAGGTAGAAATAAGTGGTAAGAGTTAGAAATACAAAAGAACGAACGAGACAGTGGAAGAGAGAGGGAATACAAGAGACAGAGAAACAGGCAGACACTAAGAAAGGGACAGTATCGGTATGGAGGCATGTACAGAGATGAAGAGAAACAAATTGAGAAAGGTATAGAGAGAGGGAGATGGAGAGGGGGGTGTAGAGAGAGAGAGAGAACAAGAAAACGCAAAACAAATCAGAGAAACAAACAGGAGTTAAGCAAAGACATGGAGAAACTGAGGTAGGGAAGCTCACCATTCCGTTGGGTCCCACCTCCCACACTCCCTATCTCCCATAGATAGGGGAGACACCCTGCTCCTGGGGTTTGCTTCAGGGAAGGGGTGAGGTAGAGGTTAATGGGTCAAAACTAGCATTGAGAATATAACAGTAGAGATAGACACACTTTCAAAGATGCACAGAGACAGACAGAAACCCTCTGATACTCACCTCCTCCTGTGTACACATTGCAAAGGGAACCATGGCTGCCAGGACCTACTTTAAGTACCTTCAGGTCTGTCACTCAAAGACTCCTCTCTACCCACATCCCACCTCATCCAGTCAGCACCCAGCTTCCTCTCTCTGGACTGCATCTGTCCCAGATATGGACCACACCAACAGGTAGGTTTGAGGGGTTCAAAGGGAGAGGGAGGAGATGAGAGAAAACAGTATTTCGATAGTTTAGTCCAGACTGCTTCTGTCTGTCCCGCTCTTTATCTTGCACATTGGCCCCAAAGTTAAATTCCACACAGAGACAAAGCTGCAGTTTCAAACCGACAACAGCTTTCTGCTATTAATGAACACATTTATTTCACAAGTGAATACATGATTTTCACACAGATCAACACAATGTATCAGTGGATTGAAATGAACAAGTTTACTTCTAATTAGCTTTGACAATTTCAAAAATGAATCAATCCATTTTACAAATGAATAGCGATTACACAGATCTATTGTACAAATTAGCACTAGTTTAAACTTGAACTTGAATTTATGAAACACATCAACCCAAACAATATACTGAGGGATAGTATGTTTCTATGTATCTCCAGATGGATGTTTTTGAGTGCCTGTGTTTGTCTCTATTTCTCTGTGTATGATTCTGTCTCAGTGTGTTGGTGTGACCTGTCTATGTATCTCTCTGTCAGTGTGTATGCATGCCTATAAATCTGTTTTTTTGCCTCAGTATGTGTGTGCCCAGTTCTGTTGCAATGGCACATACTTTGAATGAATGAGTTAAATGCTGGATGTCTTGAAACGGTTAAAGGTGAATAAATCCCCCCAGGACCTGATCAGGTGTACCCGAGAACT
Organism: Chiloscyllium punctatum; assembly: GCF_047496795.1. NCBI lineage: Eukaryota > Metazoa > Chordata > Chondrichthyes > Orectolobiformes > Hemiscylliidae > Chiloscyllium > Chiloscyllium punctatum. The sequence goes on along the minus strand of NC_092776.1, from coordinate 64,539,641 downwards.
CTGTGGGAAGCTAGAGAAGTGATTGCTGGGCCTCTTGCTGAGATATTTGTATCATCGATAGTCACAGGTGAGGTGCTGGAAGACTGGAGGTTGGCAAACGTGGTGCCACTGTTTAAAGACAAGCCAGGGAACTATAGACCAGTGAGCCTGACCTCGGTGGTGGGCAAGTTGTTGGAGGGAATCCTGAGGGACAGGATGTACATGTATTTGGAAAGGCAAGGACTGATTCGGGATAGTCAACATGGCTTTGTGCGTGGGAAATCATGTCTCACAAACTTGATTGAGTTTTTTGATGAAGTAACAAAGAAGATTGATGAGGGCAGAGCAGTAGATGTGATCTATATGGACTATAGTAAGGCATTCGACAAGATTCCCCATGGGAGACTGATTAGCAAGGTTAGATCTCATGTAAAACAGGGAGAACTAGCCATTTGGATACAGAGCTGGCTCAAAGGTAGAAGACAGAGGATGGTATTGGAGGATTGTTTTTCAGATTGGAGGCCTGTGACCAGTGGAGTGCCACAAGGATCAGTGCTGGGCCCTCTGCTTTTTGTCATTTATATAAATGATTTGTATGTGAGCATAAGAGGTACAGTTAGTAAGTTTGCAGATGACACCAAAATTGGGAGGTGTAGTGGACAGCAAAGAGGGTTACCTCAGATTACAACAGGATCTGCATCAGATGGGCTGAGAAGTGGCAGATGGAGTTTAATTCAGATAAATGCGAGGTGCTGCATTTTGGGAAATGCAAATAAGTTGTTGGGAAATAAGTTGTTGTGGTTCTGTTCGCCGAGCTGGGAATTTGTGTTGCAAACATTTCGTCCCCTGTCTAGGTGACATCCTCAGTGCTTGGGAGCCTCCTGTGAAGCTTACTATTAAGTGTATAAATCCTGCTAAGGTCCGAGACAGTGTTGCTGAACAAAGAAACCTTGGAGTGCAGGTTCATAGCTCCTTGAAAGTGGAGTCGCAGGTAGATGGGATAGTGAAGGCGGCGTTTGGTATGCTTTTACTGGTCAGGGTATTGAGTACAGGAATTGGGAGGTCATGTTGCAGCTGTACAGGACATTGGTTAGGCCACTGTTGGAATATTGCATGCAATTCTGGTCTCCTTCCTATTGGAAAGACGTTGTGAATATTGAAAAGGTTCAGAAAAGATTTACAAGGATGTTGCCAGGGTTGGAGGATCTGAGCTACAGAGAAAGGCTGAACAGGCTGGGGCTGTTTTCCCTAGAGCGTCAGAGGCTGAGGGGTGACCTTATAGAGGTTTACAAAATTATGAGGGGCATATATAGGATAAATAGACAAAGTCTTTTCCCTGGGGTCGTGGAGTCCAGAACTAGAGGGCATAGGTTTAGGGTGAGAGGGGAAAGATAAAGAAGAAGCCTAAGGGGCAACTTTTTCACACAGGGGGTGGTACGTATATGGAATGAGCTGCCAGAGGATGTGGTGGAGGCTAGTACAATTGCAACATTTTAAGAGGCATTTGGATGGGTATAGGAATAGGAAGGGTTTGGAGGGATATGGGCCGCGTGCTGGCAGGTGGTACTAGATTGGGTTGTAATATCTGGTCAGCATGGACGGGTTGGACAGAAGGGTCTGTTTTCATGCTGTACATCTCTATGACTCTGTGTGATTAATCAAAGTCACAATGTCTTTCTCTCTCTCTCTGTACTTCTCCAGATCACATCATAAGCTGTATGTATTTCCATGTGCCACTGCATCTGCTTCCTTGTCCTTCAGGGGATGGATCAATCCTCCATCACATTGATCCAGCTCCCTGGAGGACTGAGTGATGAATCGAAGTTTCATTAACAACAATATCAGCAACAGATATCTGCCCTGCAATCACGTGTGAACTCGTTGGTGTCTCAGAGGGTGGGCTGACTGTGTAAATGCTTTCCCAGAAAGCAGTGGGTAACAACTTCTCACCAATGTGTATTCGCTGGTGTCTCAGAAGGCTTTTTGAACGGAGAAATTGTTTCCCACACATGGAGCAAGGGAATGGCTTCTCCCCAGTATGAATGTGTTCATGTGTCAGCGCTTCACGTTTGCATTTAAAGCTCTTCTCACAATGTGTACACTTGAAAGGTTTCTCATCAGTATGAACCAGTTGGTGTGCCCGGAGGTTTGATAAGAGAGAGAATGCTTTACCGCACTCAGAGCAGGGGAATGGCCTCTCCCCAGTGTGGAGTCGTTGGTGTGTCAGCAGGTAGGATGAATCACTGAATCCCTTTCCGCACTCAGAGCAGAAGAATGGCCTCTCCCCAGTGTGAACCCGCTGGTGTCTCAGCAGGTGGGCTGACTGACTGAATCCCTTCCCACACTCACAGCAAATGAATGGCCTCTCCCCAGTATGAACTCGCTGGTGTCTGCACAGGCTGGATGAATCACTGAATCCCTTCCCACATTCAGAGCAGGGGAATGGTCTCTCCCCAGTGTGAACTCGCTGATGTGTCAGGAGGTTGGATGAGTCACTGAATCCTTTCCCACACTCTGGGCAGATGAACGGCCTCATCCCAGTGTGAGTACGTTCATGTTTCAGAAGGTCAAAAGCCCGTGTAAATCCCTTCCCACACTTAGAGCAGGTGTACGGCCTCTCCCCAGTGTGACTGTGTCGATGAGTTTCCAGCCGGGATGGGTAGTTGAATCCCTTCCCACAGTCCACACATTTCCATGGTTTCTCCTTGGTGCAGGTGCTGTCATGTCTCTCCATATTGGATGATCAGCTGACTCCTTGCCCATACACAGGACACAGTATTTCTCCCCACTGAAAATGGTGTGATGTTAGTCAGGCTGTGTGACTTGTGTACAGGTCTTAAACTAGTCAGTTCACTGGAACACTTACTTGGGTTTTGTTGAGGTGCATTTCCAATCACGCTGATGTTGGAAATTTTTTCCTGCAGATATATGTTGGAAGTTCAATGATTTTCAAGTTCTGATGAATTGAGTCACTCTCAGACCTTGATGAGATGTTTGTTTGGAATTCTTGCTGATAAATGTGCTTTTGAGACTCTCTGTAAAACAAAGTTAAATTAGGAAATGGTGAGTATGAAAAAGAGAACCGTTTAACACACTAAAGGAGATTGTGAAATCGAGCTCATTGAATCCAGTAATTTCTGTGAAAGACACTCAGAAATAGTGACCATGAAAAGTTACTGGATTGTCATAAATACTCAACTAGTTTCTCAATATGCTTCAGGGAAGGGGACCCACTGGCTGTGCTGGGCCTTTACAAGACTTAGTGTTCACTGGGCAGGGAGTGAGAGAGAGCAGTAGGATGAATAATGGCACGGTTTCCTCCATCTATATCTTAGGAATAACACTGACAGATCCTACTTTCAAGAAGATTAAGTCAGCCTGTGTGGGGAACCATCACCTATAAACTCCCTTGCCAGGCACACTGTCTTGCATATACATGTCACTGTTCTTTTATATCTGCTGTCTGACAATTCTGTAAATGCTCACTGAACAGCACTATGGGAGAACTGTCACCTTTAGCATTCCTCATGTCCTAGGAATAAAATTAGATGAGGACTCTTCGAGAAATACCTTCATTGAAAACAAATTCCTGAACTTTGAACAGATATCTTCAGTTTAGCAACCGACCCTGGGAATACTTCCTGTGACATCCTCCCATTGGAAGGTTTTGCAGCCAAAACTTGTCCGACACAGGAGGCTAGGGACCCACTTCCACATTCAACCGCCACCCCCTGGATGTCAAGCAACTGTAAGTTATCCATCTGTGGTTTGAGACTGGGTTCTGGGAGCAGTCACTATAACTGACAAGAATGTGCAATAGTGGAAAGTCTACAAGGAAGTGAAAGTACTGCAACCCTCAGTAGGTCAGACAGTATCGTTGGAAAGAGAAAGACAGAAATAAAAAGGTGGGAGAGTGCAATTTCCAGTTCACTGACCTTAGACTTTCAATAGCGAATTGTTCCAAAGCCTATCCTTCTCAGTCCAGGAAAGACAAATGTTTCTTGTAACATTTTCGAATTTGCTTTGTGTACATCCTTTCACTTCAATCACTCCCCCATTCCAGCAAAAGGAATTTCCTGGGCTTGGTACAAACTAAGCTCCAGGACTTTTTAAACAAAGGGTCAGTTGGACTCGAAATGTCAGCTGTTACAGATGTCATCCTTACAGATGCTGCCAGACCTGCTGATATTTTCCAGCATTTTCTCTTTTGGTTCCAGGACTTTCTAATCTGAGTGTGGACAACCTTGACTGGTTACCAATACCCCCTCTGTCTAAAACAATATTTTTTACACCTCATGGATAATACCTATTTTAACAACTTATCTCTTGGAACTTGCCTCCCCTAACAGGCCCACACTGGAAATTGTTTAGTTGGATTTGCAGTGAAAACCAAGAGTTAGAGGTCATGAATTCAGAGCAAGAGGGGAAAGGTTTAGGGGAGATATACGTGGAAAGTACTTCATACAGAGGGTGGTGGGTCTCTGGAATGCATTGCCGGTGGAAGTGGTGAGGCAGAAATGAGAGTGTCATTTAAGATGTACCCAGACAGATACATGAATGGATATGGAGCAAAGAAAATAGGCAACAGGTTTAAATAGAGGATCTGGATCAGCACAAGCTTGGAGAGCCAAAGCACTTGTTCCTGTGCTGTTATGTTCTTTTCACCATCTCCACCCCAAACAGATGCAATTACAAAAGATACACACATACAAGACCAGGGACTGTCCACTTCATCCAGTCTCCATATACTTATCCTCCTGCAATTGTACAGCAGGTTCTGGGATCAATCCTTGAAACAAAAGCAAAGTGGAAGTCTGCAACAAGAGAAAAACACCTTATTGAGATGTATAAGATCATAAAGCCATTTAGATAGGGTGAATATACATAATCTTTTTCCCAGGGATGGGGAATTGAAAACGCAGGCACAGGTTTAAGGTGAGCGGGGAAAGATTTAGGAAGGACCTGATGGGCAACTTCTTCAAGCAAATAGTGGTGCATATATGGAATAGGCTGCCAGGTAAAGTGGTTGAGGTAGGTACAATAGCAACATTAAAAATTTGTATACATACATGGATGGGAATAGAGGGATATGGAGCAAATGCTGCCAATTGGAATGAGCTGGGTGGGCACCAAGGTCAGGTTGAACTGGTTTCTATGCTGTATTAGATTAGATTCCCTACAGTGTGGAAACAGGCCATTTGGTGCAACAAGTTCACATTGACCCTCCAAAAACCCACCCACCCAGACTTCTTACCCTCTAACTAACGTGCTTAACACTGTGGACAATCTATCATTAAAGCAAGTTGACAAAGCTTTGACAAAGGGTCAGTTGGACTCGAAACATCAGCTCTTTTCTCTCTTTACAGATGCTGCCAGACCTGCTGAGATTTTCCAGCATTTTCTCTTTTGGACAATTTATCATGGCCAACCCAACTGACCTGCACATTGTGAAAGGAAACCAGAGCATCCAGAAGAAATCCACGGGGAGAATGTGCAAAGTTCACACAGTCAGTCACTCGAGGCTGGAATCCAACCTGTGTCCCTGGCGCAGTGAGGCTGCAGTACAAACCACTGAGCCACCGTGCCGCCTACTCTATGGCTTTAATATGCTGGAAATGCTCACCAACTCAGACGGTAACGGCGGAAAGAAAGTGAATATTTCAGTTCAGGTATATTCACTCGGTAGTTTCCCACACCTTTACTGCAGAAAGCTCTGTCCCGAGGTTCTGCTCAACGCTGACACTCACGACCGAGGTCACATTCGGCTTCCAAAGCGCAACGCGCATGCTCCATGGAAAATATCCGCTTCCGTGGTGAGGCCTTCTAGCGCCTGCGCAGTAAAGCACCGGTGATGGAATTCGGTGCCATTCATTCCAATTTGGCCTTCTTAGCCATTGCTCCCATTCAGCAGCAAATGTCCTCACTCGCAATGAAGGTTGGGCGGTGGTCAAACGCTTATTTCAAAGAGTAAGAAATAGTGAAGGACACGGCAATGAGGGAGCTTCGGCATTTTACAGCTGAGTTGCTACGTTATCAGGAGCCTTTATGTGTCAGCAAGCGTAGGATCATCGGTTAAACGAACTTGGTATGAGGGTCTCTTTTCCAGAGTGGAGTAGAGTCAGGTGTTGTTCCTGACATGTAATGACAGGATCGTATTGGAAGCTTATCTTGGAGGCAAATCATTCACCAAGCTTTTAAAAGCTTGATTTAGCCTCTCTCACACACACACACACCCTCTCTCCCCCTGTCTTTCCTCCTGCGGGGGCCAGGGTCACATGCACACTCAGACCATGAAGTCGGATTTAATTAGATTAGATTGCTTACAGTGTGGAAACAGGCCCCTCGGCCCAACAAGTTCACACCGACCCTCTGAAGAGCAACCCACCCCGACCTTTACCCCTTCACCGAACACGACAGGCAATTTAGCATAGCCAATTCACCTAACCTGCACATTTTTGGGACTGTGGGAAGAAACATCTTCACTGAAACAAATTATTCAACCATAGAATCCCTACATCCACCCCTTGACATTCAACAGTATTATCATCTGTTCGAATAGATGGAAGACTCAACAGACAATCAAGGTATTTTTCAATGCATAATTTCAGTTACATCACACTGTAATTTTTTGCTATAAATTCTGTGCCTTACAGTTGTATCCTCCACAGCCACCTGATGAAGGAGCAATGCACGGAAAGCGAGAGTGCTTCCAATTAAACCTGTTGGACTATAATCTGGCGTTGTGTGATTTTTAACTTTGTACACCCCAGTCCAATACCAGCATCTCCAAGTAGTGGCTACAAGTGCTGGTCAGAAATCAGGGAGATTATGGCGAGAAACTCAACTCCTGACACCCCAAAGTCTACCCACCATCTATAAGGTAAAAGTCAAGAGTGTGGTTGAATACTCCCCACTTGCCTGGATGGGTGCAGCTCCAACAACACTCAAGAAGCTTGATACCATACAGGACAAAGCAACTCACTTGATTGGCACATCTGCAAACACTCAATCCCTCCGGCGGAGGTGGAGAAATTGGGAATACGGGATGGCATTTTTGCAAGAGATAGGGTGGGAAGAGGTGTAATCCAGGTAGCTGTGGGAATCGGTGGGTTTCTAAAAAATGTCAGTGTCAAGTTGGTCGTCACTAATGGAGATGGAGAGGTCCAGGAAGGGGAGCACCTCGAGACTGTCCTATCCCCCCTAGTCCAGAAACTCCCCACATACATTCGAGACACCACCCACGCCCTCCATCTCCTCCAAGACTTCCGTTTCCCCGGCCCCCAACGCCTCATCTTCACCATGGATATCCAATCCCTCTACACCTCCATCCGCCATGACCAGGGCCTCCAAGCCCTCCGTTTTTTGTTCTCCAGACGTCCCCAACAGTACCCTTCCACTGACACTCTCATTCGTTTGGCCGAACTGGTCCTCACCCTTAACAATTTCTCCTTTGAATCCTCCCACTTCCTCCAGACCAAAGGCGTAGCCATGGGCACACGTATGGGCCCCAGCTATGCCTGTCTCTTTGTTGGCTATGTAGAACAGTTGATCTTCCGTAATTACACCAGCACCACTCCCCACCTCTTCCTCCGCTACACTGATGACTGCATTGGCGCCACCTCGTGCTCCCGCGAGGAGGTTGAGCAATTCATCAACTTCACCAACACATTCCACCCTGACCTTAAATTTACCTGGACCATCTCTGACACCTCGCTCCCCTTCCTGGACCTCTCCATCTCCATTAGTGACGACCGACTTGACACTGACATTTTTGACAAACCCACTGACTCCCACAGCTACCTGGATTACACCTCTTCCCACCCTATCTCTTGCAAAAATGCCATCCCGTATTCCCAATTTCTCCGTCTCCACCGTATCTGCTCCCAGGAGGACCAGTTCCACCATAGAACACACCAGATGGCCTCCTTCTTTAGAGACCGCAATTTCCCTTCCTACGTGGTTAAAGATGCCCTCCAACGCATCTCGTCCACATCCCGTACCTCCGCCCTCAGACCCCACCCCTCCAACTGTAACAAGGACAGAACGCCCCTGGTGCTCACCTTCCACCCTACAAACCTTCGCATAAACCAAATCATCCGCCGACATTTCCGCCACCTCCAAAAAGACCCCACAACCAGGGATATATTTCCCTCCCCACCCCTTTCCGCCTTCCGCAAAGACCGTTCCCTCCGTGACTACCTAGTCAGATCCACACCCCCCTATGACTCACCCTCCCATCCTGGCACTTTCCCCTGCCACCGCAGGAATTGCAAAACCTGCGCCCACACCTCCTCCCTCACCTCTATCCAAGGCCCTAAAGGAGCCTTCGACATCCATCAAAGTTTTACCTGCACATCCACTAATATCATTTATTGAATCCGTTGCTCCCGATGCGGTCTCCTCTACATTGGGGAGACTGAGCGCCTCCTAGCAGAGTGCTTTAGGGAACATCTCAGAGACACCCGCACCAATCAACCAAACCGCCCCGTGGCCCAACATTTCAACTCCCCCTCCCACTCTGCCGAGGACATGGAGGTCCTGGGCCTCCTTCACCGCCGCTCCCTCACCACCAGACGCCAGGAGGAAGGACGCCTCATCTTCCGCCTCGGAACACTTCAACCCCAGGGCATCAATGTGGACTTCAACAGCTTCCTCATTTCCGCTTCCCCCACCTCATCCTAGTTTCAAACTTCCAGCTCAGCACTGTCTCCTTGACTTGTCCGACCTGCCTATCTCCTTTTCCACCTATCCACTCCACCCTCTCCTCCTTGACCTATCACCTTCATCTCCTCCCCCACTCACCCATTGTACTCTGTGCTACTCTCCCCCCACCCCCACCCTCCTCTAGCTTATCTCTCCACGCTTAAGGCTCACTGCCTTTATTCCTGATGAAGGGCTTTTGCCCGAAACGTCGATTTCGCTGCTCGTTGGATGCTGCCTGAACTGCTGTGCTCTTCCAGCACCACTAATCCAGTATTTGCTTTCCAGCATCTGCAGTCATTGTTTTTACCTAATGGAATAGTGTAGATAGGCTTTTGATTGGTTTCACAGGTTGACACAACATTGAGGGCCGAAGGACCTGTGCTGCACTCTCACGTTCTGTCTTCTGTGACAAACAGAACACAATAACGATTGGTCAGTGCCACATATGATTAACTGAAAAATCCATTCACTGCAGTGACTTGTCAATTTGTCAGTGTCTCAGGAAAGTGGATTTGAATTCCCTGTCCACACACACAGAAAGGTGATGGGCTCTTATCAGTATGAGTACCCTGGTGTCCAGTGAGCTTATCTTATTGCTGTCCCACAGTGGGAGCACCTGTTTAGTCTCTGATAAGTGTGAACATGCTCATGTGACTTTAGGACCTCTACAACATTTTCCATAGTGTGAGTTCACCAGTGTCTCAGCAGAAGAGTTGAATGAGTAAGTCCTTTACCATACTGGGAAGAGGCGAATGGTGTCACCTATGTGAATGTACAGATGAATTTCCAGTTTGTATTGGTAGTTTAATTCTTTCCCACAGTCCCCACATTTCTACGTGTACTCCCTATTGTGACAGCACTGGTGTTTGGACAGGCCAGATGATTGCCTGAACCCTCACTCCAACACAGCACGTGTATACTTTCTTTCCACTCTGAATGTGCTGTAACTTTTCATGTTCACAATTGACGACAGTGTCCAGGTTCTGTGAAATTGGGTTCCTCTTTTCAATTCTGATGAGATTAGCTTAGATTTCTTACAGAACGGAAACAGGCCCTTCGACCCTCCGAAGAGCAACCCACCCAGACCTATTCCCCTACATTTACCCCTGACTGATGCACCTAATATTACGGGCAATTTAGCATGGCCAATTCACCTGACCCGCACATCTTTGGATTGTGGGAGGAAACCGGAGCACCTGGAGGAAACCCACACAGACACGGGGAGAATGTGCAAACTCCTCATAGACAGTCACCCAAGGCTGGAATTGAACCTGGTGCTGTGAGGCAGCAGTGCTAATCACTGAGCCACCGTGCCATCCCGATGTGTGATTAAAGTTCCTGCCTGCAAGTTATTCAGATCCAGTATCTTATGTAACTGATCTAAAAAAGGGAGTGAGAAGTCATAAATCACAAAGGCAGGTTGTGAAATTGACATAAATTACTTTGATCATTTGTGGGGTCAAAACTAGGAATTAGTGAGCATAATTATTGACTAATTATCACTGGTTCTTTGGGTGACATGGTGACTCAGTGATTAGTATTGTGGCCTCAGTGACAGGGAGCCACCCTCAGTCTATGCAGGGTTTGCATGTTCTTCCGTGGTTTCCTGTTCACGTTGGATGTTCTAGTTTTCTCTCAGTCCAAAGATGTGCAAATTAGATGGATTGGCCATTCTAAATTACCCATCAGACTCCTGAAATTTGCCTTGTAGATGGTGGATAGACTTTGGGGTGTCAGGAAGTGAGTTATTCACCGCAGTCTCCCTGGTTTCTGACCTGCTCTTGTCGCCACTATGTTTATGTGTTAAGTCGAGTTGAGTTTCTGGTCAATGGTAACCCCAAGTATGTTGACAGTGGGGGATTCAGAGCTTAAAAATGTGTTGCTGGAAAAGCGCAGCAGGTCAGGCAGCATCAAAGGAACAGAAGAATCAACGTTTCGGGCATAAGCCCTTCTTCAGGAATGGCTTATGCCCGAAATATCGATTCTCCTGCTCCTTGGATGCTGCCTGACCTGCTGCACTTTTCCAGCAACACATTTTTAAGCTCTGATCTCCAGCATCTGCAGTCCTCACTTTCTCCTAGTGGGGGATTTAGTGATGGCAAAAGTGAGGACTGCGGGTGCTGGAGATTTGAGTCGTGAGTGTGGTGCTGGAAAAGCCCAGCAGGTCAGGCAGCATCCCAGAAGTAAAAGAATTGACGTTTCGGGCAAAAGTCCTTCATCTGATGGTAATACCGTTGAATGTCAAGGGGCGGATACAGGGATTCGGTTGTTGGTTCTATGGTTGAATGATGTATTTCAATGAAGAAATCCCACTTCATTGTCTAGACGTGCATGCGACCCTTGCCCCTGCATGAGGAAAGACAGAGGGAGAGGATGTTTGTGTATGTGTGAGAGAGAGAGACTAAATCAGGCTCTTGAAAGCTTGGTGAATGATTTGCCTCCAAGATAAGCTTCCAATACGATCCTGTCATTACATGTCAGGAACAACACCTGACTCTACTCCACTCTGGAAAAGAGACCCTCATACCAAGTTCGTTTAACCGATGATCCTACGCTTGCTGACACATAAAGGCTCCTGATAACGTAGCAACTCAGCTGTAAAATGCCGAAGCTCCCTCATTGTCGTGTCCTTCACTATTTCTTACTCTTTGAAATAAGCGTTTGACCACCGCCCGATCTTCATTGCGAGTGAGGACATTTGCTGCTGAATGGGAGCAATGGCTAAGAAGGCCAAATTGGAATGAATGGCACCGAATTCCATCACCGGTGCTTTACTGCGCAGGCGCTAGAAGGCCTCACCACGGAAGCGGATATTTTCCATGGAGCATGCGCGTTGCGCTTTGGAAGCCGAATGTGACCTCGGTCGTGAGTGTCAGCGTTGAGCAGAACCTCGGGACAGAGCTTTCTGCAGTAAAGGTGTGGGAAACTACCGAGTGAATATACCTGAACTGAAATATTCACTTTCTTTCCGCCGTTACCGTCTGAGTTGGTGAGCATTTCCAGCATATTAAAGCCATAGAGTAGGCGGCACGGTGGCTCAGTGGTTTGTACTGCAGCCTCACTGCGCCAGGGACACAGGTTGGATTCCAGCCTCGAGTGACTGACTGTGTGAACTTTGCACATTCTCCCCCGGTCTCTGTGGGGTTTCTCTGGGTGTTCCGGTTTCCTCCCACATTGTGCAAGTCAGGTGGATTGCCCATGCTAAATTTTCCACAGTGTTAGGTGCATGAGTCAGAGGAAAAAAGGTCTGGATGGGTGGGTTACTTTTGATTACATTAAATTCCCTAAAGTGTGGAAACAAGCCCTTCAGCCCAACAACTCCATGCACACCCTCTGAAGAATAACACACCCCAGAGGGTCAGTGTGAACTTGTGCCAAATGGCCTGTTTCCACACTGTAGCGATTCTTAACTAATACAGCAAGGTCTATGCTGACCAGGGTACCTACCCAGCTAGTTCTAGTTGGCAGTATTTGGTCCATATTCCTCTATTCCCATCCATGTCCATATCCAATTTGTTTTTAATGTTGCTATTGTACCTACCTCAACCACTTTCTCTGACAGCCTATTCCATCAATGCACCACTCTCTGCTTGAAGAAGTTGCCCCTCAGGTCCTTCCTAAATCTCTCCTGTCTCACCTGAAACCTGTGCCCTTGTTTTCAGTTCCCCATCCCTGGGAAAAAGACAATGTGTATTCACCCAATCAATGTAACTCATGATCTTTACACCTCTTGTTGCAGACCTCTTTGCTTTTGTTTCAGGGAATGATCCCAGAAACTGCTGTAGAAATGCAGGAGGACAGGTATGTGGAGGTTGGATGAGGTGGACAGTCCCTGGTCTTGTATGTGTGTTTTTTATTTGGGGTGGAGATGGAGAAAAGAACAAAGAACATTCCAGCATAGGAACAGGTGCATTGGCCCGCAAAGCCTGTGCTGATCCAGATCTTCTATTTAAACCTGCTGCCTATTTTCTAAGGATCTGTATCCCTTTGCTCCATACCCATTATTGTATCTGTCTAGATACATATTAAATAGAGTCATAGGGATGTACAGCATGGAAACAGATCCTTCGGTCCAACCCGTCCATGCCAATCAGATATCGCAACCCAATCTAGTTCCATCTGCTGGCACACGGCCCATATCCCTCCAAACCCTTCCTATTCATTTACCCATCCAAATGCCTTTTAAATGTTGCAATTGTACCAGTTTCCACTTCTTCTGGCAGCTCATTCCATACACGTACCACCCTCTACGTGGAAAAGTTGCTCCTTAGGTCCCTTTTATATCTTTCCCCTCTCACCCTAAACCTATGTCCTCTAGTTCTGGACTCCCCCACCCTAGGGAAAAGGCTTTGTCTATTTGTCCTATCCATAATTTTGTAAACCTTTATCAGGTTACCCCTCAGCCTCTGACGCTCCAGGGAAAACAGCCCCAACCTGTTCAGCCTCTCCCCACAGCTAAAATCCTCCAACCCTGGCAACATTCTTGTAAATTTTTTCTGAACCCTTTCAAGTTTCACGACATCTTTCCGATAGGAAGGAGACCAGAATTGTATACAATATCCCAGCAGTGGCCTAACCAATGTCCAGTACAGCCGCAACATGACATCCCAACTCCTGTACTCAATACTCTGACCAATTAAAGAAAGCATACCAAACGCCGCCTCCACTATCCTATCTACCTGCGACTCCACTTTCAAGGAGCTATGAACCTGCACTCCAAGGTTTCTTTGTTCAGCAACATTGTCTAGGTCCTGGGGATTTATCCACCTTTACACGTTTCAAGACATCCAGCCCTTCCTCCTCTGTAATATGGACATTTTGCAATACTCATTTAGTATTTTGCATCACTACTCTGTCATTTCTGCTTCACCACCTCCATTGGCAATGCATTCCAGGCACCCACCACCCTCTGTATGAAGTACTTTCCACACATAACTTACCTGAACCTTTCCCCCCTCGCATTGAATTCGTGACCCCTAGCTCTTGGTTTTCACTGCATATTCAACTAAACAATTTCCAGTGTGGGACAGTTAGGGGAGGCAAGTTCCAAGAGGTATCGAGTTGTTAAGCAGGCATTATACATGTGATGTAAAAAACATACTGTTTTAGACAGAGGGGGAATTGGTACCCAGTCAAGGTTGACCACACTCAGATTAGAAAAGCCCTGGAGCTCAGTTTGTACCAAGCCCAGGGAATTCCTGTTACTGGAATGGGGAGTGGATAGAGTGAAAGGATCTACATAAAGCAAATTCAAAGAAACAGAAACACTTGTCTTTAGAGTGAAAGGATCTACATAAAGCAAATTCAAAGAAACAGAAACACTTGTCTTTCCTGGACTGAGAATGATAGGCTTTGGAACAGCTGGTTATTGAAAATCTAGGGTCAGTGAACTGGAAATTGCACTCTCCCACCTTTTATTTCTGTCTTTCTGTTTCCAGAGTTGTAGTGACTGCTCCCAGAATCCAGTCTCAAACCACAGGCGGATCATTTTAAGAGTTGCTTTACATCCTGGTGGCGGTTGAATGTGGAAATGGGTCCCTAGCGTCCTGTGTGGGCCACTTTTTGGTTGCAATAACTTCCAATGGGAGGATGTCACAGGAAGTATTCCCAGGGTTGGTTGCTAAACTGAAGATACCTGCTCAAAGTTCAGGAATTTGTTTTCAGAGGAGGTATTTCTCAAAGAGTGTCCTCATCTAATTTATTTTATTCCTAGGACATGAGGAATGCTAAAGATGACAGTGTTAACTCCTGTGACAGTTCTCCCATAGTGCTGTTCAGTGAGGATTTACAGAATTGTCAGACAGCAGATATAAAGTGACATGTATCTACAAGACAGTGTGTGCCTGGCAAGGGAGTTTATAGGTGATGGTTCCCCACACAGGCTGTCTTAATCTTCTTGAAAGTAGGATCTGTCGGTGTTATTCCTGAGATGTAGATGGAGGAAACCGCGCCCTTATTCATCCTACTGCTCTCACTCTCTACCTGCCCAGTGGATGCTAAGTCTTGTAAAGGCCCAGCACAGGCAGTGGGTATTTATGACAATCCAGTAACTTTTCATGGTCACTATTTGAGTGTCTTTCACAGAAATTACTGGATTCAATGAGCTCGATTTCACAATCTCCTTTAGTGTGTTAAACAGTTCTCTTTTTCACACTCACCATTTCTTAATTTAACTTTGTTTTACAGAGAGTCTCAAAAGCACATTTATCAGCAAGAATTCCAAACAAACATTTCATCAAGGTCTGAGAGTGACTCAATTCATCAGGACTTGAAAATCATTGAACTTCCAACATCAGAGTGACTGGAAATGCATCAGAACACATTCACCCAAGTAAGTGTTCCAGTGAACTGACTGTGTACAGGTCTTCAACTCGTCACACAGCCTATCTAACATTACACCATTTTCAGTGGGGAGAAACTGTATCTGTGTCCTGTGTTTGGGCGAGGAGTCAGCTGATCATCCAATATGGAGAGACATGACAGCACCTGCACCAAGGAGAAACCATGGAAATGTGTGGATTGTGGGAAGGGATTCAACTACCCATCCCGGCTGGAAACTCATCGACACAGTCACACTGGGGAGAGGCCGTACACCTGCTCTAAGTGTGGGAAGGGATTTACACGGGCTTTTGACCTTCTGAAACATGAACGTACTCACACTGGGATGAGGCCGTTCATCTGCCCAGAGTGTGGGAAAGGATTCAGTGACTCATCCAACCTCCTGACACATCAGCGAGTTCACACTGGGGAGAGACCATTCCCCTGCTCTGAATGTGGGAAGGGATTCAGTGATTCATCCAGCCTGTGCAGACACCAGCGAGTTCATACTGGGGAGAAGCCGTTCATCTGCTGTGAGTGTGGGAAGGGATTCAGTCAGTCAGCCCACCTGCTGAGACACCAGCGGGTTCACACTGGGGAGAGGCCATTCTTCTGCTCAGAGTGCGGGAAGGGATTCAGTGATTCATCCTACCTGCTGACACACCAGCGTTTCCACACTGGGGAGAGGCCATTCCCCTGCTCCGAGTGTGGCAAGGCATTCTCTCTCTTATCAAACCTCCGGGCACACCAACTGGTTCATACTGATGAGAGACCTTTCAAGTGTACACATTGTGAGAAGAGCTTTAAATGCAAACGTGAAGCGCTGACACATGAACACATTCATACTGGGGAGAAGCCATTCCCTTGCTCCATGTGTGGGAAACAATTTCTCTGTTCAAAAAGCCTTCTGAGACATCAGCGAATACACATTGGTGAGAAGTTGTTACCCACTGCCTCGTGGGAAAGCATTTACACAGTCAGCCCACCCTCTGAGACACCAGCGAGTTCACAAGTGATTGCAGGGCAGATATCTGTTGCTGATGATGTTGTTAACAAACCTTCGATTGATCCAGCTCCCTGGAGGACTGAGTGATCCATGTGATGGAGGATTGATCCATCCCCTGAAGGACAAGTAGATGCAGTGGCACATGGAAATACGTGCTGCTTATGATGTGATCGTGTAACTTTAAACACCAGAAGTACAGACAGAGAGAGAAAGAAAGAAAGAGATGTTGTAAGTTTTAATTCATCGCAATTAATTCATTCATTCAAAGTGTGTGCCATGCAGACAGAATTGGGGGCACACACACAGTGATATACGAGGCACAAAACCAGATTTATGGGCACGCATACACATTGACAGAGAGATACATTGACAGGTCACACGAACACACCGAGACAGCAACACAGACATTGACAGAGAAATAGCAACAAAAACATCCACCTGGAGATACATTGAAACACACTATCCCTCAGTATTGTTAGGGTTGATGTGTTTAATAAACTCAAGTTCATTTGTACAATAACTAGTGTTAATTTGTATAATACATCTGTGGTAATCGCTATTCGTTTGTAAAATGGATTGATTCATTTTTGAAATTGTCAGAAACTAATTAGAAGTAAACTTGCTGACTTGTTCATTTCAAAGCACTTATACATTGTGTTGATCTGTGTGAAAATCATGTGAAATAAATGTGTTCATTAATAGCAGAAGGTTGTTGTCTAACTGAATTTGTGTTGTGTCTGCTGCTGGTTTGAAACTGCAGCTTTGTCTCTGTGTGGATTTTAACTCTGGGGCCAGTGTGTAATATGAGGAGAGGGACAGACAGAAGCAGTCTGGACTAAACTATCGAAATACTGTTTTCTCTCATCTCCTCCCTCTCCCTTGGAACACCTCAAACCTACCTGTTGGTGTGGCCCATATCTGGGACAGATGCAGTCCAGAGAGAGGAAGCTGGGTGCTGACTGGATGAGGTGGGATGTGGGTAGAGAGGAGTCTTTGAGTGACAGACCTGAAGGTACTTAAAGTAGGTCCTGGCAGCCATGGTTCCCTTTGCAATGTGTACACAGGAGGTGGTGAGTATCAGGGTTTCTGTCTGTTTCTGTGCATCTTTGTAAGTATGTGTATGTGTTTCTGTATTGTTAGAATCTCAATACTAGTTTTGACCCATTTACCTCTACCCTCACCCCTCCCCTGAAGCAAACCCCAGGAGCAGGTTGTCTACCCTATGGGAGATAGGGAGTTAGGACTCAACGGAATGGTGAGCATTCCACCTCGGTTTCTCCACATTTTTCCTTAACTCCTGTTTGTTTTTCTGATTTTTTTTTTCTTTGGCCTTTTCTTGTTTTCTCTCTCTCTCTCTCTCTCTCTCTCTCTCTCTCTCTCTCTCTCTTTTGTATTTCTAACTTTTGCCTCATCTCTGCCTTTGTCCATTTTCTTTCCCATTATTTATTTTACACCTTGTCTTTTTCTTTTGTTTCATTCTCTAGCGAAATTTTCTGCTTTTTCCCATACTATTTTTCTTTTTAACTCTAAATTATTCCTGTCACTTTGTTCTCCTTTTTCTTCCCCTTTTTAATTCCCTTGTCTCTCTGCAGACCCCTGCCAAGTTATTCAGCGCCTCCACAAATTATACACCCTCAAATGATGCAGTCTTCCCCCCAAGTCTTGTGTCCCCACCAAATTATGTAGTTCCACATTATTGCACCCACTCTGAAAGTTTGTACCCCCAGATTTTTGCACATCCCCCAGACTTGGTTGTCTCTCAGCTTCCAATCCCAAAGTTTGTGTGCCTCCCGAAATTATTAATGTTGTGCCCCCTTCAATTTTGCAACCCGACAAATATTGTACCTTCCTGCTTTGCAGTACCAAAAATGGACACAGTATTATATACACTCTGCAAAGTGTGGGGCTGTCCATCTCCCAAATACTGGGCTTCCTCAGACTTAGTGCCCCTCCCTAATCTGATTCTGTCAGTTTTGTGCCCCCAATCTTGTCTACCCCCTCCAGTTTTACACCCATCTCCCTGACATTGTTCCATCTTGCAGCCCAATTGTACAATCACAATTTTTGTTGAGACTACAAAAAAGTTTGCACCCTTCCCCAAATTTTGCAAATCCCAAGTTTTGGGCCTTTGCCAAATTTTGCAACTTCACAACATTGCACTCCACTACTGGCAACTTTCCCACCAAATGATACAACTGTCCATAACTCCAGAACCCTCCTGTGATTTTTTTATGGCCCCAGGTGCGGTCCCGCACCCTAGGTTTACCAGGCCCTCATGAAATATGCCCACCTCTACGAAAGTTGCAGTCCATTCTCAATTTTGTGCCCCTATCGTTTGCAGGTCCCCAAAATATTTTGCAAACCCTCGAAATCCTCTATTTTGTGACCTCAAAATTTTGCACCTCCCCAAATGTGGCCCCTTCAGATTTTGTGTTTTTCCCAATGATTTTTGACCTTCCCAAATATCGTCTTTGCCCTATATTTTGTGTCTGTTCTCAATTTACATTCACCTTAAGCTTAGTGCCACCATCCCCTCCTTTGCACACCTTCCTTTTTTATTCCCATACAATCACACGTTTTCACCTCCGTTTTACTTAGACCATCCAATTTTTAATTCACCCTGAACCCTTTGCTTAGATTCCAGTCTGTCACTCACTCCCATGTATGTGGTATTCCTCAGTAACATTCGAATCCATAACTCGCTCCCATGTATCTGTGACTAGCTAGAAAAAAAAACTTCTCTAATCCCTTGATTAGGTTCTAGTCTATAACTCATCCGTGATTCTATTATTCTATAGATTTTAACAATCTACAATTCCTCAATTAGTATTTAGATTGTAACCCACTCCCTGCTATGCTGTGTTCCATGTAAAACCCCTGACCCCCTCGATTAGATTCCAGTTTGTAACTCCTACCCCATTGTGTTATGCTATTTATAAACACTGAGACAAAAACAATCAGATTCCAATCTCTAACTCATAGAGACTGAATGGTTGAATGTTAAACTGAAAGCAGGAGAAGAGACAGCTGCCGTTAAATTTGTTACGTTCTGTTTCTCTAAAAAGAAAATTAGTTTATGGAGTACAACAGTTCAATAAGGCAGCTCAGTGCCACCTTTGCTCGGTTTGATAGGAATGGGTGATAAGTGCTGGCCTAGCCATTGATACTGTCTTCCCATAAACAAATGAAAAATATAATGCCTTTGCCTTCCTCATCACTTGCCCCTATAGTCTAACTGGATATGATGTGATGTGATTAATATCGCAGAACACCCACATCCCTCAATGCATGAGAGTCCAACAACATATTTCCATTTAAATTAAAGGCTATTTATTGGTTTTTCCTGACAAACATGACGCTCTCCACTTTTTATACCACGTCAGACAATGTTTTACCCACTTACTGACCATATCTGCATCACTCAAATTGAATACCCCTTACATTCCATTCATGATTTATCTTCCAAATTGTTTTCAGTAAGACCATGTTTAATTTTTTAAAATTGAAGACTGGCCTGAACTGATACCTGTTGGAAATCCAAATATCCTTGTAGCTCTCTGTCCCTTGATCACTGTCTCCTGGACTATCTGCAATTTGCCTTATACATCCATTAGCCTTTTTTGAGTTGGTTCATGATGAATATGACCTGTCCAAGCATAGCAAGACCTCCTTACTACCCAAGTTTCATCACCTGGTAAGAACTGGTGATCCATCAGTTGTCCTCTGAATCTTTGGTGACACCATCACATTCGATTTCTGTGATTTGTGTGCAGGATCTTGACAATAATATTTAATGTGTTGCATTCTACAGCCAAGGAGTACTTGACCCAATAATACAGGGCCCTGGTGACACAAATAGTAACTAAGTAACTAAGATAAAATATTAGGATTTTCAAACATTAAAGCTCCATGAAATAACTCCTGTACATCAGATCTGGAATCTCATGCTGTTTTTGGGAGAAGCATATGGTACATGGTATTAGGACGATACATGTGGATATTAAGGAGCAGGAATCTAATAAAGAAACAGAACAGTACGGAGAGAATCAAATGAAGAACTTGTGTTGAATTTGTGAAGTGGACGGATTTCTTGTTGAACCGTTCCATCACAGTTGAGTGTTCAGGAATGTGAGAGAGTGTGTGTGTGTGTGTGTGTGTGCGCACGCGTGCAAATATTGCAATGTTTTACCTGTCCTGGGAGGGTTTGATGGGGGTCATATGTAGCGAGCTTTACTCTGTATCTAATCTCATTTTGTACCTGTCCTGGGAGTGTTTGATGGGGGAAGAGTTGGGGATCTTTACTTTAGAACATAGGAACAGGAGTAGGCTATTCAGCCCATCAAGCCTATTGAGATCTCGAATGGGATCATGACTAACCTGAGTTCTAACCTCTCATACCTTCCTTTGGCCCGTATCCCTTGCTACATTTTCATACCAAAGAATTATCTATCTCAGATTTAAACTGAACAACTGATCCAGCATCCACTGTTGTTTGTGGAAGAGAATTCCAAACATATAGCACCTTTTAAGTGATGAAGTGCTTCCTAATATCTCTCCTGAATGCCCTGCCCCTAATTCTCAAAGTCTACTCCCTTGTTCTTGAATCTACGACCAATGGAAATAGTTTATCTTTATCAAACTTGTCTTGTCCTGTTAATAACTTAAAGACTTCAATCAGATCATCCCTTAACCTTCTAAATTCTAGAGATAACATGGTTCATTTGTATAATCTCTCCTGACAATGTAACCTCTGACATCCAGGAATCTGTTAACCGAAATCCTTGATACGTTTCCAATCTGTGACTCTGTACATAAACCACCCTGAACCCCTCAATTCGATTCAGTTTATAATTCACTCCTTGGGTGTTATGGGCCAGGCCAGACCCCCTCAAAACATTTCAAGAAAGAAGCCCGGATCCTAACTTTGCTAGTTGTTTTGAGCAGGTATTTAGTGGATATTCCAGGAGTGATGTTGCTGGCCTAAAAACTTTGTGTTAAATAAAACAATTTATTTGCAAGAATACTGAATGAAATGCAAACAAAAGAGTGCAGCATATAGAATAATAACTTATCCGAAAACTCAACAGATTATCTCCCAATTTAGTGATGCTGTTGCAACCACTTGCATCAATCCCCATTAACACCCCTTGGTAAAAAAGAAAAATTCAAACACAGGTTTTACAAGAGAGATGTCACAGAGAGAGAGATGCAGCTTGGAACACCTTTTTCCTTGGGGCTGTGTTTTTGACCATTCTTAGATGTATTAGGTCTTAGATGTAGAGTGATATGGTAAGGGGATGGTTCTGGATGGGTTACTGTACCAAGGGTTGGTATGGACTTGTTAGGTCAAAGGGCCAGTTTCCATACTGTAGGGATTTTATGATGATTCTATGACCATCAGCCTCAAATCTGACTAACTGCTTTGTCTGAACAGGCAGACTGCTAAAACCAAACCAAACCAGAGGAATGCTGAACTGGCCACTTGCTTTCTTTATACAAGTTCTTTTTTAACTTAAAAGCTTCTCCAAGTAGATCACTGCTGTAACTCACTCCTGGTACATGGCTTGGAGGCAGATATTTCAAGCCTGTGTATTTACAATCTCCAGAAAACCAAATGAGGGTGACATACCCGAGCTAAAGCAGCAGCATCATCATCACATGGTATCTAATTATTCTGTGTGTAAATCATCCCAAATGCTTCAATAAGGTTCCAATCTGTAATAAGCTCCCATGGTTCTGTTATTCTGTATCTCGCCACCTCAAACACCTTGATTAGATTCTAGCCTGTAGCTTACTCCTGAGTATATGTTATTCTTATATACAGCATCAAACACCTTGATTAGATTTCAACCTCCAACTCACTAACATCATTTTGTTTATCTCTATACAAACCATTTCAAACGCCTTGGTTAGATTTCAAATCTGTAACTCACTTCCATGCATCTGTTATTCTGAATATAAACCACCCTGAACTCTTTGATATGTTTCCAATCTGTAGAACAGTACCATGTAGATATGACTCTGTGACATAAACCATTCTAAATGCCTTGATTCGATTCCAGTCTGTAACTCATTCCTGAGTATCTATAACTTGATATGTAAACCACGCCGAACCCTTCGGTCACATTTCAGTCCTTAACGCACACCTGTGTATCTGGTATTCCATATACAAAGCACACCGAACCCCTCGGATTCCAGTCTCTACCTCACTCCATGGTATCTGTTATTCTACATAAAAACTACCCCTGATATCCTCAATTGGATTCCATGCTGTATTTCACTACTGGTACATGTCTCAATGTAGTTGGTGTGGTGTTAGATGGGAAGAGTTGACAGTGAGGATAACTATTTTTCTCTTCTCAGTTTACAACTGCCCTTCACATTTTTGATTGTGCTATCACCGAGGGAACTTTATTCTGTATCAAACGCAATGATTTACCCATCTGGGGATTGGTTGATGGGGACAGTGTTGGAAATCTTTACTTTGGGACAGAGGATCATGAGTAGGTCATTCAGCTCCTTAAGACTGGAATCTAATTGAGAAGATTTAGGTGGTTTATTTGCCAAACGACAGTGAGTTGGGATTTTGAGCATGTGCAGCGAGAGTGATAGTTGGAAAAGAAGTTAGTTTATCACAGGCGCAAACAGTAAGTAAAGGAAAAGCGTAGGCCAGTGTTTGGCACGATATTCCGGCAAGAAGAATTAATGATTACTCAATTGAGGCCTCCATCATCAAACATTGGTTTTCCAGTGCAATGATGTATTCCACAGAGAACCTCAGGCTCCTTCTCAGAAACAGGACCCCGGTCAAATGCTGCCATCTTGGTTCAGTGGGATGGGGTGTGCACAGGTGCGATGGTGTCATAGTGAGTGAGCAGTGAGGAGAAAGTAAGGACTGCAGATGCTGGAGAATCTGAGTCAAAAGGCGTCGCACTGGAAAAGCACAACAAGTCAGGCAGCATCCAAGGAGCAGGAGAGTCGACCTTTTGGCCATTAGCCCTTCCCTAGAACATCTTGACACCAAGAACAGCTACATAAGAATCCTACTCATTGCCTACAGTTCAGCCTTCAACACTATTATCCCCTCAAGACTGATTACTAAACTTAGGAGCTCAGACTAAGCCCCACTCTCTGAAACTGGATCATCAGTTTCCTAACCCACAGGCCACAATCAGTGAAGACTGGGGACAATATTTTATCCTCACTCACACTCAACATGGGAGACCCCACTCCCCCCACTGACTGCATATTCAGCCCCCTGCTGTACTCGCTGTATACCCATGACTGTGTCACCAAATACCAGACTAACATCATAGTCAGTCAAATCTCAGATGGCGATAAAACAGACTACAGACAGGAGGTGGAAGATGTGGAAAAATGGTGCACTGAGAACAACCTAGCTCTTAATGCTGACAAAACCAAGGAACTCATTATTGACTTTCAGCGGGATGTTACTCATGCCCTCCAACACATTAACAGTGCAGAGGTGGAACAAGTGGAGAGCATCAAGGCCCTGGTCATCAACAACAAGCTTTCTTGGACTCTTCATGTGGACGCACTGGTTACAATGGCCCAGCAACGTCTCTTCTTGCTCAGGCAACTGAGGAAATTTGACATGATGGTGAATACCCTTGCCAACTTTTATAGGTGTGCCATTGAGAGCACTTGGTCTGGATGCAACTGTGCCATTCAAGTTCGGAGACAGTTACAAAGAGTGGTGAACTTTGCCTGGACATTCACAAAGGCCAACCTCCCATCTATAGAATCCATCTACCAGGCCCGCTGTCAAGGAAAGGCACCAGCAATCTGAAAGATCCATCCCACCCTGGCAATGTTTTTCTACAACCTCTACCATCGGCGAGAAGGTACAGAAGCCTGAATACTCACACCAGCCGGTTTCAAAACAGTTTCTACCCTACTGTTGTTAGAATACTGAATGGACCCACAAACTCTTCACATCTGCCTGTACCTGTGGTTTTGTTTTGCCGCTGTGTACCTATTATTTACTTATCTATGCTATTTAACTATGTGATCTGCCTCTATTGCTCACAAGACTAAGCTTTTCACTGTGCCTCGGTACATGTCACAATACATTCAATTGAATTCAATTCATCAGGACTTGCTGTGTCTTTCCAGCGTTGCACTATTCGACAGAGTGGGTGGTGTTGTGTGTTGCCCCTCCCCCCAGTTCCCAAGGTCCCTCTTCTCCTCCTCCGTTCCCAATCTGATCCCAATGTCTCCATCTGGGTCTCTGCTTGTTTGTTTGATACCTCCCAGTGGGAGGGTTAATGCGGGAGGAGTGCAATATGAAGGGAAGTTGGAGCTGGATGTGATAAAAAGCAGCAATCCCAGTAGAATCCAACTCCTGTAACCCCCTGTAAACTTACAGGTGTCTCAGCAGCCTGATGTCTGACTGAATCCTTCCTGCACATGGAGCAGGTGAGACTGCACAATCGGGTAGGGAACTGTATCCATATTTGTCCTGATTCGGAGATACCGGTGTTGGACTGGGATGTACAAAGTTAAAAATCACACAACACCAGATTATAGTCCAACACGTTTAATTGGAAGCACACTAGCTTTAGGAGCGATGCTCCTTCATCAGGTGATTGTGGAGGGCTCGATCGTAACACAGAATTTATAACAAAAATTTGCAGTGTGATGTAACTGAAGTTATACATTGAAAAACTGATTGTCTGTTAAGCCTTTCATCTGTTAGAATACAGTGATAGTTTCACTTCTTTCATGTGTAAATCACAAAACTTTTTTTAAAAGTTGCATTCTCAGGTTAGCTGTTAACAATGGTGATAGCTAGACAATATGTTGAAAGTGTTAGCCCCCTGTGTTCTCTGTTTATGACCTGCTGTTTAGTTTGATTCCAATCTAAAAAGTAAGGTAACAGAGTTTTACATAAATTCATGCAGTTCTTGAGCTCAGAGTTCTACATGAATGTATGCAGTTTTTGAGCAAAATGCAATGTAACTCTGCAAGTACAAATTCACCACACAAAATATATGTGTGCATGTGGGTCTTTGTCTGTCTGTGTGTGTTTGTGTCTGCCTGGGGGGGGGGAGGGGAGTTGTGAGTGTGAGAACATGTGTGTGTGTGTGTGTGGTGAGTACAGAGTGTCTTAAATCTGTGAGGGGGTGCATGTGTGGGAGCATGTGTGTCTATAAGGGTGTGTGTGGCTGTCTGTGTGCGTGT
The DNA here is from genome assembly GCF_047496795.1 of Chiloscyllium punctatum. Classification (NCBI taxonomy): domain Eukaryota; kingdom Metazoa; phylum Chordata; class Chondrichthyes; order Orectolobiformes; family Hemiscylliidae; genus Chiloscyllium; species Chiloscyllium punctatum. The sequence continues at coordinate 64,514,431 of NC_092776.1, read as the reverse complement.
CTGTGTGTACCTGTGTCCATGTGACACAGCTAATCCGAGAATGCAACTTTTTAAAAAAAGGGTTTTGTGATTTACACATGAAAGAAGTGAAACTATCACTGTATTCTAACAGATGAAAGGCTTAACAGACAATCAATTCTTCAATGTATAATTTCAGTCACATCTCACTGCAAATTTTTGCTATAAATTCTGTGTTACGATCGAGCCCTCCACAATCACCTGATGAAGGAGCGTCGCTCCGAAAGCTAGTGTGCTTCCAATTAAACCTGTTGGACTATAAACTGGTGTTGTGTGATTTTTAACTTTAAATTTGTCCTGATATTTCCACAGGATTGCCATAGTGTAGGGAGCTCTGTCTCTCCTGGCTCGGTAATCAGATAAATTCTAACCCAATGGACAGAACACGCATATAGTTTCTCACAACTGTGAACAGTGTGATCTTTTGTTCTAGTCTAAGTTAAAGCTCCCTGGACAGTGTTAGAACCTCTTTAATTTAAACAAAATATATTTTTGATTTGCATCTGAGAGCTGAACAGCGGCTTGTGTTAAAAATAATAAAGCTGTTATTTTATTTTTGAGGCCAGGCCTGGAAGTTAATTGCATGTTGGGTCTGGATCTTGTTCAGTCTGATGACACATGACTGTGCAGCGATGGACAGGTCGAATCACATCATTACATTCACTGATGATACGATTGTAATGGGTCTCATTAGCATGAACAACGAATCAACATACAAAAAGGAGGTGCAGCAGCTGATGAACAGATGCAGAGCCAACAACCTGTCTCTGAATGTGGACAAGACAAAAGAGATGTTTGTTGACTTCAGGAGGTCATGGAGCAACCACTCTTAGCTGGACATTGATGGCTCCCTCGTGGAGATCATGAAAAGCACCAAATTTCTTGGCATACACCTGGTGGACAATCTCACCCTGGTCCCTCAATAGCAGCTCCATAGCCAAGAAAGCCCAGCAGTGTGTTTACTTTCTGCGCAACCTGAGGAAAGCCCACTTCCCACCGTGCTCACCCCCCACCCCATCCTCACCACATTCGACAGAGGGTTTATTGAGAGTACATCACTGCCTAGTTCGGGAATTGCACTGTCTCGGATCGTAAGACCCTACAACTGAGAGTGAGAACAGCTGAGAAGATCATTGGGGTCACTCTTCACTCCATTACTGACATTTATACCACACTGCATCTGAAAGGCTGACAGCATTGTGGAAGACCCCACACTCCCCTCTCTCAACCACTTCTTCCTCCTGCCATCTGGCAGAAAACACCGGAGCATTTGATCTCTCACAGCCAGACTGTGCAACAGTTTCTTCCCCAAGTTATCAGGCTCTTTAACACTGTATGATCGGACTCTTTCCAAATGAAATTCTTTGCATGACTTTGAATCAATGCTCGAGAAAGGTTTTTTTTTAATCATTCTTCTATTACACTGTAACTTGCGCGTTTTGCACTTCTTATGCACTTTATGCCATGTATGAGTGTCTAGTTTGTGCTGTCCATGTAGTACCCTCAGTCCTGGAGGAAGGCTGTCTCTTTTTTTTTAATTTGAATCAGTTGTATTTAGGAGAAACGGCAATTAAAAAGTACTACTACTACAACGACTACTGTTCTCAAAAACTTCTCGTCAGTATGTGGGAAATGGTGACAGCACACCTGGGAGAACACCTGATCAAACACAAGGAAGGGTGGGAGTTTTTTGAACTGACGTTTTCTGAGAAAAGGAGTTTGGCTGTTAATGTTACAATATGAAGGTTTTGACAATCCTATGTAGATATGAAACAATGCATCATGGAAACTGTTGCAGTAATATGGTCAGTTTTGTTTTTTTGCTTTTATAATTTATCCCTTGATTGTTTGTTTATCTGTCGTTGGTGTGAATGGAGCTGAAAACAAATGTTATTGGTTTAGTCATGCTGTGTTCACTGAGGTGTATGTGTTGGGAGATGCTAATGACTGAGATCGATGGAAACTGTCTACATGCACACCTTTGGCACTGAGCTAGCTGCTAATTTCAAAGAGACTGACAGAACGGAGCAGGGACTGGAGGGAGCAAATGGTGCGGGTTGGCAATTGGACATATTCTTTGCCCACCCCCACCACAAAACCTGGCCAATTGTTTCTCTCACCCTTCCCTTCCCTACCCATGCCACCACCCTGACCCCCATCCCAAACCTCCCATCCCCCCAGTTTCAGCAAACTTCCAAAGATATTTTCTTTTTTCCTACCTGCCATGTTGCTTTTCTTGGAACATTCCACATTTTGAGAACTGGACAGAAAATGAGAGACAGACCAGCCAGTCCAGTGGTGATAAGTTAGTGCTGATAGGACTGCAAATGCTGAAGATCAGAGTCAAGAATGTGGTGCTGGAAAAGTACAGCAGATCAGGCAGCATCCGAGGAGGAGGAGAATCACTGTTTCAGGCAAAAGCCCTCAGGAATGAGGCTTGTGGGCTGGGGGGCTGAGAGATAAATGAGAGGGGAGTGGGCTTGGGGGGAAGGAGCTGAGAATGCAATAGGTAGATGAAGTTGTGGGAGAAGGTGATAGGTCAGAGAGGAAGGTAGAGCAGATAGATGGGAAAGATGATGGACAGGTCAAGAGGGCTGTGCCACGTTGGAAGCTTGGGATTGGGATAATGTTGGGGGAGGGAAAATTGAGGAAACGGGTGAAATCCACATTGATCCCATGTGGTTGCAGGGTCCCAAGGCAGAATATGAGGCCTTCTTCCTCCAGGCATTGGGTGATAAGTATTTGGTAATGGAGGAGGCACAGGACCTGCATGCCCTTGGCAGAATGGGAGGGGGAGTTGAAGTGTTCAGCCAAAGGGCAGTGGAGTTGGTTGGTGCCGGTGTCTCAGAGATGTTCTTTGAATCAATCTGCAAGTTGGTCTCCTGTTTCCCCGATGTAGAGGAGACCACATTGGATGCAATGGTTCATCTGCTTCTCCTACTTTTGAGGCTATGCTCTTTTGTCCTGGTTTCACTTGCCAGTGGAAACGTCATGGTGGCTTAGTGGTTAGCACTGTTGCCTCACAGCACCATGAACCTGGGTTCAATTCCTGTCCCAGGCAACTGTCTGTGTAGAGTTTGCACATTCTCCCCATGTCTGCATGGGTTTCCTCCGGGTGCTCTAGTTTCCTCCCACAGTCCAAAGATGTGCAGGTCAGGTGAATTGGCCATGCTAAATTGCCCATAGTATTAGGTGCATTAGTCAGGGGTAAATGTAGGGGAATCAGTCTGGTGGGTTGCTCTTCAGAGGGTCAGTGTGGACATGTTGGGCCGCAAGGCCTGTTTCAACACTGGAGGGAATCTAATCTAATCTAATCCTCTCTACATCTATGTTCCCTATTCCCTTCATAATTTTATATGAAGGAATGTTTCTGGAAGATCCCCCCCATTCTTGTAAATTCTAATAAATGTAATCCCAGTCTACTTAGTCCCTTCTCTTCAGTCAATCCCCTCAAATCTGAAATCAACCTAATGAGTTTCCTCTGCAACCCCTCTAGTGTCAGCACATCCTTTCTCAAATAAGGAGACCAAAACTGTACATCGTACTCTAGGTGTGACCTCACCAGCAACTGCAACATAACCTTCTTGCTTTTAAACTCTATCCTTTTAGCAGTGAAAAACAAAATTCCATTTTCCTTCCTTCCTAAATACCTGTTGTACCTGCAGACCAATCCTCTATGATTCATGCACAAGGCCGCCCAGGTCCCTCTGCATGGCAGCATGCTGCAACTTTTTACCATTCAAGTAACAGTCCTTTTTTACATCAGCCCTATCAAAATGGATGACTTCACAAGTATTAGCATTGTATCCCAGACCTTTTCCCACTTACTTACAGTATTTATATGCCTCTGCAAAGTTTCACAGTCCCCTGAATGCTTTGCTCTGCCCCTCATCTTAGTGTTAGCTGCAAACTTTGACACATTATACATGGTCCCCAACTCCAAATCATCCATGTAAATTGTGAATAATTGCAATCCCAACATTGATTCCTGAGGCACACCACTAGTTACTGATTGCCAACCAGAATAGCACTCATTTATCTCCAGTCTTTGCTTCCTGTTCATCAACCAATCCTCTATCCATGCTAATACTTTACCCATAATGCCATGCATCTTTATCTTACGCAGCAACCTCTTGTGCGGCATCTTGTTGAAGGCCTTTTGGAAATCTAGGTACACCACATCTACTGGGTCCGCATTATCCACCATGCTCATAATGTTTTCATAGAATTCCAAAAGATGAGTTCAGCATGAGCTGCCCTTCACGAACTCATGCTGCATCTGCCCAACAGGACAATTACTATTTAGTGCCTTGCTATTTCTTCCATGATAATAGATTCAAGCATCTTCCCCACTACAGAAGTTAAGCTAACTGGTCTATAATTCCCCATCTTTTGTCTACCTCTCTTTTTAAGCAGGGGAGTCACATTTGCTGTTTTCCAATCTGCTGGAACTGCCCCAGCGTCCAAGGAATATTAGAAAATTACCACAAGTACACTTGTTGTTTCTCCCACCATCTTTTTTAGTACCCTGGGATGCATTCTATCAGGGCCAAGAGACTTGTCTATCCTAAGATCCATTAGCTTGCCCAACACTACCTCTTCGATAATACTGATTGTTTCCAGGTCCTCACCTACATTCAATGACTGGCATGTTATTTGTATCCTCCACTGTGAAGACTGACACAAAATATTTATTCACATAAATCCTGTCCCTCAGGATTCCCTCCAACAGGTTGCCCAATACCGATGTCAGGCTCACCGGTCTACAGTTTCCTGGTTTTTCCGTATCACCTTTCTTAAATAGTGGCAAAATGTTGGCAAACCTCCAGTCTCCTGGCACGTCACCAGTGACTATGGATTTAATAAATATCTCAGCAAAGAACCTAGCAATCACTTCCCTAGCTTCCAACAGAGTCCTTGGGTATCCCCTTAAGGAATTATAAGACCTCCAGCATCACCTTCCCCCATAATATGGGCATTTTTCAAAATGTCACCATTTATTTCCCCACATTATATATCTTCCATGTCCTCTTCCATAATAAACACTGATGCAAAATACTCCAGTATCTCCCCCATCTACTGTGTTCCACATACAGGCTGCCTTGCTGGTCCTTGAGAGGCCTTACCCTCTTCTCCCTAGTTATCCTTTTGTCCTTAATGTATTTCTAGAATCCAATTGAATTCTCCTTAACCCCATTAGCAAAAGCTTTCTCATGTCCCCTTTTTGCACTCCTGATTTCCCTCTTAAGCATACTCCTACTGCCTTTGTACTCTTCTAAGGATTCACTCAATCTCTGCTGTCGAGACATGACCTATGCTTCCTTTTTTTTTGTTAACCAAGATCTCAATTTCTCTAATCATCCAGTTTTCCCGAAATCTAACAACCTAACAGGAACGTACTGTCTCTGGACTCTCACTTTTGAAGGCTTCCCCTTTTCCAGCTTTCCCTTTACCTGTAAATATTTGCCTTCAATCAACTTTCGAAAGTTTTTGCCTAATTCTGTTAAAATTGGCCTTCCTCCAATTTAGAACTTTAACTTTTAGATCCAGTTTATCTTTATCACTATTTTAAAAATAGAATTATGGTCTTTGGCCCCAAAGTGCTCCTCCACTAATAACTCAGTCATTTGTTTGCCTTATTTCCCAAGAATATGTCAAGTTTTGCACCTTCTCTAGTAGGTACATCCACATATTGAATCAGAAAATTTTCTTGTACACACTTGACAAATTCCTCTCCACCTAAATCCTTAACACTATGGCAGTCCTAGTCTCTGTTTGGAAAGTTAAAATCCCCTATCATAACCTGCATATTATTCTTACAGATAACTGATATCTCCTTACAAACATGTTTCTCCATTTCCTGCTGGCTATTGGGATATCCATAGTACCATCCCAATAAGGGATTTCTCAGTTCCATGCAAATAACATCCCTGAATGTATTCCCAGGAATATCCACCCTGACTACAGCAGTAATGCAAACCCTTATCAAAAATAACACTCCACCTCCTCTCTTGCCACCTTCTTCTAGCATTTGTATCCTTGAACATTAAGCTGCCAGTCCTGTCTGTCCCTGTGTCTGTCCATGTCTCTGTGATTGCTATGATATCCCATTCCCATTTCCTAACCATGCCCGAGTTCATCTGACTTCCCTGTTTGACCTGTTGCATTGAAACAAATGCAGTTTAATTTAACCAGTCTTACCTCATTGTCTGCTTAGTTCCTGCCTTCCCTGACTGTTTGAATCACTCCTTTTCCCAAACGTAACATTCTTAGATTGATCTCTTTCCTCACTATTTCCCTGGGTCTCACTGCCCCACCTTACTAGTTTAAATTCTCCCAAGCAGCTCTTGCAAATCTCCCTGCCAGTATATTAGCCCCCCTCCAATTCAAGTGCAATCCGTCCTTCTTGTACAGATCACTTCGACTTCATTGAAGATTCGAATGATCCAAAAATGTGATCCCTTCTCCCCTGCACCATCTCCTCAGCCATGCATTCATCTGCTCCATCCTCCTATTCCTATCCTCACTAGCTGATAGTACTGGGAGTAATCCAGATTTTATGACCCTGAAGGACATCCTTTTCAAATTCCTGCCTAACTTTCTTCCTGGTAAATCTTCTCTGAAACCTTTCCAGCTTAATAGTGCCTATCCTATAACAGGACAAAGAGCCTTCATCAATGTTCTGTCCAGCGTCAATGTGAGGTCACAACTCCTGTTCACAAAGGTCTGAGCAATGAAAGTAAGCAGACTAAAAGCCTTCTTAACCACCCTGTTTATATGTGATGCAGACTACGAGGAATTAGTTAATGGAACCCCAGCATGTCTCTATTCTACTGCTGCACCCAAGGCCCTATTTTTAAATGTACCAGTCCTGCCTCCCTTGTTTGTTTTTACCAAAATGCAATACTTCATACTTATCAAAATTAAACTCCATCTGCCACTTCTTCCCCCATAAACCTAACTGATCAAGATAGAGTCATAGAGATGTACAGCAGAGAAACAGACCCTTTGGTCCAACCCGTACATGCCAACCAGATATCCCAACCCAATCTAGTCCCACATGCCAGCACCCGGCCCATATCCCTCCAAACCCTTCCTCTTCATATATCCATCCAAATGTCTTTTAAATGTTGCAATTGTACCAGCCTCCACCACTCACTTCCTCTGACACCTCATTCCATACATGTACCACCCTCCATGTGAAAAAGTTGCCCCTCAGGTCTCTTCTTTATCCCTCTTTTCCCTCTCACCCTAAACTTATGCCCTCTAGTTCTGGACTTCCCTCCCCAGGGGATAAAAACTTTGTCTATTTATCCTATTTATCCTATCCTTTCCACTCATAATTTTGTAAACCTCTACAAGGTCACCCCTCAGCCTCCGTCGCTCCAGGGAAAACAACCCCAATCTGTTCAGTTTCTTCCTATACCTCAGATCATCCAACCTTAGCAACTATCTTGTAAATCTTTTCTGAACCCTTTAGTTACCTCTCTCACTAATATGGACTGACAATTCTATTCAATAAGAGGTCTGAGGGTCCCTAGTACCAGTTTGTCCAATATCACCAACCATATAACAAAAGACCCCAAAGACAATACCCACCTCCCTTAGATGGGGTGCAGAGGCTGGTTCAGTCAAGGGATAATGACATTTGCCATTAGTAAGGTCGGAATGGTCATTGAGCTAGAGATTGTCGGCTGCAGTTGGCTGCTTCCCCCTACAACTGCAGAAATTCAGCTCACTGTGCCTGCCACAATTGACACTCATGGACCCCTTCCAACTTACACAATAAGGGTGCCGTGAGGCTTTATCAGTACAGGCTGCCTCGATCTAGCTCTCCCCTTGAAGACCCAATGATAGAAATTGGTATTCAGGGGAAGTATGTTATGGTTTTAGTCGACTCCTGTGTGATTATTTCACCAGTAGATCCACCGCCTCCGCCCAAACCTCCCCCCCCTCCCCAAGGAACTTCCAATAGTCATGAAAAATCAGTGCTTTGATCCACTGTTCTGATCAGGGCTTGTTCTTGGTGCTCCCTGATCACTCTGTGGCGCAGGGCTGAGTATGCTGATGCAGTGCTCTGACCCTATGACACAGGCTGTATTGTACAGCTGGCAGCTACAGAATAACCCTGTTGAACCTGTCCTGCACCCCTTGATAGCAGATCTGGAAGGAAGCACCGATCCCTTTTTAAGTTATCCCCATCACCTACTCCTTACATCTTACTCTCCCGAAACCACCCATTGCACAGCCCTTTTTATCCACCGTCCAGTCCCTGATTTATATGCAAGCCTCATGGCACCTTGTTTAGATCAGTCAGGTTCACTGCAGTTCAGTAGGTGAGTTTATTTCAGTCCCGTGGGCTGAGATGCTTCCGTCCAGCTTGATACTGTACAATTATCTTTGTTCGCAATGGGTCCAATGTCACTGCCGCTGTTAAGTCCCTGCATCAGCCTAAGGAAATTGGTCCTGGGATCCAATGCTTGCCCTGCGGTGAATCTCTAAGGGAGATCCATTGCGGGAACTTTTGGATTACTGATTATGTTTAGCTTCCATCCGCCCTCTGACTGGTAATTTTTCTCCGGTATCAGCCAGCTTCGCTCCATGACTGCATGCCACTACTACTCCTAGTTTCCAGTCCATAAAAATCATGTGAAGTTGGTGCTTTCTGCTCCATGTTATTGTCCGTCCTGGTGTGGCCTTTTGTTACATAGAGCAGAGCATCAATACTGGTAGCTGGGCTTACCTGATAACTGATAACTGTAAGAGGATTTACTGAAAATCCTCTGTGTTAATGAATGAGAGAGTTTCGCCAGTGGAGTCCTCATCCAAAATATGGCAGTCTGAACCACCCAGCGGCCTATTACTCCTCTCAGTTACCTCCAGTGGCCCGTAACCTGCCAGCTGCCTCTGTGCCATCGCTGCACTGCTACCATGCTGGTACCCCATGTCTGCAGGACTGAGCATGTGGTCATGCTGTTGTCCAAGCCGAATCTAGAATTCTGCTGGGCCCCTCCAGTGAATCCTGCTACCCTCCTCCCTATTCCTCTGACTTGGAATCCTACCACCATCACTGCCTACTTGATTTTTCCTTGCCCCTTGACAATCCTGACCTTGTCCTGTTCATTGATGACTCGTCCATGTGTCCCTCCGATGATCATTCCCTTGCCAGTTAAGCAGCCGTTACTCCCTTCAAAACGCTAATGACATGCACACTCCCGCCAAAGGTTTCTGAATTCTTTGCCCTTCCCCGAGCTTGCCATGGGATAATCTGTGAACATTAGCACTGATTCGTGTTATGCCTCTGGGGTGGTCAATGACTTTGGTACATGCTGGAAAAATCATTGGTTTATTATCTCATCCAGTAAACCTATTTAATATGCGACTCTTACCAACAACCTATTGTGGGCAGTGCTTTATCCTGCATGAGTCGTGGTTGTCAAATGATGAACTCTAACCATTTCAAAGGACGACTTGTCTTGTGGCAATACTGCCACAGAAACTGCCGCCCGTGAGGCCACTCGGATGCACATGGTCATGGTCCCCTCCTTCATTAAGAAAGAAGTCCCCTCCACCGTCGACCTTACAGCAGCTCTCCAGGCGCAGGATCCTCCTTCATTGAGATACAAGTCCCCTCCATCATCGACCTTACAGCTGCTGTCCTGGTGTAGGACCCTCCTTCATTAAGATACAAGTTTCCTGCACCATCAGGTAGTGGAGATGAGTGTTGTGAGCCCAACCTCCTGCCCAATGAGACCGTGGAGATTCCATTTGTGCCAGCTCAACTCAAAAGGGAGATGGCATCAGGGCAATGTGTTGTACCAGGTAGAAATTGAACTGACAATCGGTTTAAAGTGACAATTGCCCTTCACTGAACATTGCTCCTTAGTCAGTTGGTGGATCACAGTGGTTTCAGAATCTCCACACACTTCGGCCCAGTCCTGTCCCACTCATGCCAGGGTCCTCACCACATGGCGGGGAGAGTGAGGTGAGGGAATGGATATCTGGCACTCCATCACCCAGCTTGGCTCTTGCTGTCCTGTTCCAGGCCATTTCTGCTAGAATGAGAGAAAGGGAGGGAGGAAGGGTGGGAGTGAATGGGCCTGCTGTTATTGCTTGTGTAGGTGAGGGTGGGGGAATGGTGAGGTGTCTGGAGTCAGTCAGTTGACAGTACTGAATCCATGCAGTGTTATTATTGTGAGGGGTATAGATTAGCTGAGAGAGGGAAAGAGAGAGGGAAGGAGTTACATGCACTCATGGGAGTGGTGGAACATGAGTTTTATTAAGCAGCAGGTGCAGTAAGAGATAAACAGTGACAGTGAGGGAGCAGAGAGAATATTGTGACACTTAACCTAGCAGAGTGGGGCATGCTATTGATGCTTGTTCCGTATTGCTGAACATTTCTTCAGACCACAGATCTGGGTAGGTGGTGAGTTCCAAACATGCTGGATGGGTCTGGTGGTGATTGCCTCCTCTGGAAAGAGGATGTCCTCTGAGCAAGATGGCTCACTGGTTAGAATTGCTGCCTTGCAGTACCAGGGACCCAGATTCAATTCCAGTCTCGGGAGACTGTCTGTGTGGAGTTTGCACATTCTCCCGGTGTCTGCATGGATTTCCTCTGGGTGCTCCGGTTTCCTTCCACAATCCAAAGATGTTCTGGTTAGGTGAATTGGCTATACTAATTATCCATAATTTTCAGGAATGTGTGGGTTAGGTGCAATAGTCAGCTAACTGTAAAGTAATAGAGTAAGGGACTTGGTCTAGAAGGGTTACTCTTCAGAGGGTCAGTGTGAACTTGTTGGTCCATATGGCCTGTTTCCACACTGTAGGGATTCTATGAAATTCTATGAGAGTGATCCTATTCTGTCCTAGCCTATCTATCAGGTCCTCCATGCCCCTGTCATCAAATCATGGTGCAATTGCCCCTTATCTGACGTGCTCGGGGTAAACTGTGCAGGGCAGATCCAAACTGAGAAGGCTCAATCACGTTCTTATTGGCCTTTTAAAGATGGCACCAGCGCCAGGGATCATGGAATATTCAGGGGTCTCTGGGCGATGGCGAGCACCACCAGCCATCATTGGTGGGAGAATAAGGATGGCATTGAATGAGAGGGACTCCATGGGTCGGACTGGGTTGTTAATGCGGTAAGTTTGATAGGATAGCACCAGAAAACTAGCCTGGCCTCGATGTCATACTAAATGAAAATGACATTGAGAAAAATTATTATTAGATTCAGCCCAATGAGTCGAATACTCTGCAGACTCCACTCTCAGTTACAAAGCTGCAGAACAAATACTCATCCAAAACTCTCCATCATCTGAGTTCAGACCAATATCCCGTTCACCCTTCATTCCTGGAAATACTGGCCCATGTTGCAAGATGCTATTGCAATGTCTTCATTTCAGCATTCTGAAACCTGTAAACCCATCTTCCCGTGACGCTGTCTCTCAGTCTCCCCCGATCTGTCTATGTCCGAAACCTCTCCTGTTGTTTGATTATCCCAAAATCTTGCAATAATTTTCATACCCACAGTATCCCTTGCTATGGCACAATGGTGATATAGAGCTGTAGTGAATCGGAGCTGCACATCCTGTCACTTCTAGCATGGGCTGGAATGCTGGGCAGGGATCTAACACAGTGTTACCAAGCAATGTATTGGTGTGGGCTACACAGCTCGACATGCTAGGAGCATTACTGCTCCAGGTTTACAGAGCAATTCAGTGGTGTTCACTGCACATCACCCAAGGTTGTCAGATATCTAGTTTGGGTTAAATATGAATGGTCTGCGCAGCTGCCTGTGCTGGACTGAAAGCTAGTCCAGTTTATAGATCAATGCACTGGTGTGGTCTGCACAGCTTCTCGTGCTGGATAGATATTTAGTTCAGTTTATAGATTATATACTGCTGTGTTTTGCACAGCTCTCTGTGTCAAACAGATATCTCATCTGGTTTATAGATCAATGCACTGCTGTGGTCTGCACAACTCCCAGTGCTAGACAGATATTTATTTCGGTTTATAGATCATGCACTGCTGTGTTCTGCACAGATCCTTGTGTCAGACAGATATCTCATCAGTTTTATAGGTCAATGCACTGCTGTGGTCTGCACAGCTCCCTATGTCAGACAGATTTCTAGTCTGATTTATAGATCAATGCACTGCTGTGGTCTGCAGATGTTCCACAGATCATGGATTGTATTGAGCAGTACAGTACCCTGGTCTACACAGTGCTCCATGCTGAACAGATATCTCATTTGGGTTTATGGTGTTGCCTATCCTGCACTTTCTTTAACCTATCTTTGAAGGCCTCCCACATATCAAGTGTGGACATCCCTTCAAATAGCTGTGTTCAATCCATATTTCGCAGCTCCTGCTTAATTTTGATATAATTGGCCTTGGCCCAGTTTAGTACTCTTCCCTTAGGACCACTCTATCTTTGTCTACGAGTATTCTAAAACTTATAGAATTGTGGTCACTGTTCCCAAAGAAATCCACCACCGCAACTTCTACCACCTGGCCTGGCTCATTCCCCAACACCAGGCCCAAAATGGCCCCTTCCCTCATCGGACTATTGACATACTACTCAAGAAAACTCTCCTGGATGCTTCTTACAAATTCTGCCCTTAAATTTCTGACTTCTCCAGCTAGTCCTATCCCAGTGTCTTCCCCCATATTTCTTCAACTTGTTTCTATTAAGTAATTGTTCAGTTTTAACATGAATTACTATGCTGTATCTTTCCCTGGTATTTGGTGTTACTCACCCTGGAGAATTAGGTACCACCATTAAGAAATTCAGAAACAATTTAAATAGCATAACTTTCTATCATTTCCTGGTGTCCTCCATGCTCCTCCATGTGGGACGGGGGTTTCAACAGCTTTGAGACATGTATTTGAAACTTGTTCTGTGCCTGTTCACTGAACGCCGATGTTATTCACTCTCTGCAGATCATATATTCAGTAACATGAAGAATCTCCACAACTGCTCATGATTCAGATCAGGCTTCTAACTTGGAGTTGAGTGGCATTTTACTTCATTCTGGTTTTGGAATGTTAGTGGATGTTTTCCTGGACATTGTGTTGTGGACGTTCAGGAAGACCAGAGGCTTTGGTGACCCACTCTGGATGCGTCACGGTTACTATAGTTACAGCATCTGGGTCTGCAACATGGAGTAGAGGCTGCAGAGAAGAGAATCTCTGTAAAATGGAATAAGGATTCACAATCAGGTCAGCCATGATCCTATTGAATTGTCGGACAGGATAACCCATTAGCACAACTCAACCATATATTTCTCCCAGTCTATCAGGCTGTGTGTGTGTGTGTGGGGATGGGGGCGGGGGGGGGGGGGGGGAGGAGGAGGAGGGGGGGTGCGGGAGGAGGGGTGGTTGCGATGTTAGTGAGTTGCCTCTTTCATTTCCTGGATAGCACGATCCTGGGGGCTCACTAGATGCAGATTTTCCTGTGTCCCAGTCTCGAGCAGTTGAATGACTGCCTGCTGTTCCTGTGTGCCAGGTTTGTGAAAATAGTTTAGATGAGAATCCCTAAAGTGTGGAAACAATCCCTTTGGCCCAACAAGTCCACACCAACCCTCTGAAGAGCAACCCACCAAGACTCATTTCCCAACATTTACCCCTGACTAATGCACCTAACACGGTCAATTCACCTAACCTGCACAATTTTTTTGACTGTGGACGGAAACCAGAACACCCTGAGGAAACCATCTCAGACATGGGGAGAAAGTGTAAACTTCACACAAACTTCACACTCAAAGCTGGAATTGAACCCGGGTCCCTGGTGTTTGAGGCAGCAGTGCCACCACTGAGCCACCATGCTGTCCCCAAATATCCTCCTCCTGTTCCTGGGTAACAGCTTGAATAGATAGGTGGTCTCCTGCTGCACCTGTAGAATGGAATTGAGGGACTGAATGGACTCTTCATATTCTTTATAGTTTCTATCGACTGAAAGCCTTTCTCCTGTTCTGTAAAACATCGACAAAATCTGAGTGATGTATTTATGTTCTTTTTCTCAGTTAATGAGCAAACAAGCTGACTGGCTGTATTTTTGGATGACAGACTTGAGAGGGTGGAAGGTGTCTTCCTGTTCCTCTGTAACAGGCTCAAGAGGATGAATGGCCTCCTCCTGTCCCTCTGGAACAGTCTCAAGAGGCCGAATGGCCTCATCCTGTTCCTCAGTAGCAGGCTCGAGTGGCTGAATGGCCTTCTCCTGTTCCTCAGTAGTAAGCTTGAGACATTACAGCAACTCATGGATTATGAGCAACCATTAAACTGTGTCTGATGTAGATCCCTCCCTTCTCATTTACAGAATCACAAACAACACAGTGGACACCAGGTGTCCTCTCAGTGACACTTCGTACAGTTACAGTAACACTTCTCTATGTTTTGAATGATTCTCTTTTTAAAATGTGGCAATATTCCAGCTTTCCACCTTTTTGAGTGGTAATAGGCTAGAATGGGCTGAGTGGTCTGCATCTATTCCTCTGGAACAGGCAGCTCGGACTTTTTTCATTGGAAAAAAGAAGGAAGAGAGGGGACCTAATTGAGGTGTACAAGATAATAAGAGGCATAGATAGAGTTGATAGCCAGAGACTTTTTCCCAGGGCAGAAATTGTTAACACGAGGGTTCATAGTTTTAAGCTGTTTGGTGGAAAGTATAGAGAGGATGTCAGAGGCGGGCTCTTTATGCAGAGAGCTGTGAAAGCATGGAATGCGTTGCCAGCAGCAGTTGTGGAAGCGAGATCATTGGGAATATTTAAGAGACTGCTGGACATGCATATGGTCACAGAAATTTGAGGGTTCGTACATTAGGTTTACCTTATATGAGGATTAATGGTCAGCACAACATCGTGGGCTGAAGGGCCTGTTCTGTGCTGTACTGTTCTGTGTTCTAAATGAAGTCAGAATTGCTTCCTCCTGTTCCTGAGCAGCAGTCTCAATGCTCTGAATGATGTCTCAAGGTTATGAAAGGATTTGATAACAGGGCAATGTTAGACAAAATCAAATAACAATAAATACTGTTACCCAGGTTTATGGCCTCTCAAAGTTTCCGCACCAGTCATTATATGCAGCTGAGGTCTGTTATTTTATCTCTGTCTCTTTTTATAAATGGCTCGGACACGCACAGTGCTCTGGCACTACTCCCACAGATAAGGAATAAAAAGAGTAAACAAATTGAAAGATTTATGGTCCACTCTTAGCATCCATTATTCCAGCCAGATCAAGCAAATGTTCCCTTTTATTATGATATGTAAAGTGATGATGGCAAAGGGTTCACTGAACCTGTTTGATCAGTGACTGTGAGTAATGTCGGTCTCCATGGTGATAAATATTTCAGTGGAGGTTTTCCATCTTCTTTGATAAATGGGCTCCATTCAATGTGTCATCCCATTGAATGAGTGGAAGCATAATAGGGATCAGCAGCTCCAGAGAGGGGGTGGGGGGGGGGGGGGGGGGGCGGAGGTGGTGGGGGGAGAGGGGGGGAGGGCGGGAGGGGGGAGGGAGAGAGAGAGAGAGAGAGAGAGATCAGAATCTGGGAATGTTTGGTTAAAATGTTTCAACAATGGTTTAGAATCAGAGAACAATAGAGTGTAATATTCCAACAAGGATTTATCCTATTATGTTTGTTTGTTTCTACATTTTATGACTGGATGTCATTATCACTGCAGATTGAATATGCACTTCACATTACTCAATACTTTTATTATCCTATCCCAGCTATTGTTGGTGTCCCTGGTAAGTTGCACTGTCCAGTTATTACTTCTATAAACCATGTATAACTGTATTACTGTGCTTTTCAAACCCTACACTCCTTGTTGCTATTATTGTTCCTGATGAGACTCTGAACCCAGATTTTAATGCCACAAACCGTTGCATCAGTAAACTTGTTCGTTCATTCTCTCCCTCTTTGCTTCTGGCAGTCTTCCTCCTGTTGACCTACTCAGTTTTAGCAGTGAACCATGATTCATTGTATTACTGCCCTTGTTTTTTTTAAATGTTGGGAGCATGGTAGCCACTTTATTCTGTTCTGGTTACAAATTCCATTTCCTTCCTCTGACTCCATCCCATCACTCACCGATATCTGAGGCTGAAACAGGCTCGATGAATTGAAATGTTTCATAACATCAAATTCTGAATCTGCCACACAGAATCAGCCTCAAACATCATAAACTGGGACAAGATGACGGCCCAGCATGGACAGCTATGCAGACTATGGTGCTGTCATACGGACACAGGTACACACAGACGCGCACACAGACACCCACACACACCCTTATAGACACACACACTCCCACACATACACCCCCTCACAGACTTAAGACACTCTGTACTCACTACACACACACACACACACACACACACACATACACTTTCTCACACTCAGAACCCCCACCCCAGACAGACACACACACACACACAGCACACATATATTTTGTGGGGTGAATTTGTACTTTTACTTGTAATTGTACATTGTACCTTGCTTAAAAACTGCATACATTCAGGTAGAGCTCAAAAACTGCATGAATTTATGTAAAACTCTGTTATCTCACTTTTTAGATTAGAATCTATCTAAACATCAGGTCATAGACAGAGAACACAGGGGGCTAACACCTTCAACATATTGTCTAGCTATCACCATTGTTAACAGTTAACCCGAGAATGCAACTTAAAAAAAATGGTTTTGTGATTTACACATGAAAGAAGTGAAACTATCACTGTATTCTAACAGATGAAAGGCTTAACAGACAATCAATTTTTCAATGTATAATTTCAGTTACATCACACTGCAAATTTTTGCTATAAATTCTGTGTTACGATCGAGCCCTCCACAATCACCTGATGAAGGAGCGTCGCTCCGAAAGCTAGTGTGCTTCCAATTAAACCTGTTGGACTATAACCTAGTGTTGTTGATTTTGAACTTTGTACTCCCCAGTCCAGCACCGGCATCTCCAAATCCTGATTGTATAAGGAATTGATCACAGAGTGGTGTCATCTCTTTCTACACGACCTGCAGCTTAACACTAGGGGGAGGATGGTATTACTAGTGGCTGTTAGGATAACAGTTTCATTCAGCTTCTATGTTCTGGAACTTACGAGGCAGGAGAGGTGACGTATCCAGTATCTCCTAATGTGTTTCAGTAATGGAGATCATATTTGGTTGATGAGGAGTATGCATTGTTTTCTCGCTCAGCAGGGAACTTCTGGATGAATTCTTGTTTTCCCAGTATAGTGAGATTCCCGATAGTGTACATGGCTCTGTGAGGTTCCCTTTTCATTCTGGGAGATGATGGATATGTCACCCACTCCTGCCTGGTGGACAGTTAGAGGAACTGAAGGAACTCTCGTTCAGTTAATGTTGCAGTGTCACCAAGCACAGTATATAATGTTGGTGAATACCCACTCTCCTGGCAGCAGCCACAGCCTCTTCATTCAGAAGCAGTCAGCCATTTCCATTGTCTTCGGGTCTCCATATAGAAAGAAAGGATAAAGACCATCCCTTTGATACACAGCTCAAACAGCTTCTCCCTAATTACTCCCCGCTGCCAACCAATCACATCAAAATATCCCATGCATATTGAGAACAATAGAGCCACTGGGACCATCAGGGAGCAGACCGTCAGGCAGATGGAGCAACACTTCCGATATCTGAATGGGTCAGAGTGAACACTCCAGTAGACACTTTATCACCAAGTCTTAAAATCTCTCTCCATTTCAGTAACATTCTGACTTCCATTGTTCCTGAAAAACAAAACATGACAAGTGATATATCACTTTGTTGTGGTTCTGTTCGCCGAGCTGGGAATTTGTGTTGCAAACATTTCGTCCCCTGTCTAGGTGACATCCTCAGTGTTTGGGAGCCTCCTGTGAAGCGCTTCTGTGATGTTTCCTCCGGCACTTATAGTGGCTTGTCTCTGCCGCTTCCGGTTGTCAGTTCCACTGTCCGCTGCAGTGGTCGGTATATTGGGTCCAGGTCGATGTGTTTGTTGATAGAATCTGTGGATGAGTGCCATGCCTCTAGGAATTCCCTGGCTGTTCTCTGTTTGACTTGTCCTGGGACTGTTGTCCCAGTCAAATTCATGTTGCTCGTCATCTGCGTGTGTGGCTACTAAGGATAGCTGGTCGTGTCGTTTCGTGGCTAGTTGGTGTTCATGGATGCGGATCGTTAGCTGTCTTCCTGTTTGTCCTATGTAGTGTTTTGTGCAGTCCTTGCATGGGATTTTGTACACTCCATTAGTTTTGCTCATGCTGGGTATCGGGTCCTTCGTTCTGGTGAGTTGTTGTCTGAGAGCGGCTGTTGGTTTGTGTGCTGTTATGAGTCCTAGTGGTCGCAGTAGTCTGGCTGTCAGATCGGAAATGCTCCTGATGTATGGTAGTGTGGCTAGTCCTTTGGGTTGCCCTTTTGAATAGTGTCTTGATGCAACTTCGTTTGTGTGTGTTGGGGTGGTTGCTTTCATAGTTCAGGACTTGGTCTGTGTGTGTGGCTTTCCTGTATACCTTTGTGCTGAATTCTCCGTTCGGTGTTCTCTGTACCGTGGTTGTTGTGGTTCTGTTCGCCGAGCTGGGAATTTGTGTTGCAAACGTTTTGTCCCCTGTCTAGGTGACATCCTCAGTACTTGGGAGCCTCCTGTTAAGCGCTTCTGTGATGTTTCCTCCGGCAGAGGAGAGGAGACTGAGTAGGGTGTGATTCAGAAGTATAAGTTTATGAGGGGCATGAACAGGCAGCAGCTGTTCCTTTTAGAGAAAGGGCCAAGGACAAGGGAGCACACTCTTAAAGTGAAGGGTTTGAGGTTTAGAGAGGATTTGACAATTGCTTTTCAGCAGAGGCTGTTGGAGTTGGAAATGCAGGTCCTGAGAGGATAATTGTCACGGGTAAGCTCACAACTGTTAAAAGGTACTGGGATGAGCACTTGAAGTGTCATAACATTCAAGGCTGTGAGCCTTCTCTCAGAATGTGGGACTAATGTAGATTGTCCTGTACTTCTGATGGCACCAGAGTAATGTGGTTTGTTTATGGAAGGTGAGCAGCATAAGACAGGAATTGATGGGTTTCTGAAGAGTATATTAACAAGGGCTATAACAGTGAGCTGTCATAGCTTCTGCAAGTATGCCAATGGGAAAGGTAGAGAAAACAACTGCAGCTTTCTTACAGACTGAAAGCAGAGAAAGGAGAGCACAGAGGTTGCACAACTGTGAAGCAACTGCTTCAGTTCTGTCTTCACAGAAAAAAAACAAAACAAAAACAATCTTTCCAGCAATTCGAGGAAGTTTAAATCTGGTGAGAAAAAGAGAATAGAAAGAAATTAATCAAAAACAGTTTTGCAGAAATTATTTTAACTGAAAGGAATGGGCATAGACAAAATCAATATACATTTGTGAATTGGGAATCATATTTGAGAAACGAACTATTCAATGAATTATGAAGAACAATGGATGCAATGCATTTGGATTTTCAGAAAGATTTTTGATAAAGACTCAAGGCTAGTGTGCAGAATCAAACCTTATGGGATTGGGGCTAATATACGGACATGGTTTTAGAATGGGACAGGTGACAGAAAACAGTGAGTAGGATTTTGTGGTGCTGGTTTTATTGTCAGGTATATTTTACAGTAGAAATGCAGTAAAATACAGTGAAACACTTTAATTTGTCACTCTAAAATGGTGAACAATTTAAGAAAGCTGCAGCTTGAAGCGTGATCACTGGTCCTGAGCCAACTCGTCACCATTAAAAATGCCTGGACTGCTATCATTCCACAACCGCTTCACCACAAGGCTGATACTCCTCTACGATCACCTCATTGTGCCCTGCACCAACCCCATCATTGTCAGATTAATATCTCTCACCTCTATGCCAACCTCATCGATATTGCTGTGATGCCCTTCCACCATCACTTTGCCACCACCAGCGTTGGACTGAACAAACAAAGAGGTCACTGATTCTCAGGCAGCATATTTTGCCACTGGGCCTATCTCACTGCTGTCCCCTCTGTTGCTGTAGCAGCTACCAATTACAGGTGCCGTGCTTGCTCTGGAAAAGCATTCTCCTCTGGCCTGGGCCTGGCTTGAGGTCCACTCCCTGGACCCCAGACAAAGTCTGCTCCCTGGGCCCTGCCTGAGACCACTGAAGAAGTGTGTTTTGGGGTCTCGCCACTGCCGATAATGTCCAAGGTCAGTAAGTTAAATAAAAGAAGAGAACAAAAGTTACATTAAAAAAGCCCTACTCCAATGCCATCTTGGACCAAAAACATTGGAATAAAAGGTGTGGAGTGCACTTGCGGTATTGCAGTGATCTGTGCTTGGGCCTCAGTTATTCCCAATATATATCAAACATTTGGTTGAGGGAATCAAATGCAATATTTCCAAGTCTGCTGATGGCACCAAACAATGTTACAGTGTGAATGATATGGAGGATGTAAAAAAGCTCCAAGGTGTTGAGACAAGTGGAGTGAATGGGTCAAAATGTTATGGGGAAGCATTTCATTTGGGGAGAGGGAATTGCAATGCTACTAGGCAGAAACTGCCGAGCATAAACTGGGAACACATATTCTCAGGAAAATGCATGACAGAAATGTGGAGGTTGTTTGGGGAGCACTTGCTGCGAGTGCTGGATAGGTTTGTCCTACTGAGGTGTTATGTCATGGCGGTGAACCATTCTATTAATTAAACCAAACACAGAAAAGCTCACCTGACCTCATAATCTGCTAAAATATGAGAGACAGAGAACTCCCAAATTCTACTATTGAAAGAAAATAACATCAATTTATTTTTTAACACTAAAAATGAACATTACACAACAACTATTCACAACTCTAAGTCTCCTTTCTCTTAACTGCCTATTATCTGCTTCCAACTCTGTAACAGGACCTCTGTAACTGTTCCAATAAGACATTTATTAAAATTACATCAACATAATTTCAACACCACACAGCCACTATCATTTTCGGTGTCTGTCTTCATCCAGCTGAGGATCTCCCTGAGTTGACTTCTTCCTTTTTAATGCAAATGTGTTTTCTTTGATAGAGAATATTTCCTAATTTCTTGGGTTTCTCTCGATGGTAGTTGCTCTGTCCCTGATTGGTTAAATTTGAATTGTTGTCAAATCAGGAACCAAAACTCAGAAATCCATTTATCAGATGAATGTTACATATTTTCAATTTTCCAGTACACTTTGAAACTGCCATCTAGTCATATATGCAGGTGTTTGTAATCTCTCAGTTCAGAATAGCAGTCCCTCTCTCTTAAAGATACAGTACAAGCCTACAACTTCATAACACCTCCTCCTAAGAAAAAAAGAACCATCATAATGAAAAGATGACATTTTTCTAATTCTTAATCCAATTACAATGAAATAGATGCATCATTAATCTAAATTATATGTCCATATTAATTTCTGAAAATGTTAATATAACATTCTTAATGCAACTACAATGAAATGCATAGGTCATTCATCTAAATAATTTTTTCATATTAATTTCTGCAAACATATATACAAAACATTGCAATCTGTCCCATCTTATCTATACTTTGCCTTTAAATCAACAATAATATATCTGCTATCACATTTTCACAATCTGCAACATATGTGTCTTGTAAATTTAAAGTCTTTAACATAAGACTCCAGAGAAGTAGTCACATAATTCTGTCTTTGGTTCTGTCATTGTCGGTTTCAGTGGTTGAGACCATTCTTCCTGAGAAGGAAGATTGTTTTCCATTACTGCTGATCTGAAGTATTAACACTTGTATACAGCAGTCTCAGGTAGTTAACATTTCTATTGCACGTTGTGGCTAGACTCAGACACTTCGGTGGGCAGTAGATGTGTATTCTCTCCCCCAAGCCTTAAACTAATAATTTATGCTCCGTGTCTACTGTGCTGGTATCCTGTTAGCCTCAGGCAGTATCTGTGTATGCTTTGCCGTATTTTTCCATGTAATCGCTCAGTGGCCATCTTGTGTGCTAAGAGATCAATTTATGGCTCAGCAGCCATGTCAGCATGTCCCATGCCAATTCCCACTTCACGACATGACCTTCCAATAGCCCACACAAAATCATTGAGTCCCATCAGGTTTGGGAACTAATACGATCAGCGAAATCTGTGATTCATTTCGATGATATCTTCCACTTCCTTCTGGACCTGTGTGGCATTGAAAAGATTAAGTCTGTAGGGGTGTTGTTTGATCATAACAGCACTGCCTACTTCCACCTCATGCACAGCAGCATTAGTCCTCCCTATCTTATTCCTGCATATGTTGTCTGACTGCTGCAATAAACTTTCAGAGGCATTCTTTGTTCCTGAGACAGATAGTTTACAAACTGATCCCACTCCTCAAGGACTTCCTAATTGTTTAGCGTATTTTGAAGCACATCAAACTCCACAACATCTGGATTTGTTTTCTTAGTCTGTGGGATAGAAACTAATACTGAGTTTTGAAAAGATTTGTAGCTCAGGTTGAGGTTTTGGATGTAGGTTTGCTCGCTGAACTGAAAGGTTCATTTCCAGACCTTACTAGGGGACCTTATGCGAAGGAATGCTGAAAATTCCTGCAGGAACTTTTGGAAATGAACCTTTCAGCTCTGCGAGGAAGCCTACACCCATAAAAATGAATACCTGTTCCTCAGGTTTCATGTCTCAGAAGGAATGATATCACTCTTCATCTTAATAAATAATTCTATCGTATCGTGGTCACTCTTCCCTTAGAACCCATTGCCAACATTATTGTCAATTATTCCTTTCTCATTATCCAATACTCAATTGGTTCCTCAACATATTGATTCACAAAACAATGCCATATACACTCCAAGAATTCCCCATTTATCATGTTGCTACTCAATTGATTTGCCCAATTTATATGCAGATTAAAGTCACCCATAATTATAATGTATTCTTATTGTGTGCATCTCTAAATTTGTTCAAGCGTCTTTTCCAAATTACTACTACAGCTTGGGTTCTTCATACAACGCTGCTGCCATTTCCTTCACATTGACGTTTCTAAGCTCAACCCATACAGTGGTGGCACAGTGGCACTACTGCTTCACAGCACTAGGGATCTGGATTTGTTTCAAGTCTTGGGTGACTGTCTCTGTGGAGTTTGCATGTTCTCCCTGCTGCTCTGTCTTCTTCCCACAGTCCAAACTTTTGCAGGTTAAGTGAATTGGTTATGGTAAAGTGCCCACAATGTAGGTTATTCATCAAGGATAAATGTAGAGGTCTGGGTGGATTACTCTTTGGAGGGTTGGTGTAGACTTGTTGGGCCAAAGGGCCTGTTTCCACGCTGTAGGCATTGTAATTCTACTTCACCAGAGCCTGCATCCATGCACACAATTACATAACTTTCCTGTTTTAATCAGCAGTTCCAACCCACCCCCTTTTCCTTGTTGCCTGTATAACCTGCAACCCACTGATTCCAATCCAGCAAAGCTCTGAACCATCTCGAATAAATTTACACTCTTCTGGAAAGAAGATGATGAAAATTGCACAGTATAAGACATGTGATCTCACCAATTCCGTGCACAAATGGTGCGGAACGTCCTTACATTTATGGTCAATGTCTGTCACAAAAAAAATGTAACCCATTAGCTTTCTTGACTACAATGGTATATCTGTATCAGAACTCTGTGACTAATGCTTTAAATCCCCTGCATCTTGCAATTCTGCAGATATTCTCCATTTAAGCAAATTAAGCTCTTATTTATTCTTCCTGCCTAAGGGAATGACTTCACATTTTCCTGCATATTACTCCATCTACAAGGAAATTTATCTATTCACTTAAACCTTTTCACTCCTGTCTGCAACCTCGTTATGTCCTCTGTATAACATATTTTTCCATCTTTAGCTGCCATGACTTTATTCCCCTATTTAATTGATTTATGTAAATTCTAAAAAGTTAGGTATTAGACCTAACCATTTATAAGAGGGGCAAGAAAAGCTGGGAATAAAGTTTTTTTTCCCCCCAGAATTGGTGGTACTACCGAGTGCTCTGAATTTATGGTTGGAAACGAAGAGAATCAATGACTCATGTTGGCCAACATACTTCTTCCTGTGCCATAACGAATCGCGGGCTGATATCTGCAGCCTGTACTCATAATCAAGGAATCAATAGGATAATTCTGCACTCCGTCCCAGAAAGTTCCACAGTCCCTCTTTCCTCAGACCTGGACACATCAAAAGCTCATAGAATCTCTATAGTGTGGAAACGGGCTATTTGGTCCAACAAATCCACTCTGACCTTTCGAAGAGTATCCCATCCAGAACCATTGACACTTCCCTATTACTTTACATTTCCCCTGACTAACGCACCTAACCTACACAGCCCTGAACACTATGGCTAATTTAGCATTGGCAATTCACCTAACCTGCATGTCTTTGGATTGTGGGAGGAAACCCCAGCAGATACTGGGAGAATGTGCAAACTCTACACAGGCACCCAACACTGGAATCCAACCCGGGTCCCTGGCGCTGTGAGGTAACCAGTGAGCCATCGGGACTGCATCCTTCAGGACTATTTTGCGCAAGATTTTGAATCTCTCGGAGCTTTTCCAGTGATACTGATCTCAGAAATCTTGTGCAATAGACAAACATTTTCATTTGCACGATGCAGTGTTGGTCAGTGGTGTGACTCTGTTCGATCTTGCTGTTATAACTGGTTTGAATTGATCATCTGGAAATACTTCCCATTCAAAAATGCAAACAGAAACACATCCTCCCCTTAGTCTACGATAGAATAGGATGGTTTCTGTGAACTTCCATCGCAAGCTTCACTCACAATTCCAGACAGGTCTGTCATTCACTGATTGGTTGGAGCATTAACTTACCTTCGCTGTTAGTTTGGTGGAATAACCCGCCCCATTCCCACTGACTGGTTGAGGATCATTCCCCCCATTCCCTTTGATTAATTGGAGGATCAGCCCGCCCCTTTTCCCTCTGATTGGTTGAGGGCCAGCCCGCCCAATTCCCTCAGGCCCAAGACTCGAGTGGTGCTGGAAAAGCACAGCAGGTCAGGCAGCATCCGAGAAGCAGGAAAATTGATGCTTCAGGCAAAAGCCCTTCATCAGAAATGGAGGCAGGGAGTGTCCAGGGTGGAGATTTAAATGGGGCTGCAGGGGTGGTGAGAAGGTAGCAAAGAGTAGAATGGGTGGATTCCCCACATACATTCGAGACACCACCCATGCCCTCCATCTCCTACAAGACTTCCGGTTCCCCAGCCCCCAACTCCTCATCTTTGCCATGGGCATCCAATCCCTATACACCTCCATCCGCCATGACCAGGGCGTCCAAGCCCTCCGTTTTTTCCTCATCCTGCCCCATTCCCTCTGCTTGTTGCAGGACCAGCCTGCCTCTATTCTGTCTCATTGGTTGGAGGACCAAGAGATCCGGCTTAGTTCCCCCCAACCCTGCCCTTTGTTTTCCACTGGTGGATCCGTCATCAATCCGGCTGCCAGTGTGTTGGAGCATTCCTCGGGATCGCGAGCTGGAATGAATGATCTCAATACCATGCGTGATGGCCGGAAAGAAATGTTCATCTATCTCGTACGCAGGCGGTGAGTAAAGGTAAAAGCCAGCATTTGTTGTAATATTCCAGAAAGAAGAATTAATGACTGCTCAGTTTTGGTTTCAAACCCAAAAACTGGGTTTGATGGTGATGGAGGTGATCATCACGGGGACCCATCATTTGAACCACAGAGACGCTCATGGTTCTTCCCAGAAACAGGTCTCCGTCAACAGCAGCGATTTTGGTTTTTTCCGTGAGGGTAATGTCATCACAGTGATTGGGTGATGCTGTGTGTTGCTGTTCCCCTTGGTTCCCGAGGTCCCTCTCTACTGCCCCTCCCCCCCCCCCACCCCCACACACCCTGTTCTCCCCCTCCGTCCTCAATCTGACCTCAATGTCCCCATCTGTGGCTCTGCTGGTTTGTTTGGTAACTCCTGGTGGAATGTGTTATTGTGAGAAAAGTGCAAATGAAGGGGAGTTGGAGCTGGATGTGATAAAAAGCAGCAATCCCACCCGAATCCACCCCCCTGTAAACATGGAAGTGTCTTAGCAGCCTGATTTCTGACTGAGTCCTTCCTGCACATGAAGCAGGGGCATACTCTGTCCCCAGTGAGACTGCACCATTAGCTGGCGAGCTCAAGTGGGGAACTGTATACCTGTCATTGTCCTGATATTTCCACAGCATCTCCATAGTGTCTCTCCTCGTTCAATCATTAGATAAATTCTAATAAAATGGACAGAACATCCACATAGCTTCTCTCAACTGTATACGGTGTGATTTTGTTTCATGCTCAATGAAAGCTCTTTCCACAGCCAATTCACTGGAACACACTCACTTAGGCTGTGTAACTGTATCAGCTCTCTCTATAGGCGAAAGTGGTTACTGCAGACGTTGGAGATTCGAGGCAAGATTAGAGTGGTGCTGGAAAAGCACAGCAGGTCAGGCAGCATCAGAAGAGAAGGAAAATCAATTTTTCGGGCAAAAGCCCTTCATATGGAGTGAGGTTGTGAGCCTCGGGGTTGGAGAGATAAATGGGATGGGGGGTAGGCTGAGGGGAAGGTAGCTGAAAGTGGAATAGGTGGGCAGCCCGGTGGCACAGTGGTTAGCACTGCTGTCTCACAGCGCCAGAGACCTGGGTTCAATTCCCGCCTCTGGCAACTGACTGTGTGGAGTTTGCACGTTCTCCCTGTGTCTGCGTGTGTTTCCTCTGGGTGCTCCGGTTTCCTCCCACAGTCACAAAGATGTGCAGGTCAGGTGAATTGGCCATGCTAAATTGCCCGTAGTGTTAGGTAAGGGGTAAATGTAGGGGTATGGGTGGGTTGCGCTTCGGCAGGTCGGTGTGGACTTGTTGGGCTGAAGGGCCTGTTTCCACACTGTAAGTAATCTAATCTAAAAGGTGGATGGTAATTAATGAAAGAAAAGTAAATTTAACACAGTACATTTAAAAAAAAGAGTAAGAAATCCGCTCTCTGTATTGTACCACTCACAGAGGTTGCCGTGTCAGCAGCTGACATTGGCGTATGAACAGGGACTTCGGCGCATGTGCAGAATGGCAGAAAGGCTGGCAGTGGCACGTGCACGAAATGGGAAAACATTGGCGGATGCATTAAAAATCACACAACACCAGGTTATAGTCCAACAGGATTCTTTGCAAGCACTAGCTTTCAGAGCACTGCTCCATCATTAGGTGGTTGATAAAGGAGCACCATATAAACATGTTAGACTATAAACTGGTCTTGTGCAATTTTTAACTTTGTGCACCCCAGTTCACACCAGCATCTCCAAATCATGATTCCCAAACAATGGACATATCCCTTAGTGTGATTAACCATTAAAAACAAAACAAAATGGGAACTGCACTATACCCTTCAGCTCTTCGACTTTGCTCCCTGATTCAATCAAATAATGGCTGATCCTCTATCTCCACTCCAACCTCCTATTCTCTCCCCATCCAATGAAGCAGCGGCTGATGAAATTAAAGAACCCGCAAAACAAACGTCATTTACAAAATACTATGCAAGGCCTGTAAATAACCAAACAACATTGAACAGACTGGCAGGAAACTAGCCACCAGGATACACCACCACCAACTAGCCACCAAAAGACATGGCCAGCTGTCACTGATATTCTTACACACTGACGAACAAGGACACCACTTTGACTGGGACAACCCAGTCTCCCTTTGGAGCTGAGAATTTTCATCCCCAGGCAATATTCTGGTGAATCCTCTCTGCACCCCCTTAGGATGGGATAAACAGAAGAGGATGTTATTTTGGAGGCCTCCGAAGGCATGGAGAGAGTTGACTCTTCTATAATAAAGTTGTGCACAGTTTGTGGAATTGTCATTAATTCAGACAGTGGGCACCTATCAAAGTTTTCAGGAAGCAATTTTTAAACTGCTGAGAATACCATTTATTCTCCCAATTAAACTCTCCACTTCAATAACTGAGCTCATTTTGTATTTGTAATCTGGGCCTGATTTCGTTGAGTACACTGATCCTCCAATATGATATGCAGCTCTCATTCACACAGGCAGGTTTGGAAAGTGATGTCTTTGGAACCTGGTTGATTTGTTGCAATACATTTTGTAAATACTGCACATTTTCCCCACTGTGCTTCGATGGAGGGTGTGCATTCTGGAGGTCTTAGATGAAATGTTGGTCAAGCATGTCCTGGATGTTGCTAAGCTTCTTCAGTTTTGTTAAAACTGTATTAATCCAGGTAACAATACACAGAACTTAATCAGCATAAGACGGAGGTGATGCATTTTGGGCGGGCAAGTGAGTGAAAGATTTATGTAATGAATGCTAGTTTCCGCGATAGTATTGAGCAGCAAAGATATTGTGTCGTACAATTCCATACATCCCTGAAGGTATCAACAGGGCTAGGCGGGTTGGTAAAGAAGAGATCCAAGATTCATGCCTTCATTAGCTGGGTCATAGAATTTAAGAGCACAAAGTAATACTACAACGTTATAAAACATTGGCGAGGCTACTGATGGAATACTATGAGGTTGTGGTTGTCATTCTCCAAAGGATATGATTGCACTGAAGGGGTGCAGAGTGGATTCACCAGAATATTGCCTAAGGATGAAAATTCTCAGCTACAAAGGGAGACTGGGATAGATTGGGTTTGCTTTCGGTACAGCAGACAAGGCTGAGGAACTCTGATTTAGTTATGCCAAATTGTAAAATTCTGCCAAATTGCAGAATAGATCGTGGGAACTTTTTTTCTCCCCCACATCAGACATCTTTAATACTGAAGGCATAATTCTAAGGTTAGGACTAAGTAGTTTCAAGGATATCTAACTATTTTTCACCCAGAGGGTGTAGGAATATGCTGCCTTAGAGTGGAGGCAGATATACATGCAACTTTGAAAAAACATCTGGATGAGCACATAAAACAAAAGGGAAAAGTGAGATGCAATCCAGAGCAGTTTAATGGGATTAGTATAGTTTGGTATTTGTTGATCAGCATAGAAATGGTGAGATGACATCCCTATACCAAGCAGCCATTATCCGTCCTGTACATGCAGACTGAAGGTTGATTGAAATCAACTGTTCAGTTGGGCAAAGAGAAAGAAGAAAGTAGCGTCCAATTAGGAGTAGTTTCAGTTTGGGAAGGATAAAAAATAGGAAGCAAATAAGTGGTCAATGCTCAAACTCGTTCAGAAATCATTGGATCATGAGACTTGTCATTGTTACCATGGACAGTCCAACATATCACCGTAGATAGAGCTCTTAAATGCCCCCTGAAAGGATGCAGCACAGCATGCAGTGTATTAAAATCACACCATTGTGTGGAATGCTTAAGAATCTGGAGAATGTTGAACTCAGCAAGTGCACAACATAGTTCTTTTTTTTTCCTGTAGGCTTGGTGTTGAGGCTGGATTTGTGGCTCTCTCTCTGCAGATGCAGAGTGCCATCTGAATTTCTTTGGAGATGATGTTGACTCACTTGGTGTGGATTGGGCATAGGCTGCTCTTCTCAACGAGCACCAGGTCAATCTCGCTGGACTCCTACAGGACTATGATGGCCATGACAGCTCTGAAAGCACAGCTCTGTCTTCCTGAATGATCTCTCATACCAGATGGTACGAGGGGAATTTGTGGATGAGTAGCTCCCTCGATTTCTGATAGCGGTGGCTCTCTCTCATGGCCACAAAGTGGAGTCTGTTGTGATGAAATGACTTCATTCTAGCGATGGCTGGAGTGGCTCTTCTAGGCTAGTTTGAGAGTCAACTGGTTGTGCAGAGCTTTCCCTGACTCTATTTCTCTGTGTGGTTGATGAAGAACATTTATGTATTTATGTGTAAACACATTTATTCACAAAATCGGTAAAGTTATGTTCCGAAGATTGAAAATTGCAATGAGAAACTAGTGAGAAACAATTGGATGTTATACTCTCTGTCTGTACTTAGAACATAGAACATAGAAAAATACAGCGCAGTACAGGCCCTTCAGCCCTCGATGTTGCGCCGACCAAAGCCTACCTAACCTACACTAGCCCAATAACCTCCATATGCTTGTCAAATGCCTGCTTAAATGACCATAAAGAGGGAGAGTCCACCACTGCTACTGGCAGGGCATTCCATGAACTCACAACCCGCTGAGTAAAAAATCTACCCCTAACATCTGTCCTATACCTACCACCCCTTAATTTAAAGCTGTGTCCCCTACTTGGACCAATGCAAGTGGAATGAGGTATCATGTGTCATGGGAGACGATTACATCATAGAAATATCCCTGGACGGCCAGGGGAATGCTCTGGATATATGAGTTAAAATGCCATACTGGCAGTTGGTGGAATGTATATTAAATTCATCAATAAATAGGAACACAAAAGTAGAAGCTCCTTATTTGGCTCTTCGAGGCTGCTGCCTTATTGAACTGGACTATATTTGATCCTTTCCCTCAAGCCATTTTTCCTGCAACCTTCTTAACTTCCTGATGTTTTCCATTATGAGAAACCTATTTGCTTTTGTCTGGAGCATATTTAGTGCCTGAGGCCACACAGTCATACAACCACAGAAATGTACAGCATGGAAACAGACCCTTCAGTCCACCTCGTCCATGCCGACCAAATATCCTAAATTAACCTAATCCCATTTGCCAGCATTTGGTTCATACCCCTCTCAACTTTTCCTACTCACACACCCATCCACATACCTTTTAGCTGTTGTAATTGTATCAGCTTCCACCGCTTCATCTGACAGCTCATTCCACACATGCACCACGCTTTGCATGGAAAAAGTTGCCCCTGAGGTCCCTGTTGAATCTTATCTTTCACATCATAAACCTATGCCCTCTAATTCTGGACTCCCCCACCCCAGGAAAATACCTTGTTTATTTAGTCTATCCATGTCCCTCATTATTCTAAAAACCTCTATAAGGTCAACCTTCAGCCTAGATGGAAAATAGGCCCAGCCTGTTCAGCCTCTCCTTTTAGCTCAAACCCTCCAACCCTGGCAACATCTTTGTCAATCTTTTCTGAACCCTTTCAAGTTTCACAACATACATCCCATAGAAGGGAGACCAGAATTGAAGTCATTTGAAGTATTGTACGCAGTTTTGTGTCTTCTATCTTAGGAAGGATGTACTTGCCCTGGAGTGTGTTCAGAGTAAGTTCATGAGAATGGTGACAAGAATGAATAGCTTAACATTTGAGGAACATTTGAGATTGAATTTCGATGGAGTTTAGAAGGATGGGGTATGGGATGTAACTGAAACTTACAGAATGCTGAATGACCCAGACAGAGTTGATGTTGGGAAGATGTTTCCAACAATGAGAGCGACTCGAACTCAAGGGCATAACCTTAGAGTAAACGGAAAACGGAGATAAGGATAAACTTCTTCAGTCAGAGAGTGGTGAATCTATGGAATTCATTGCCACATAAGGCTGTGAAGGCCAGGTCATTGAGTGTATTTAAGACTGATATAAATAGGTCCTTGAGTGTCAAGAGAGTCTAGAGTTATGGGGAGAAAGGGGGAAATGGGTTTCAGAAACTTATTGACCCTGATTGAATGGACGAGCACACTCGATGGGTTAAATGGCCTAATTTCTGCTCACATGTTTTATGATCTCATGGACAGTGATAAATTGGTGCAGTGTTCACTTGAATAGCAGATGAGGATCAACACAGAAAGTGTAAGGCGATGTACTTTGGTAGGAAGTACATTGATAGACAATACAAAATAGGTAGTACCATTATAGAGGAGGTACAAGAACAGAGGGTCCTGAATGTATATTAGCACAGATTATTGAAAATGTCAGGACAAGTGTTGAGAGCAGTAAATATCATAGGTTAGTTGCAGTATCTGAGCCATTTACAATGTGGCCGAGGTAGGGAATCTCGGAGCTCCCTTTCAGAATCTCTACACGGGTCATCCCAGTCCTCTCCGGCTTGTACCAGGATTCTCCCCACATGGTGGGGGGAGGGGGTGAGGGAAGGGACATCGAGCACTCCCCCACCCAGCTTGGTCCTTTCTGCCCTATTACAGGCTGTTTCTCCTTGAATGAATGAAAGATAGACAGAGAGTGAGGTTGGAAGTGGGTGGCCCTGCTGTTAGTAATGGTGTAGGGAAATGGTTAGTTGTCCGAAGGGAGTCATTACACAATCCTGACTCCACGCAGTGTTATTGATGTGGGGTGAAGGGGTGTTATTGTGCAGGGAGTGAGTGAAGGAAGATGTTGCATGCAGTCATGAGAATGGTGGAGAATGAGCCTTGTTTAGAGGTAGGTGCTTTCACAAATATACAGTGGGTGTGAGGGAGCAGAGATAATAAGGCGGCACTTATCCTGGCAGAGAGGAAAAGGGTAGTGAAGCTTGACCAGTACTGCTGGACATTTTTTAGATTAGATTACTTACAGTGTGGAAACAGGCCCTTCGGCCCAACAAGTCCACACCGACCCGCCGAAGCGCAACCCACCCATTCCCCTACATTTACCCCTTTTACCTAACACTACGGGCAATTTAGCATGACCAATTCACCTAAGCTGCACATCTTTGGACTGTGGGAGGAAACCGGAGCACCCGGAGGAAACCCACGCAGACACGGGGAGAACGTGCAAACTCCACACAGTCAGTCGCCTGAGTCGGGAATTGAACCCGGGTCTCTGGTGCTGTGAGGCAGCAGTGCTAACCACTGTGCCACCGTGCCGCCCTTCTTCAGACTACAGACTCTGAGCTGGGTAGTGAGTGCAGCCCATGCTCAGTGGGTTTGCTATTGTGGGGTCCTGTGAGAAGAGAATGGTCCTACTCTGCACTATCCCATCAGTTGGGATGTGCATGCCACTTTCGACAAACTGTGGTGTAATTGCCCCGTATCTGTCATGGTCAGAGTAAACTGAACAGGGCAGCTCTGAACTGCGAGGGATCACACAAAATGCAGCCGGCTCAGGGTGATGTTGAAAGTACCGACATGATGAATGGGAGACTAGGACTGGTATTGAATGAGTGGGACACCATAGGTGGATTTGGTAATGAATGATGTAAGTTTGATAAGATAGAACCAGAAAACTAGCTTGGCCTTGTGCAAACGATCGCTGTGTCACACTCAATGAAAATGGCACTGTCAAATTATTGTTAGATTCCGCCCAATGGATAAAATACTGTGTTGGCCACATTCTCAGTTACAAAGCTGCAGAAGACATTCTCATCCAATACTCACTATCATCTGAATTCACACCAAAATCTCATTCATACGTCACTCTTGGAAATACTGGCCCACGTTACAGAACACTATCAAAATGTCATCATTACAGCATTCTTAAACTGTGAGCAAATCTTTCCATGACTCTGTCTCTCAATCCTCCCCATCCCTGTCTCTGTCCTAAATCCCTCCCGTTTTTTGGAATTTAAACTAATTCCACCGACACTGAAACCCAAAGCAAAGAACTTCCCCTATCTGCTCAGACTCCATGCACAATTTCCCAAGCTATCCCCGATCGGCCTGACATTCTCCCTGATCATTCTTTTATATCTCACATCTGAGTAAAGTGCCTTTGGTTTCTCCCTAACCCATCCTGCCAAACCTTACTTGTGCCCCGTTGGTTCTCCTCCATGCACTTCCGAGCTCCTTTCTAGCAAGCTTGTAATCCTTTAAAAGTGTGTAAGATCCTTGCTTCCTCCACCTTACGTAAGCTGCCTTCTTCTTTTTGACAAGAAGCCGTTGTATTCTTGTCATCCAATGTTCCTTAACCTTGTCTGTTCTTATCTGTCTCAAAGGAACAAATTCGTGCATCACTCGCAACAACTGTTCCTTAAAAGGTCTCCATGTGTCTGCTGTGCCCTTTATGTGGAACAATTGCTTCCAGTCTGTGCTTCCCAACTCCTGTCTGATAACGTCATAATTTCCTTTTCCCCAATTAAATATCTTCCTTTGGTAACTGCTCCTTTCCCTCCCCAAGGCTATGGTAAATATGAGGCATTTGTGGCCACTGTTTCTGGCACTCCTTGCGTTAAAGCAGACACACTTTAACAGATCACTTTGTTTCATCACGTGAGAAACCTTCCCGATAATAGATTCATTACATTCTGTCACTGCCCCATCTACAACTGCCCCTCTCTCAGATATGTAACTCTGATTCCCACCCCCTTGCCAAACTAGTTTAAACCCTCCCGAACAACACAAGCAAATCTCGCACCCAGGACATTTGGACAGTTCAGGTGCAACCTGCACTTCATGTTCAGGTCTCACCTTCCCCCATAAGGAATCCTAATGGTCTCGGTATCTGAAGCCTTCCCTCCTTCAATAGTTTCGCAGCCACATGTTAAGCTGCATTCGCTGACTGCTCCTCACCTTATTATCTCGTGGCACTGGTAGCAAACCAGAGATCATTACTCTACTCATCCTGCTCTTCAGCTTCCAACCTAGCTCTTTGTTGTCACTTTTCAGATCCTCAGTCCCTTTCCTGGCTACATCATTGGTGCCAATATTTACCATGATTTCTGGCTGCTCAACCTCCCCCTTCAGAATCCTGTAAACCCGATGGGGACATCCCCACCCTGGCACCAGGGAGGTAATATACCTTCCGGGAGTCCCGTTCCTGACCACAAAATCTACTGTCAATCCATCTAACTATTGAGTCCTCTACCACTAGCCCTTTTCTATTCTCTCCGCTTCCCTTCTGAGCTACAGTGCCAGGCTGAGTGCCAGAGACCTGACAACTATGGCTTCCCCCTGGTAGGCCATCTCCACCAGCAGTATGCAAAATGGTACACTTATTGCTGAGGGGAGCAGCCACAGGGGATCCCTACCCAATCTGTTAGTTTCTTTTCCTCTCCTGTCTGTAACCCAGCTGTCCTTATCCTGTGTCTGAGGATTGACAACCTGCCTGTACATCCTCTCAATTTCTGCCTCAGCCTCGCAGATGATCTGCCATTCCTACAGCTCCAGCTCCTGTTCCCTAGCTCGGTTTTTGAGGAGCTGGAGTTGGGTGCACTTCCCGCAGATGAGTTGGCAGAGACATGTATAGTGTCTCTCACCTGCCACATTCTGCAGGAGAAACATACAACTGCCCTAACATCCATATCCCACCTCTACTTTAACACATGGAGTATAATGTGTAATACAGATTAACTTAGGGCTTGTATTCATGCCTGGGAATATGACGTTATTGCAATCACAGAGACTTAGTTGATGGAAGGGCATGATGATTGACAACTAAATGTCCCAGGATATAGTCGCTTCAGACAGAACAGGGTGGGAAGTAAAAGGGGGGGTGGGGGTAGGGTGGAGTTGCATTGCTGGTCAGGGATTATATCATGGCTGTGGTAAAGGAGGACACTATGGAGGTCTTGGGTAGTGAGGCATTATGGGTGGTGCTGAGAAATAAGAAGGGTGCAGTATTACAGGCCTCCCAGCAGTGAGCGTGATGGAGAAGATCAAATGGGTAAACAGATTATGGAAAGATGTAGAAGCAATAGGGTAATGGTGATGGGAGATTTTAATTTTTCCAACATTGAATAGGATACATTTAGTGTCAGAGGTCTGGATGGGGTAGAATTTGAAGAAGCGTCCAGGACAATTTTCTAGAGCAGTATGTCAATAGTCTGACGAGGGAAGGGGCCATAGTGGACCTGGTACTGGGGGACGAGCCAGGACAGATGATAGAAGTTTCAGTGGGGGATTTTTTTTGGAACAGAGACAATTCTATAAGTTTTAAAACACTGTAGATAAAGATGAGAGTGGTCCTAAGGGAAGAGTACTAAACTGGGACAAGTTCAATTATATCAAAATTAGGCTGGAGCTGTGAAATGTGGATTGGACAAAGCTATTTGAGGGGAAGTCCACATTTGATATGTGGGAGGCTTTCAAAGACGGGTTAAGGATAGTGCAGGATTGGCATGTCCTGTTGAAGGCAAATGTAAGGAAGGGCAAGATTCGTGAACGTTGCATATCAGGAGAAATTGTACATCTAGCCAAGAGGAAATGGAAAGCATACATAAGGTCCGGGCAGCTAAGAACAGAACCATCCCTGGAGGAATATTGGAAGAGTAGGACCAGTCTTAAAGGAGGAATCAAGCGAGCTAAAAGGGGTCATGAAATAGCATTAGCGAGCAGAATTAAGGAGAATCCAAAAGTAGTTTATTCTGATATAAGAAGCAAACAGGTAGCTAGGGAAAGGATTTGTCCACAAAAGGATAACGAAGGAAGACTGTGTTTCGAACCTGAGAGAATGGGTGAGATTCTGAATGATTACTTTGCATCACTGTTCACTGAGGAGAGTAACATAATGAATCTTGAGATTTCATCATAGAACATAGAAAAATACAGCGCAGTACAGGCCCTTTGGCCCTCGATGTTGCACCGATCCAAGCCCACCTAACCTACACTAGCCCACCATCCTCCATATCCAATGCCCGTTTAAATGCCCATAAAGAGGGAGAGTCCACCACTGCTACTGGCAGGGCATTCCATGAACTCAAGACTCGCTGAGTAAAGAATCTACCCCTAACATCTGTCCTATACCTACCAGCCCTTAAATTAAAGCTACGCCCCCTCGTAATAGCTGACTCCATATGTGGAAAAAGGTTCTCATGGTCATCCCTATCTAAACCCCTAATCATCTTGTACACCTCTATCAAGTCACCCCTAAACATTCTTTTCTCCAATGAAAACAGCCCCAAGTGCCTCAGCTTTTCCTCATACAATCTTCCTACCATACATGGCAACATCCTGGTAAACCTCCTCTGCACCCGTTCCAGTGCCTCTTCCACATCCTTCCTATAGTATGGCGACCAAAACTGCACACAATACTCCAGATGCGGCCGCATCAGAGTCTTATACAACTGCAACATGACCTCAGCACTCCGGAACTCAATTCCTCTACCAATAAAAGCCAGTAAGCCATATGCCTTCTTCACCGTACTATTTACCTGGGTGGCAACTTTCAGAGATCTGTGTACATGGACACCCAAGATCCCTCTGCTCATCCACACTACCAAGTATCCGACCATTAGCCCAGTACCCCATCTTTTTGTTACTCATACCAAAGTGAATCACCTCACACTTACCCACATTGAACTCCATATGCCACCTTTCTGCCCAGCTCTGCAGCTTACCTATATCCCACTGTAACCTGCCACATCCTTCCTCACTGTCAACAACTCCACCAACTTTCATATCATCCGCAACCTTGCTCACCCAACCTTCTAGCCCCTCCTCCAGGTCATTTATAAAAATGACAAACAGCAATGGTCCCAAAACAGATCCTTGCGGAACACCGCTAGTAGCTGCACTCCAAGATGAACCTTTACCATCAACTACTACCCTCTCTCTTCTTCCAGCCAGCCAATTCCTAATCCAAACCTCCAACTCACCCTCAATGCCATATCTCTGTATTTTTTGCAGTAGCCTACCCATGGGAAACCTTATCGAACGCCTTACTAAGATCCATATACACCACATCTACCGCTTTACCCTCATCCACCTCCTTAGTCACCTTCTCAAAGAATTCAATCAGGTTTGTGAGGCATGACCTGCCCTTCACAAAACCATGCTGACTATCCTTGATCACATTATTCCTATCCAGATGTGCATAAATCCTATCCTTTACAATTCTCTCTAAGACTTTGCCCACAACAGAAGTGAGACTCACCGGCCTATAGTTACTCGGGTTATCCCTACTCCCCTTCTTGAACAATGGAACCACATTTGCTATCCTCCAGTCTTCTGGCACTATTCCTGTAGACAACGAGGACATAAAAATCAAGGCCAATGGCTCTGCAATCTCCTCCCTTGCTTCCCAGAGAATCCTAGGATAAATGCCATCAGGACCAGAGGACTTATCTATTTTCACCCTTTCCAGAATTTCCAACACCACTTCCCTACATACCTCAAAGCCGTCCATTCTAATTAATTGTGACTCAGTATTCACATCGGCAACAATGTCCTGTTCCTGAGTGAATACTGACGAAAAGTATTCATTCAGTGTCTCCCCAATCTCTTCAGCCTCCACACGCAACTTCCCACTACTATCCTTTACTGGACCTATTCCTACCCTCGTCATTCTTTTATTCCTGACATACCTATAGAAAGCCTTTGCGTTTTCTCTAATCCTACCAACTAAGGACTTTTCATGTCCCCTCCTTGCTGCTCTTAGCTCTCTCTTCAGATCCTTCCTGGCTACCTTATAACTCTCAATCGCCCCAATTGAACCTTCACGCCTCATCTTTACATAGGCCGCCCTCTTCCCTTTAACAAGGGATTCCAATTCCTTATTAAACCACGGGTCCCTCACATGACCCTTTCCTCCCTGCCTGACAGGTACATACTTATCAAGGACACTCAATAGTTGCTCCTTGAACAAGCTCCACATATCAATTGCGCCCTTACCTTGAAGCCTACTTTTCCAAGCCACGCATCATAAGTCGTGCCTCACCGCATCATAATTTCCCTGCCCCTAAATAGAAGTTTGATTAGTCTGGGTCACATTGACATAAGTAGGGAAGATGTGTTGGGTAGGCTAGAGGTTATTAAAGTAGACAAATCCCCAGGACCGGATGGGATCTATCCCAGGTTGGTGAGGGAGGCGAGAAAGGAAATAGCTGGGGCCCTGACAGATATCTTTGCGACACCCTTAAATACAGGTGAGGTGCTGGAAGAGTGGAAGGTTACTCATGTTGTCCCCCTGTACAGGAAGGGTAGTAGGGATATTTCAGGTAACTACAGGCCAGTGAGCCTGACATTGGTGGTGGAGTGGTGCTGGAGAGGTCACTGAGGGATAGGGTCTATTTATATTTAGAGAAGACTGAGCTTATCAGTGACAGGCAACATGGTTTAGTGCAGGGGGAGATCGTGCCTTACCAAATTAATAGAGTTTGATGGATGAAGGAAGGGCTGTTGATGTCATATACATGGACTTTAGGAAGGCATTTGATAAGGTTCCCCATGGTAAACTAATGGAGAAAGTGAAGTCACACGTTGTGCAGTGTATTCTAGCTAGGTGGATAAAGAACTGGTTTAGTAACTGGAGACAGAGGGTAGTAGTTGAAGGGAGTTTCCTGAAATGGAAAAAGGTGACCAGTGGTGTTCCACAGTGTTGTTTGTGATATAAATGATCTGGAAGAAGGCACTGTTGGTATGATCAGCAATTTTGCAGATGACACTAAGATTGGCGGAGTAGCAGAAAGCATAAAGGGCTGTCAAAAATCCAGCAGGATATAGCTCGACTGGAAAGTTGGGTGGAAAAGTGGAAAATGGATTTCAATTCAGAAAAATGTAGTTGATGCATTTTGGCAAGGCTAATTCTGGAGCGAATTATACAATGAACGGAAGAGCCTTGGGAAAAGTTAATGGGCAGTGAGATATGGGAGTGGAGGTCCATTGTACCCTGACGGTTGCTGCACAGGTGGATAGAGTGGTCAACAAGGCATGTATGATGCTTGCATTTATTGGACGAGGTACTGAGTGTAAGAGCTGGGAAGTCATGCTAAAATTGTACAAGACATTGGTTCGGCCGCATTTAGAGTACTTTTGTGTACAGGTCTGGTCGCCACATTACCAAAAGGATGTGGATGCTTTGGAGAGGGTGCAGAGAATGTTGGCAAGGCCTGTTATGAAAGGTTCTAACTATGAAAATAGGTTGAGTAGGTTAGGTATGTTTTCATTTGAAAAAAGGAGATTGAGGGGGGACCTAATTGAGGTTTACAAAATCATGAAGGTTATAAACAGGGTGGATAGAGACAAGCTTTTTCCCAGGGTGAAGGATTCAGTCAGGAGAGGTCATGCTTTCAAGGTGAGAGGTGGAAAGTTTAAGGGGGATACACGTGGCATGTACTTCGCACAAAGTGTGGTGTGCATCTGGTTGCATTGCCAGGTAGAGGCAGTCACGGTAGATTCATTTAAGATGTGTCTGGACCGATGGATGAGTAGTTGGGGAGCAGAGGGATGCAGATGCTTCGGAAATGGACGACAGGTTTAGACTGTACATTTGGATTGGCTTAGGCTTGGAGTGCCAAAGGGCCTGTTCCTGGGCTGTAAATTCCTTGTTCTTTGTTCTTTATGATTTTATAAACTTGAATAAGGACATCCCTCAGCTATCAAAACACCAGGGAAAATCGCTCGGGCTTACTCAAGTTCTCCCTGTAGCCGAAACCCTCCACACTGTGTAGCAGACTTGAGAGGCGGATTGACCTCCTCTTGTTCCCTTGTTATAGACTGGAGAGGATGAAAGATCTCCTTCTATTACTGTGATATATGCTTGAAAGGCAGAATGGCCTCCTCCTGTTTCCCTATAATAGGCTTAAGAGAATGAATAGCCTCCTTTTGTTCCACTGTCAGAGGGTGGAAAGACTGAGTGACCTCCTTCCGTTCCTGTGTAAAAGACTCAAGTAGCTGAATGACCTCCTTCAGTTGCACAATCATACGGAGGCAAAGCAGAGAAACGGATCTTCGATGCTCACATGAAATTCTAAATTGATCCAATCTATCCCTCTAAACCCTTACTATTAAGTTAACCATCAAAATGCCTTCTAAACATTGTAATAATACCAGCCCCCACTACTTTGTCTGGCAGCACAATACATACACGCACCACACTCTGCGTCAAATAATTGCCGCTTAGGTTGACTTTAAATGATTCCCCTCTCACCTTAAATTATGCCTCCTAATTTTAGACACCTCTTCCTTTGGCAAAATACCTCGACTATTCACACTATCCATGAGCCTCCTGGTCATGTGCAACTGGCTCGATGTCTGAATGGCCTCCTTCTGGTCGTGTGCAACTTGCTCGAGTTGAATGACCTCCTTATGTCCCTCTGTGACGGGCTCAAGGTACTGTTCCTGCTCAGCCTGTTACTGTGTAACTGACTTGCGAGGCTGAGTGGACTCCTTCTGTTCCTGTGCAACAAATGAAAGTAGTTGAATCACCTCCTCCAGTTACAAAGTCTAAGAGTCATAGAGCTGTACAGCATGGAAATAGACATTTCACTCTAACTTGTCCATACCGGCCAGATGTACCAAATTAATCTCGTTCCATTTGCCAGCATTTGGCCCATGAACCACTAAAGCTTTCATATTCATGTACACATCCAGATGCATTTTAAATGTTGGAATTGTATTCACCTTCATTACTTTCTCTGACAGCTCGACCCATGCACACACCACCATGAAAAATATATCACTTAAGTCTCTTAAATACAAAGAACAAAGAACAAAGAAAATTTACAGCCCAGGAACAGGTCCTTCGGCTCTCCAAGCCTCAGCCGATCCAAATGTACTGTCTAAACCTCTCGCCCAATTCCTAAGCATCTGTATCCTTCTACTCCCCAACTACTCATGCATTTACCCAGACGCGTCTTAAATGAATTTACTGTACCTGCCTCTACCACCACTGCTGGCAACGCATTCCAAACGCCGACAACCCTTTGTGTGAAGTACTTGCCACGTGTATCCCCCTTAAATTTTCCACCTCTGACCTTGAAAGCGTATTCTCTCATTATTGAATCCTTCACCCTGGGAAAAAGCTTCATGATCTTATATACCTCAATTAGGACCCCCAAATCTCCTTTTTTCTAATGTAAATAAACCTTAACTATGCAACATTTCTTCATATCTAGCACATTACATACCAGGCAACATGCTCATAAACCTTCTTTGCACCCTCTTCAAAGTGTGCACATCCTTTTGGTAATGTGGCGACCAGAACTATACACAGTATTCTAAATGCAGCCGAACCAATGTCTTGTACAATATTAACATGACTTCCCAGCTCTTATACTCAATACTCTGTCCAATGAAGGCAAGCCTTCATGACCACTCCATCCACCTGTGCAGCAACCCTCACAGTACAATGGACTTGCACTCCCAGATCTCTCTGCCCATCAACGTTTCCCAAGGCTCTTCCGTTCATTGTATAATTCACTCCAGAATTAGTTTTACCTAAATGCATCACCTCACATTTTTCTGAATTGAAATCCATCTGCCACTTTTCCGCCCAACTCTCTAGTCTATCTATATCCTCCTGTCTTCTTTGATAGTCCCTTATGTTTTCTGCAACTCCACAATCTTCGTGTCATCTGTAAACTTGCTGATCATACCAACAGTGCCCTCTTCCAGATCATTGATGTACCCCTTCTTACTTTAAACATGTCCCCTTTAGTTTTCAACTCCCCTACTCTGGGGGAAAAGACCTTGACTATTCACCCTATTCCTCACACTCATGATTGTACAAATTGTATAAGGTCATCTCAAGCTGGCAATGCTGCAGGGAAAATAGCCCAGGCCTATTCAGTCTCTTCCACGAGCTCAAACCCTCTAACCTGTGTAACAACTCAAGAAGCTGACTGGCCACTTTCTGTACCCGTATAAGAGGCTCAAGAGGCTGAATGGCCTTCACCAGTTGCCCTGCAACAGTCTCAAGAGATTACATGGCTACCTCCTGCTCCTTTATACCAGGCCCGAGAGGCTGAATGGCCTCCACCTGTGTATCCGTAATAGGCACATGGTGATAAAATTGGTTCTCACTGTCCCTGATCAGGTATCTCAATGCTCTGTGTCAAGATTATGTACGAAGTTAATAACAAGTCACTCAGCAGTAGTAACAACATTACACAAAGTCAATGGGCATGAATATTATTACCCTGGTTTGTGGTCTCGAGAAATTTCCCCACCAGACATTTTATGCAGCTGGTCTATTATTTTATGCTTGTCTCAATTTTATTAGCAACCCTGAAATGCTCTGCAACCACCCACACATGCTAGGAAGAAATAAAAAATATTGGAAGACTTATGGTCCATCCCTCAGTAGCACTCATCTATTCCATCCTGACCGAGTAGATGTTGATTAACACAAAGGTATGGAGACGTGTTGGGAGGCACAATCTGGAAAATCTCAAGATATTCCACAAGGACATAATAAGCAGATAATAATCAGGGCCCATTAGAAACCAAAGGAGTAATCTATGCATGAAGCTGGAGAACAATGCCAAATTGTTGCATGTGTGATTTGCATCTGTTTTATTTGGGAAGCATTTGTGTAGATTAATATAACATATGAACAGGGATTGATCGTTTTGGCTGTTTCAAAAATGGAGAAATCCCCAGTTCCACATGAGTTGTATTTCAGGTTTCTGTTGGAGACAAGTGAGGAAGTGCGCTGACCCACATTTTTAAGTAGAATCTGGTCACAGGGGAGGTGCGAGAGGAATGGATCATGGCCTATGTAGTTCCACTTAACAGGCAGGGTAGTGGAGTTAGACCAAAGAACTATATATCAGCAAGTATCAGATCAGTCTTAAGGAAACTATTGAAGAAAATCAGGAAGGAGATTTGGGTATATTTTACCAGAGTGATGACATACCCTATGAATCTGATTGAATTTTTTCGAGGAGGTCCTTTATATGGTTCTTCAGCATGGCCTTTGACAAAACTTTACATGGAAACTCATGAAGTAGGTAAAATTTCATGGTATGATTGATACCTTGGCAAATTTCATCCAAAATTGTCTTAGTGGCAAGAGACATAGGGCAGTAGTAAAAGGCTGTTTGTGTGACTGGAGACCTGTGTCTCTTATTACTTGTGGTATTCACAAGTGATGTAGATATGAGTGTGGAGAGGGGGAGGAGTGTGAACACTAATTTTGAGGTTGAAACAAGCATTGGTCGGCTGGTTGGTAATGTCTCATGATGCAGTAAGCTATGGATGGAATGGTCAGATGGGAAGATCAATGGCAGGTGGAATTTAACTTGCATAAATATGAGGTGATGCACTTTGCAAAAAGGAATAAGAACCATTTAAATAATAGAAGCACGCCATGACGTTTGTCTCGAGATGCCTGAATGTGTCTGGACACGTTTGTAGTCGAGTTAAGAAGGCACAGGGAACGTGGTCATAGCACTTATTCATCGAGCCATAGATTATAAGAGGTATACAGAATTTTTT
This sequence comes from Chiloscyllium punctatum, assembly GCF_047496795.1. Classification (NCBI taxonomy): domain Eukaryota; kingdom Metazoa; phylum Chordata; class Chondrichthyes; order Orectolobiformes; family Hemiscylliidae; genus Chiloscyllium; species Chiloscyllium punctatum. Next base: position 64,470,535 of record NC_092776.1, on the reverse strand, counting down.
TCAGGACAAACTGTAATACCGTGTGCAGTTCTGAGTGCCACTTTATAGGGAGAATGCTATTTTACTAGAGGGAGTGCAGAGCAGATTCACTAAGATGATCCTTGGAGTGGAGCATATTAGCTATGAAGATCGGCAGGATAAACTGGCTTTGGTGCAGAGAAGGCTGAGGGGACTGCAATTCGGAAGTAGAAGATTACAAGGGGCATGGACTGTATTGATAGATAGCAGCTGTTTGTTTTCGTCAAATGGTCAAGAACAAGGGAACATACTTTTAAAGTAGAGTGTTTGATATTTACAGATAACTTGAGGATTGTTTTTCACCCAGAGCGTTTTGGGTTCTGAAATGCACTTCCTGAAATGGTAGTTGTCATAGTAACCTTAATTGTTAAAATATACTTGGATGAACAAATGAAGTGCCATAACATTCATGGCTACGGGCCTCCTGTAGGAATTAGTATGAGTGGAGATCGTCCTGTATTTCTGATGGTAGAGTCTATGCTTCTTTGATTGCATGAGTGTGGAAGGTCAATTATTCAATAGATTAAAACAGGATTGATTGATTTCTGAAAAGTACACTAACAAGGGTTATATGAATGAACTGTAATAGCTTCAAAAGATATGCCAACAGGAAAGGTAAGAGTAAACAAGTGCAGCTTCTTTACAGTCTGAAACCAGAGAATGGAGAACAGGGGAATGGCAGAACTATGAAGCAACTATTTAAAATCTATCTTCACAGAAGAAAACAAAAAAAAAACACAAGTCATCTTAACACTACAAAGAAGCCTAAGTCTGATGAGAAAAGGGAATAGAATGAAAATTGTGAATAAAGGTTTTGGAGAATTATTGGGACTGAAAGTAATGGGTATAGACAAAGTCAGCCTAGGTTTATGAAATGAGCATCATCTGTGAGAATGGGACTGATAGATAAATTATGGAGAAGCAATGAACACAATGTGTTAAGATTTTCTTAAAGCGTTTTGACAAATTTCCAAACCTAGTGTGCAAAATCAAGTATGATGGAATTGGGGCTAATAGATGGACATTGTATTATGGGAGAGCTAACAGAAAACAGTAAGTAGGAAAAATAATGATATATTTGGAGTGGAAGGCTCATGGGAGTTTGCAGGGATCGGTTGGTTGAACCTCAGCTATTCACAATGCACAGCAAACATTTGGTTGAGGGAATCAAATGCAATATTTCTAAGCATGCTGATGGCATGAGGCGATGTCGGATTGTGAATTGCGAGAAGGATATAAAAAATCTCCACGTTGATTGAGACAAATGGAGTGAATGGGAAAATATGCGGCAGATGAACAGCAATGTGAATAGATGCGAGGTTGTGCACTTTGGTGGGCAAAATGGAAGGCTAGCCTACCTTTTTAAAAGTGTTTAGATATAAAATATTGATCTTTAAAGGGACTTGCGCTACCTTTTTTGTTTACTTCTGCGCAGACCTCTGACCTACATGTGCAGCAGCAAGTTCTGAAGTCAGAGGTCAACATTGGGAATAGCATTGCCATGCCAATCAGAGACCCCACCAAGTGGTAGCTGCAACATTGGAAGTCATCTGGATCTCCATTGTACTAGTCACAGAAAGCGAATTTGCAAAAGTATGAGGAAGAGAAATGTTATGTTGACCTTCGTTTCAAACGGACTTGAGTGGAGGAGGAAGGGTGTCTTACCATAGTTGTACAGGGCCTTGGGTAGATCTGGTCTCAAACATTGCACAGTATTATGTGCAGTTTTGGAATCTTTACCTAATAAATGACAAACTGAAATTCAGGGAGTGCAGCGAAGAATGATCAGACTGATCTCAAGGACGACAGGCTTGTTGTGAAAACAGAGATTTGGTCAACTGCCATTGTTCGATTCAATTACTTACAGTCTGGAAACAGGCCCTTCGGCCCAACATGTCCACACCGACCCTCCGAAGAGCAACCCACCCAGACCAATTTCCCTACATTTACCCCTTCACCTGACACTATAGGCAATTTAACATGGCCAATTCACCTAACCTGCACGTTTTGGACTGTGGGAGGAAACCCACGCAGACTCTGGGAGAATGTGCAAACTCCATGCAGACAGTTGCCTGAGGCAGAAGTTGAACCCGGGTCTCTGGCGCTGAGGCAGCAGTGCTAACCATTGTGCCACTGTGCCATGGAATTCCATGAGGTTTAGGACTATAGGTGGAGATCTCATTGATATCTATAGAACTCTGACAAGCCGAGACAGTTTGGAAAAATGGATAATTATGCCCCTGGCTGAGAAGTCTAAAACAAGGCGACACATTATTAGGGACAGGCAGGCCACTTTGCATTGAAATGAGAATAAATGTCTGCACTCAGACACTTGCGAACCAAGGGAATTCTTTGCCACTTAAGGCTGTTGAAGCCCAGGCATGAGTACAAATAAGTATTTCTAGAGACTAAAGACTTGGAAAGAGAGCAGGATTAGGTAGTGGAAATGAAAGATCAGCCATAATTATACTGAATGAGTTGCAAAGGCACGACTGCAGTCGATATTTTATATTTTTGTCTGATGTTTACTCACTCTATGAAATATGCACGTTATGAGAGGAAAGTGCAATGAAGAGATGTTTGGCCATGAACTAGAATGGGGCAGGCTCAATGTATTGAGTAGCATACTACTTTTCCAATGTTTCTCTGTACTCTGGGGCAAAGCTCTGCAAATGTTGTCACCACCTCTCAGATGTTAAGAAGGATGCCACTGCAGGATGGTCAGGACTGTGTTTCCCCTTCGCTGTTACTGATACTGAGGCTGCTGTTGGATGGTCTGCATGTTTCTTTCCTTTAAGACCTCAGAGCAGTTTGATACAATTGAGTGTCTTGTTTGACCATTTCTGAGCCCATTGAAGAATGCATAACATTTCTGTCTGTCTGGAGTCAGTTTTAGGCCAGACCAGGAAAGCACAGAAGATTTCCTTCCTGGAAGTACTTTGGTGAAGCAAGTTGGTGTTTACAACCAACACTGGCTGCAAGGTCACTATTACTAACACCAGATTTTGAATATCGATACTTTATTAATTGATTTTCATTTCCAGCATCTACTGGAGAATTAGCCTGGTATCAATTAGTAATCCAGAGACATTTCCACAAGCACCATCTCCAAATGGGTACCTACTGGAACCTACATTGAGCAGGTTATTTCTGTGCTGCTTGACAGCTCTGTCAAAAAGAACTTCCACCGATTTGACTATCTCGAGGGGCTGAAGTGGTGTCAATTATTCAGCTTGTAATTATTCCCCTCTTAGTGGACTGGACGTATTTGAGTAAGTTTCACATTGCCAGGTTGATGTCAGAGTTGGAGCTGGAATGAAACAGCTTCTCCAGGGACATGGGTTGTTGTGCAGCACAAGTCTTCAGTCCCATTGCAGGAAGGTTGTCAGAGCCCATTGCCTTTGTCGTATCTCCTGTATGTGGTGTCATGTGCAGAGAATCGAATTAGTGAGTGGCATCTGTGAGTCAGTGGGCATTATGATGAGAGTGAATTGGATCACCAACACAGCACATCTGGGTGAGGATGGTGCAGAAACTGCAACCTCGTCTTTTACATCGATGTGCAGGGCTAATCCATTATTTAGGATGGGGATATTCGTGGAGACCACTTTGCCATTGAATTGTTTAATAGTCATTCAACATTTATTATTTCATATGACCAAACTGTAGAGGTTAGACATGATCAGTTTGTCTTCGAATCATTTCATTCTCTCTGAGATGTTATTCCTGCTGATTGTAGTACAAGCAATAAAATGCAGTTGCTTTAACGCATTGTTATCATGTTTACGTACACATGGTACTGACCCTGGAATGTTCACCAGTTCTCATCATTGAACGATAGAGCACCCTGATGCTGATGGTAGACTGAGGGATTTTCATGGGCCAAAATTCATATTATGGTTGAATTCAGTTCAGCCTCTGCTGCAGTTTACAGCACCATATCAATATAAGGGATTCACTATTCAAGGACATGATATTAAAATAAGACCATAAGACATAGGAGTGGAAGTAAGGCCATTTGGCCCATCGAGTCCACTCCGCCATTCAATCATGGCTGATGGGCACTTCAACTCCACTTACCCGCATTCTCCCCGTAGCCCTTAATTCCTCGAGACAACAAGAATCTATCAATCTCTGCCTTGAAGACAGTTAGCGTCCCGGCCTCCACTACACTCTGCGGCAATGCATTCCACAGGCCCACCACTCTCTGGCTGAAGAAGTGTCTCCGCATTTCTGTTCTGAATTTACCCCCTCTAATTCTAAGGCTGTGTCCACAGGTCCTAGTCTCCTCACCTAACGGAAACAATTTCCTAGCGTCCACCCTTTCTAAGCCAGGTATTATCTTGTACGTCTCTATTAAGTCTCCCCTTAATCTTCTAAACTCCAATGAACACAATCCCAGGATCCTCAGCCGTTCCTCATATGTTAGACCAACCATTGAAGGGATCATCCGTGTGAATCTCCGCTGGACACGTTCCAGTGCCAGTATGTCCTTCCTGAGGTGTGGGGACCAAAACTGGACACAGTACTCCAAATGGGGCCTAACCAGAGCTTGAGAAAGTCTCAGAAGCACAATGGTGTTTTTATATTCCAACCCTCTTGAGATAAGTGACAACATTGCATTCGCTTTCTTAATCACAGACTCAACATGCATGTTGACCTTTAGAGAATCCTGGACTAGCACTCCCAGATCCCTTTGTACTTTGGCTTTACGAATTTTCTCACCGTTAAGAAAGTAGTCTGTGCTTTTATTCTTTTTGCCAAAGTGCAAGACTTCGCATTTGTTCACGTTGAATTCCATCAGCCATTTCCTGGACCACTCTCCCAAACTGTCTAGATCCTTCTGTAGCCTCCCCACTTCCTCAGTACTACCTGCCTGTCCACCAAACTTCGTATCATCTGCAAACTTCGCTAGAATGCCCCCAGTCCCTTCATCCAGATCATTAATATATAATGCAAACAGCTGTGGCCCCAACACTGAACCCTGTGGGACACCGCTCGTCACCGGCTGCCATTCCGAAAAAGAACCTTTTATCCCAACTCTCTGCCTTCTGTCAGACAGCCAATCCTCAATCCATCCTAGTAGCTCACATCGAGCACCATGGGCCCTCACCTTACTCAGCAGCCTCCCATGTGGCACCTTATCAAAGGCCTTTTGGAAGTCTAGATAGACCACATCCACTGGGTTTCCCTGGTCTATCCTACTTGTCACCTCTTCAAAGAATACCTTCAGGTTTGTCAGGCATGACCTCCCTTTACTAAATCCATGTTGACTTGTTCTAATCAGACTCTGCTCTTCTAAGAATTAGAAACCTCATCCTTAATGATGGATTCTAGAATTTTACCAACAACCGTGGTTAGGCTAATTGGCCTATAATTTTCCATCTTTTGTCTTGATCCTTTCTTGAATAAGGGGGTTACAACTGTGATCTTCCAATCATCTGGGACTTTCCCTGACTCCAGTGACTCTTGAAAGATCTCAACCAATGCCTCCACTATTTCCTCAGCCACCTCTCTCAGAACTCTAGGATGTATCCCATCGGGGCCAGGAGATTTATCAATTTTAATACTTTTTAGCTTTCTAAGGGTTCCCTTACTTTAAGATCTTTTATAAAGTCTGGTTCATTGCAAAGCACTAGATCCAGAATAGCCTGGTCCCTTGTGGGCTCCATTACAAGCTGTTCCAAAAAGCCATCCTGTAAGCATTCCATGATTTCCCTTTCTTTGGATCCACTGGCAACATTATTTACCCAGTCCACCTGCATATTGAAGTCTCCCATGATCACTGTGATCTTGCCTTTCTGACATGCCTTCTCTATTTCCCGGTACATGTTGCGTCCCTGGTCCTGACCACTGTTAGGAGGTCTGTACACAACTCCAATTATGTTTTTTTTGCCTTTGTGTTTCGTCAGTTCCACCCACACAGACTCCACATCATCTGACGCTATGTCATTCAGTGCCATAGACTTAATTTTGTTCTTAACTAACAAAGCAACCCCGCCCCCTCTGCCGACCTCCCTGTCTTTCCAATAAGTTGAAAATCCTTGGAGGTTTGACTGCCAGTCATGATCCCCCTGTAACCAAGTCTCTGTGATGCCTTTATCACTGTAATCTGTGCCATTAGTTCATCTGCTTTGTTATGAATGCTATGAGCATTCAGGTAAAGTGCCTTAATGCTAACTTTCTTATCATTTGAGATATTGGAAGTCATATGATGTCCTAAGTTATCCTTGCTTTTATCTGCATTCCAAGTCTGCCTCAATTTTAAATCCACCTGGACACATGCTATCCTGCTGCTTATCTTTCCATTTAATGCCATACTCTCTGTTGCTTTCACTTTCCCTTCCCCCCAACTCAGAAGTTTAAAGTCCTACTGACCACCCTATTTAACCTCTTCGCTAGAACATTGGTACCTGATCGGTTCAGGTGGAGACCATCCCAACGGTACAGATTCCCCCCTGTTCCAAAACTGATGCCAATGCCCCATGAAGTGGAATCCCTCTTTCCCACACCAATCCCTTAGCCACGTGTTTATTTGCCTAATTTTCTTGTCCCTATGCCAATTGGCACGTGGCTCGGGCAGTAATCTGGAGATTATGACCCTTGAGGACCTGTGCTTCAATTTCCTGCCTAGTGCTTCGTAATCCCCAAACAGGTCCTCCACCCTAGTCTTACCTATGTTGTTAGTACCAACGTGGGCACAACAACTGGATCCTCCCCCTCCCGCTCCAATATCCTTTCAAGCCGGTCCAGTTTCCTCTCACAGTCCAAAAATATGCTGGTTAGGTAAATTGCCTGTAGTGTTAGATGAAGGGGTAAACGTGGGGGAATGGGTCTGGGTGGGTTGCCCTTCGGAGGGTCTGTGTGGACTTGTTAGGCCAAAGGGCCTGTTTCCACACTGTAAATAATCTAATCTATCGTGACTGGTTAGTCTGGAATGGACGATCACTGTAGCAGAGCTGATAATAAATATCTAACCATTACATTAGGAAAATAATAAGTTGGGTTTGGAATGAAAGACTATCATTGCAAGAGTTAGCATTAAATATCTAACCGTGACATTAGAATAACATTAAGTAGAATGAACAACTAAAGAGATAATGGAAACTAATATAATTGGCTTATTGTGTATCTAGAGTGAGGTACTTTGATTTATATAGTTAGACATGCTGATGACAGAAAGACGATAGGTTCAGGACCATTCGAGAATCTACTTTCTCAGTGTCACTGTTTTTTGTTTGCAAATAAAAGACCTACTTCTTGAAGAACTCTCTGCGTCTCCTGGTGGTTCTTTATATTTTCTCCTCAGTTGTTCTGCCTTATCACTTTCCAGTGGAATTGTGTACAGCATGGACTGTTGGATCTGAGGTACTAAGGGTATTCAAGGCTCAAATTGACACATGTTTAAGCAGTAAAGGTATGAAGGGTAATGAAGAAATGCAAGAAAGTGCAGTTCAGTATTCTCAGATCAGACATGAGCTCATTGAACGGTGGAACAGACCTGATGGCTGAATGTTATCTTTTTGCTCCTGAAACTGTTAGTCTTAATATGAAACGGCAAAAATGACCTGAGTAAAGTTTCCAGTTAAGAATGTATGTATCCCCTCGGGACGCTGAACTGAGGTGAGATGCATAACACACAAAGGAGGGTCATTGTGGGTGACTGATCCGGAGTGATCAGTATACCAGGGTAAACAGGAAAACCGGCCTTAAACAACCACATTGAGCCCGGCTCCCTGAGGCCCACAGTCACCTCTCGCAAACCACCATTGTCCTTCCCTTCTGTTTCCCGTGCCTGACACGCAATTGGTTTAAAACAAGAACAGACTTGGAAGGACATCTTGCAGTTGGTTAGGCCACTTTTGGAATATTGCACGCAGTTACAGTCTTCTTCCTGTCGGAAAGAAGTTGTGAAACTTGAAAGGATTCAGAAAAAAATCCAAGGATATTGCCAGGGTTGAAGGGTTTGCGATAAAGGGTAAGGCTGAATAGACTGGGTTTGTTTTACCTGGAGGGTCGGGGGCTGAGAGGTGAACTGAGAGGTTTATAAAATCATGAGGGGCATGTAGAGGGTAAATAACTAAGGTCTTTTCCCCGGGTTGGGAGAGTCAAGAACTAGTGGGCACAGTTTATGGGTAGGAGGGAAAAGGTTTGAAAGGGACCTAAGGGACAACACGCAGAGGGTGGTGCTGCATGGAATGAGTTGCTGGTGGAGGTTGATCCAATTACAACATTTAAGAGGCATCTGTGTGAAGAGAAGAACAGGAAGGGTTAGAGGAATATGGGCCAAATGCTGGCAAATAGGACTAAATTCGGTGAGGATATCTGGTTGGCATGGAGGAGTAGAACCGAAATGTCTGTTTGCATGCTGTAGATCTTTATGAATCTATAACTGGACCAATGCATCATTCTGCTTCTAAACAACGGTCAATAGTTTATATTGATTACTATAAATATTATGCATTAAAGGCCATAGCGGTGAAAGTACTGAATCATAATGACTAGACTACAAGGGAAGTTCTCTGTTTATATCAGGGTAAAAACAATGACTGCAGATGCTGGAAACCAGATTCTGGATTAGTGCTGCTGGAAGAGCACAGCAGTTCAGGCAACATCCGAGGAGCAGTAAAATCGACGTTTCGGGCAAAAGCCCTTCATCAGGAACAAAAGCTCTGTTTATATCACCCTAGGCATTGCCAGATTCAACATTGCATTCTCCCATCCTTCTGCATATGATTCCTTCAGCTCTGTTAAATCTTGCTTTATAATAACCAACCTATCAAGTCGAATTATGTTGCAGTTTATAGTTCATGATACCCACTCTCGGCAGCAACGCTGCTATGGCACTGTAGCTCAGTGGTTTGAGCACAGTTCCTGGAAATACCGGATGATGGGTTTGAGTGTTGCTGGCGCCTGTGTGAAGTTTTGTACACCTGCCTCATTTGACATCCAAAGTAACACTTTGCTGTAACCAAAACCTGGTATTGAAATCTGAAATGGGGCAACATAAGCCAAGTAGGTGAAATCCTAATTTATGGATTTGGTCACTATTGAGAACTCTGTCACTCTTGGGGGAAATGTATCTGTGTGTCTCACTCTATGGGTGAAAATGAGGTTCAGATCCCCGAGGAAGCATGAATACAGTTTTCCCATCTCAGACAAAAGCACAAGTTGCTGGAAGAGCTGGTTCTGAGGAAGGGTCACCGAATCCAATACGTTAACTCAGATTTCCCTTCACAGATGCTACTACAGCGGCTGAGCATTTCCAGCAACTTCTGATTGTATTTCCCATCTCTATCTTCACTCGAATTCGTTGTTTAGATTTTCACTAAAACGTGCCGGGGAAAATATCGGTGAGATGGACACTTGAAATATCAGAGCACACAAGGCTATGCGCTAAGTGCTGGAAACTGGGATGGTGGGCCACTTCTTGCGCTGTAAAAACTCGATGACTCCATCATTTTGGAGGAGAAACTTCTCCCTTGTGATTAAAAAAAGCCGAAGGCTGCGTCATTAAGAAATGGTGGAGGAGCTTCTGCTTCTATCCCTGTTGCTTCACTGGGGAGCATTCGGTGTTTTTCCTGCCATGGCATGGGTTCGGTTCCCGGTCAGAATATCAGAGTTTATTGTTCCTGGCAGTGACAACAGCAAAAGCAGAGGCAGCTCTGATGGGAAGCCTTTCAATGTCTTCAACCAGTGAATGTTGCTGAGAACATCAGTCACCTCTGAACGTAGGGGAAGGTGTCGAGACGATCTCAGCACAGTCGGACAGTTCAACTTTCATTCCCCTCTGACTCCCCTTCAGAAAACGTTTCTGAAGATTCACAAAGCTGCAGCCGCATTGATTGGGTCAGTGGGTTTGGGAAATGGAAAGTGCCCGTGCGCAGCGTCTGGGACTATTTCAGCTTTCTATCCTCTGACACCGATGGGAGTTTGACTCTGATGTTCTCAGAGACATTTACTGATGTGAGACAGTGAAAGGATTCTTGTTCCTGAAGATCAGGTAATCAAACCTCACTGCAGCTTCAGGACAATGAAGAAGATGATTTTGGATATGTAACGGTGTTGTGAACTGCGCTTCAACCAAGTGAGAACCAAATCTGTTGCACCCCTGGCCATGAACATACCTACCGCCCGCACGCTCCAGGATTCAGATATTCACATGGACCATGAGCAGCAATGGGAACATCCACAAGGTGAACAAGCAGCAAAGATAATCACCGTCACTGTTTCAGTTCAGTTGTGCCCACTTTGTGAAACAGGGCATTTCACTTGTAAACGAAACATTGTTGTCTTCAGCAGTCTGCTTCAAAGTCGCCTCTCTCCCTGCTGGAAGTTTACATCATTTTAGAACATAGAACATTACAGCGCAGTACAGGCCCTTCGGTCCTCGATGTTGCGCCGCCCTGTCATACTAACCTGAACCATCCCATCTACACTATTCTATACTATTTTATTCACAGTCACTGCCCCATTTCAAGACTTTGATGAATGGACTCTTGGAGTCAGCGAGAAACCACCGGTGATCTGGAATCAGACGAGCTGAATGACACCTTTATTTGTGTCGCTCCTTCACCGTGAACCTGCGCCTTCAAACGAGTCCCTGTTAGTATCCGTCTATTCTTTACCTTCCTTGAGTTCATCTGCTGAACAACATCAGGTTATCACAGCTCCGCTTCCTTCACACTGAATCCCAAAGCGATAATATGAACTGTTTCGAAACTTGGAGAGAGAAACTTTGCTGCTGAAGGTGGTTATGACGTCAAGGACAGGCACAAGAGAGTGTCCAAGTCAGGTCTCTGCTTAGGAATCCGGTTTGCATCGCCCAGATATGGATACAATTTCCAGTCAGGGAATGCAGATTTGTTTCTCTTCTTTGGAATTACCCGGATGAAAACGAATTTCTGGTTACACACAGAATATACACCCGGATGCTGCGAGAAACAGAGTCCAGTGATTGTTTGCATCCATCTCGAAGGACAATGGCAGCAGATACACGGGAATACTAGCCCCTCCAATCATCCCACCTTTCTGAGTTGTAAATATCTCACTCTGCATTCAATATGGCTTTGTGTAAATCCTGGAATACCCTCCCTAGCGGCATTATAGTTGCACCTCCGTGCTAAGGAGTTCAAGGGTTCAGGAATCTGGTAATTAGGGAAGGGCAGTGAATCCTATCCCATTGAATGACGTGCACATCCCAGCAATGCGTTTCTAAAAGTTCCAAGTCCTAACCAGACCCCTGCAATCAGTCGGGAGTAAGTTGAGAAGTGGAGCAGGGGAGTGCAATAAAAATGAAAGGCAATGATGACTGAGGCATGAGGCAGGAACTGAGCGTGGAGCTGTTGGTACAAGGTTCAGTGTGGGTGCTAATGGATCAGCCTTTACTGCTCACTATTTATATTGACACACACCACTCCTGGATAATTCACCACATTGAGCCTGTTCGTCTTGCAGTGAGGTTCCCTCTGTGTGTATTAACGCCGTTAATGGGCCCGATGAAGATAAACTCATCTTCTTTATCCTGTCGTCTTAAAAGATGAAAATATCCGTTGGAAGCCAATGCAAGAGGAAATCTGTGTCTTTTCAGTGGAGAACGTTCAGCTGCAAAATGTCTGTTTTTGCAAAAGTAAGGTTTGATTGCAATTCTCATTGAACAACATTGATACAGAAAATACCTTTCTGAGTTACTGCGATCACGTGGTCAAGGGACTACACACGAATGAATAATTTGCTTGTCACGTGATGCCGTGGCTTAGTTGGTTAATATCCTTGTCCAGTAAAATGGGGAACTGCCCAATTGCAACTTTCAACTTCGAACATACCTTGTAGTTCCTCAGAACCTGACATACACTGTAATGGCACTGAAAACGCACTGATCCAATCCCTGAAGTTCCTGACAGGGCATTAGGTAACGGGGACAATGTAACACATTGCACTCAAGCAGGGAAGGAATCAAACCTACAATCTTCAGATCGTAGGTTAGGCAAGTTATCCATTAAACCACTGGCCCTGTGCACAGGCGGAGGCCCGACAGTTTATTTGTATGTCATGTAAACATGGACACCGGGGGAAACAGCATTCAAAAGGTGAACAAGCGGCAAAGACAATTACCCTCACTGCTTCACTTCAATAGTGTTCACTTTATGAAGCATTACCTTTGACTGGCAAAGGAAACACATTTGTCTTCAGGGTCGCCTGCTCCTCTGCTGGAAGTTTCCATCATTTCATTCACAGTCACTACGCAATTTCAATATCCAGTCCAATGAAATATACTTCCATACTTTGAGTCATCGGCTCTTCCAGTTAAGACCCTGAACAAATTCAGCGAGAAACCTCTGGTCATTTCTAGCCTGGGATCTGGAATCAGACGAGTTGTATTGGTGCTGATCATTCACCGTAAAACAGCGCCTCCAGACGAGCCGCAGTTACTATCCGCCTGTTCTGTACCTTCCTTCAGTGCATCTGCCGAAGAACATCAGATTATCACAACTCTGCTTCTTCATATTGAAACCCAGGGCGATAATATCAACTGTTTGGAAACTTAGAGACAGAAACATTGCTGCTGAAGATTGTTATGGCGTGAAGGACAGACACAAGTGGGTGTCCAAGTCAGGTCGCAAGGGTTACTGTCAACATCATTGGGGGTCCCTGCTTAGGAGTCTGAGTTTGCATCGTCCAGACCTGGATACAATCCCCAGTTCGGTAATGAAGATTTATTTATCTTCTTTTGAATTATCTGAACGAAACAAAATTCCTGACTATACACAGGATACACAAGCGGATCCTGCTAGAATCAGTGCAGTGATTGTTTACATTCATCTAGAAGGATAATGGCAGCAGATGCACGGTTTATCTACCCCCGAAAATCCCCCTCCAATCATCCCACCTGTTTGAGTTGGAATTTTACCGCTGTTCCTTCAGTGTCGCTGGGTGTAAATCCTGGAACTCTCTATCTAGCAACATCATGCCTACACCCCGCGCTCAGGAGATCAAGGGTTCAGGAAAATAACTCATCCCGTCTATATCTGGTGTAATTAGGGATTGGTAATGAATACTATCCCAGTGTGAGACGTCTATATCCCAGGAATGTGTTTCTAAAAGTTGCAGCTGCTAATTGGTCCCCTACAATCGATCAGGAATAAGTTCAGAGCGAGGGAGTGAAATAAAAGAGAAAGGTATAAGGCATGAGGCAGGATGTGAGCTAGTGGAGCAAGGCACAGTGTAGGTGCTAATGGATTAGTCTTTACAGCCCACAGTTCATACCGACTCACTCACCACTCCTGGACAATTCACCACAATGAGCCTGTTCGTCTTGGTGTGAGGATTCCTCTGTGTGTATTAACGTCATTAATGGACCCCCGAGAGGATCCTGTCGGTTTAAACACGTGAAATATCAGTTTGAAGCCAATAAAAGGGATTTCTTTGTCTGTGCATTTTCAGTGGAGAATGTGCAGCTGTGAACTGTTTGCTTTTGCAAAATCGGAGGTTGATCGCTATTCTCAACATGCAGCATTGAGTTACTGTGATCAAGTGGTTAATTTACTGCATATATGGATGGGTAAATGCGTTGGGGTAAGTTGGTTAAAGCAGATGCTTTGGAAAGCGAAGAAGCTGTATTCACATCCCAGTGGTAGATGGTCATTGCTTTAAAGCATTGTTGTTTCCGCTTCTTGCTAATGCTGTGTTGCTGATCTCGCAGTTCAGCCTGCTCTGATTTGATGCTGCTAACCTTATTCCATCCCTTATCTCCAACAATGAATGTTGTTTCTTCTGAACTATTATTTCAACCTGGGGTTTCTTTCCACTGTTCCACAAGCATTTCTGCTTCTTCTCCTCTTTTACACTCCCTCCGTCATTCCCAGTATATTGGAAATAACAAGGTGAAGCTGGAGACAACGTAGACTTTCTAGGAAATGTCGTGGTCATGACGCTGACACCAAAAGGCTGATTCCCCTCATTCTCTGCTACCACCGTTCATTCATTTTACAGCAACAGTAAAGACATCAGTATAATCATAGAAGTGGGGTGGAAATGCATTTATTTCAGATGGATTATGAATGGTATTTAGAATTCGAAAGGCTTATAATATTTGGAGGGAAGAAATGTCTCCTTTCCTCAGTGACAGACACATTATCCAGAGAATGCGAGCCCAGTTCTACACACTTCAGCCAGAGGGGAGAAATCCTCTCAGTAGCTCCAATCTTACGCTGTCTCCGAATGTCAGACTTTTCACAGGTCAAAAATGGGAAATGAGGAATATGGACAGGTTGAGAGTCGAAGAAGGTAAAAGAGGGTGAGATGGATGCACAGAGCCAAAAAGAGACAAGTAGAGACACATATTGAGGTAGACACTGAAAGGGAAAATACTCCACTCGACATGGCTGCTAAGTGACAGAAAGGGAAAGAAGAAGGTAACCATATAAGCACAGCCTTTCAACAGCTCAAGGCAACGGAAGCAGCATTACAGTGGATAAAGTCATTCAATTTTTTTTAGATTAGATTCCTTCCAGTGTGGAAACAGGCCCTTTGGCACAGCAAGTCCACACTGACCCTCCGAAGAGTAACCCACCCAGAACCATTTCTCTCTAACGAATGCACCTAACACTGTGGACAATTTAGCATGGCCAATTCACCTGACCTGTACATCTTTGGACTGTGGGAGGAAACCAGAGCCTCCAGAGGAAACCTATGCAGACACGGGAGAAGTGCAAACTTCATACACAGTCGCCCAAGGCCCAGTCGCCCGGGACACTGGCTCTGTGTGGCAGCAGTGCTAACCACCGTGCCACCCCTGCAGTTGTCAGCCAATGAGAAATTTTATGAATATGCTGATTTCAGATAAAACTGATCATTTCCCCAGCGTTATCATGTAGAAACAGATAACTAACCTGGTTATGTCCATCTGTAACTTTAACTCTGTTTCTCTGCACAGATGCTGCCAGGCCTGCTGTGTTTCTCGATCATTCACTGTTTTTGTTTCAGGTTTACATCATCCGCAGTTCTTTGTTTCGTGTTATTCTGAATCATGTTTGGCACAAAATTTCATCATTACCCAGCTGCACACTTCATTTGTTGTACAGGAACGTTGTCACCAGGACAAGCAAGCAGAGGAAAACGGCCATTCTGTGACCAGGAATCAAACCGAGGCCATAGTGGTGAAAACGCCAAATCCGAGCCACAAAACCACTAGAGAAGTCGACATATCACTTTTCTCAATGACATTGATTTTGCCTTTTCATATTGTGATCAGTTTACCAGCAGATCAGTTTCTCCGTGTCTTCGAGGTTTTACAGAGTTGGAAAAGACCATTCGGCCCATCGTGCAATGTGGCTCATCAGACATCCCTCTATTCTAGTCCAAGTTTCCAGCGTTGATCTGCAACTTTGTGTGTTCTGAAGTTTCCAGGGCAGATCCCAATGAGAATTTCCGTGTGATACTAAACGACACACCAATGAAGCTTAACATGGACACACTGTTGTAAATCCCTTGGAGAACCCATCCTCATTTGCACGAATGGAGGGAGAAACACAAACATCACCACCCTGCCCCACCCTTCCCCGCCAACACACCACACCCCCATCCCCCCACCTGCCCTCCACCCAGAGTGAAGGAGGCCTCAGGATTTTCTCCGACAAAAGGCAGTTTCATGTGAAACACAAGCTCCTTCTCCAGACATTGTTAACCGTTGCAGTGAGCTGGATATGAAATGGACAATGAGCTGAAATAGTCCCATACACTGCTCATGTGTAACTGTTAACTTCAGAAAACCCACTGACCAAATCCCTGCGGCTCCTGGGAATCTGAAAGGAAAGCACCTGGCAGACATTCCTAATTAAAAACAGCTGGCACATGGCAAATTCGAAACACTTTCATGTCGTGTCTCTTTCTTCTTCTGTCCCTATCTCACCACCCAGTCCCTCTGACCGTGCAGCTCCGAGGGCAATGAACTGCTTGTTACAAAGACAGGTTGATCGTGAAGCCTGGAAATCCAGGCCAGGAATGTAAGCCTCAAGGTATTGGGAAGTAATGAGCTTGCACACAGCTGGGGAAGGAGACAACAGGACTTCATCTTTCTGATTCTCCCAGCTACTGATTCCAGGAATGTGACAGTGCCACTTATCCTCAATCCCAACAGATACCGTGTCTCACAGACAGATTACGGGAGACTCGTTTCGACCCCATTCTGGCATGGGTCCATATTGTAAACATTCTCCTCTCATTTCAGAAACGGAGAACATCGCAGCTGTTCACAGAGGTATTCAACACTGATAACTTCTTTCAGACGACCAACTATGCACTGTTCTCGCCTTATTACCCAATACAGGATTGCACCCTGCGTGCAGAAAACCGAAAGGCGGTTCATGTACACCCACTTAACTATCCAGCCATGACGTCATAACCACACAGGTCTGTGGCTTTCCAGGTCTCTCTCTCTGTGGAGCAGAGGGAGTCTCAGTCATTGTTGGGTTTATTTGAATTCAATCATCACAGATTTCAAGAGGGTTAAAGGTCGGTACTTGATGGGCCCAGTTGTAACATTCCAATAGATGAAATGGACCTTTGGCTAAAAACAGAAGCAGAATATTCAGGAAAAACTGAGCAGGTCTGACATCAATTGTGAAGAATGAATCAGAGAATGTTTCAGAGCTTTATCAGAACTCCGTTTTCTTCCACAGGTACTACCAAACCGGCTCAGTATCCCGACAGTTCCTGTTTTGTTTCAGATTCCCAACATCCTCAGCCCTTTACGTTAGCCATTAAAACATTTGTGGCTCCAGATAAGATTTCTGTTTGGGGAAAATTTTCCTGACCATATTAAAAGCCTGGAAAGGAAACAGAAGACGTGAGAAGAGTGATGGACCCATTCCTGGGTGATCTTTAACAAACAACCTTTTGGTTAACAACCAAGCGCGCTGACCAAATGTGCCACCGAAACGAGCAACCCCGTAACTTGCATGACACCCTAAAGCAGGCTGTTCACGAAATCAAGTTCCAGCCTGCCCCGGCCGGAATGTCCTCTATCAATTTAACTTTTCCAAAATAAAGCCTAAGCCATTCATTGTGGAGACATGAGAACAATCTGATCCCACCCTTTGCAGACACATCCATGTCACTGGGAACCGGGACTGTCTCCCTTCGAGTTTTTCAGTGTCTTGTCTGTTTCCGAGTGTTTTAATTGTCTCGGAGACAATTCCTGAAGTCCAGGAATGAGAATCCTTTCAATTTCTCGGATCAGTTCACGGCCCTAGAACATCAGAGTCAATGTCCCGCTCACTGAAGGAAGGGGATGGTGTCTCGTTTGTTTACCCTTCATTCTTCTCTGATTCCGATTCCCAAGAGTTTCTAAGATTTCCTTAACATTCTTCTAGCTGCAAACTGACAATATTTCCCCAAAATCTATTCACAATCATCTGCCTTGAACCATTGAGGATTGTGGATAAATTTCTGCTGCTGGAAATATTCTCTTTGGAGCAAAGAAAGTTAACTGAATATTTCAGGGCTTATTTATCGTGATGGGGGAGGGAACATTGCGGATGGGCGGCTTGATGAGCAGAAGCAAGTGTTGCCACTGACCTGGGTCAGTTCGCAGGCGACTGGGATTGAAGATATTTAATGAAAAACAGTATTTGTTAATGAAAAACAGTATTTGCGTAGAATAAATACAGATAATACTGCAGAAACTCAGCGGGTCTACCAGTATCTGTGGAAAAAGCTAAAGATTTGTGTCGGAAAGGTTTCTGATTCAGAACTCGAGTTTCTTAAATATCAGCCAATGACCGGACCTGTGAAAATGAGGGTTTGCTGAGACAGGTTTCATGGAGTCTGGACGATTATTCACTTGGCAGGATGCATTAAAAATCGGCCGCCTGGTGAGACATGATTCGAGCTTGCGTGTTAACCCCTCGGCCACGACTACATGCCCCTGGCTAGTGCTGGATATTTCTCGTGGAATGTCGGAAATGTGTCTCCAATGAAAAGGCGAGTATTCGGTTTATCCTGTCTGCACCATGACCCATATATTTCCTGTCTCTCTGTGTTTGATCAGAACGGAGGAGGCTGATGGGAGATCGATTGAACTACACACATTGATGAGTGATGAAGTGGATGGAAAGGACCCATTACCACGAGCAGAGACAGTAATAATCGGGGCAATGGATCGAGAAACAAAGATATCCTTGTATAGCACCTTTCACCACCACCTGAATTACCGCCAATGAAGTACTATTGAACCAGATTCGTCATAGACAAATCTAATGTGCAAATTTGTTTGTTTAATCAGAGGTCAAAAAATAAAATGCTTCAAATACTCACAACCGGCACCGGAGACTCCAGTGAGTTCATACCTAAATTTGGGAGTTTATTCTAGAACATAGAACATAGAAAAATACAGCGCAGTACAGGCCCTTTGGCCCTCGATGTTGAGCCGACCGAAGCCTACCTAACCTACACTAGCCCAATAACCTCCATATGCTTATCCAATGTCCGCTTGAATGACCATAAAGAGGGAGAGTCCACCACTGATACTGGCAGGGCATTCCATGAACTCACAACCCGCTGAGTAAAGAATCTACCCCTAACATCTGTCCTATACCAACCTTCCCTTAATTTAAAGCTATGCCACCTCGTAATAGCTGACTCCATACGCGGAAAAAGGTTCTCACTGTCAACCCTATCTAAACCCCTAATCATCTTGTACACCTCTATCAAATCTCTCCTAAACCTTCTTTTCTCCAATGAGAACAGCCCCAAGTGCCTCAGCCTTTCCTCATACGATCTTCCTACCATACCAGGCAACATCCTGGTAAACCTCCTCTGCACCCATTCCAGTGCCTCCACATCCTTCCTATAGTATGGCGACCAAAACTGTACACAATACTCCAGATAAGGCCGCACCAGAGTCTTATACAACTGCAACATGATCTCAGGACTCCGGAACTCAATTCCTCTACCAATAAAGCCCAGTACGCCATATGCCTTCTTCACCGCACTATTTACCTGCTCTGATTTATAACCGAGGCAGCGTAGGACTGTCTTTCACAGGGTAGCAAAACTTTGGAAGTATTTACAACAGATCGCTGTCAAGACTGGGGATATTCAAGGCTGAAATAGACACATTTAATCACTTAGGAAATCAAGAGCTAAAGGGAGAAGGCAGAAAAGTGGAGTTGAGGATAAACCAAACCAGACATGATCTCATTAAAAGGTGACCTGATGGGCCAAATGGACTCTTTTCCAAAGTCTAATATTTGGAAAATGCTAAACACCATTGTGAAGAAAGAAACAGCAGAACGTTTAGAAATGACGATTGCAGTCAAACTGAGTAAACATCGTTTGCTGAAAGGAAAAACACACTTGACAATTTTTGCCAGAATTCTTTGCTGATATTACAAGCAAAGTTGATCAAGGGAGCCATTAAATGAAGTGCATTTGAATCTTTAGTAGGCATTCAATCAGGGACTATCTAAAAATTCATTACACAAGGTGTTTACGGTGTTGTGTAATAAATGAGCATGGACTGCCCGTTGTCTATTTAACAGAAAATACTGAACTACACCAGCAACCATCCCAACACACAAAAACGAAGCTGTATCAGAACACCATTGCAACGAGCCACCACACACTGCAACACAGACAAACTTCGGAAAACAGAGGAGAACCACCTATACAACGTATTCAAGATGAACGGATACTAAAAAAATACAGTGCGCAGATTTCTCAAGAACAAACCAGACAAGCAGACCAAACACAGCCAGAAACCATAATCACCTTACCACACATCAAAGAAGTTTCAGAAATGACAGCCAGACTACTAAGACCCTCAGAATCCTAGTAGAACATAAACCCACCAACACTCTCAAACAAAAACTAACCCAGTACAAACCATGTACAAAACCAACGTCATCTATAAAATTCTATGCAAGGAGTGCCACAAACAAGGACAAACAGGAAGAAAGTTAGCCACCAGGATACAGGAACACCAGCTAGCCACATAAAAGACACGACCCTCTCTCCCTCGTAGCCCTACACACGGAGGAAAAAAACGCCAGTTTGACTGGGACAACACATCTATCCTGGGATAGGCTAAGCAAAGACATGCCAGAGAATGTCCTAGAGGCCTGGCACTTCAACCACAACGCCATAAACAAACACATAGATCTAGATACCATCTATCAACCCCTCAGCAAACGAACAGGAAATGACATCACCACAAACCCCAGGAAATTCCAGGTAATGAAACGTCTGGATATCAAACCTTCAGCTCAGCGAACAAACCTACACCGTAGAAAAGACAAAATCTGGGTGATTGAGAAATTTTCAAGTTTGTAAGATATAATTAGTGGAGTGTCAGAATGATCGTCATCTGGTTTCAATGATCTAAATCTGTATTAATGAATTGGAGGAAGTGGCAGAGTGTAAAGTGTCCAATTTTGCTGAGAATACACATTAGGTGGAAGAGTATGTTGTGATGAGGACGGAGGAATCTGCAGATAGATTCAGATAGTTTGGGTGAGTGTGCAGGTGTAGTTTCATATCGGGAGTGTGAGGACATGCACTTTGGTAGGAAGTGTCAAAAGGAAGACTGCTATTAAAATTGCGAGAAACTCGAAAAGAGTGCGGTGCAGAGGATTCTGGGTGTTCTTGTGCACGTAAGTGACAGATTGTTTTGTTTCTGGCAAAAAGGATTGCCCCTGCTGATGCTCACAATGAAAGAGGTAGTTTCCCAGATAATGTCTGAAACTATGGAGCTTGTAAATTAACCAAAGACCAAGACATGCCCCGTCTTGTTCTATGAGACACAGCTGATATATGGTTTACGGTTCTCTAAACTTTATTTACAATGGTCTCAGGAGTGAGAGAGTGATTACTGCCATCCCTTAACACAATATTGTTTTCTTGTACTTCTATTTTCAGGTCGTGGTTACGGTCGGTGGGAGTGTCGTCTGCACTCACTAGTGACTTCTTTCACCCATTTCTCGTTAACTTTATCCAAATAGATTTGACATCCTTATCTACTGAATCAACGCAATGCCCAACAATTGTACAAACGTCACCACAACCTCAGCGTTTTGCCCGCCTCTGTCCGTCTTGTTGCAACATTAATTGATCCTTTACTGTGTTAATGCTGCTCATATTAAGAGTAAAAGAAAACGGCAGCAATAGTCACTGGTGCGAATGGGTTTCAAATGCAGAGTACTGTCCACAATCAGATCACAGAAGCACACATTTAACCTCAAAATATTACAGTGCCAGAAGGCACGCCAGGAACAGCACCAGAAACACAACAGATTTATTTCTGAGCTACCATATTCAATGTATTTCTCGATCATCAATCGAGCTTTACATCGGTTACTTCACCAGTTTCCCCACACAAGAAAGTAACGATTGCTGCAGACGGTCATGTAATTCCAGTTTCCAGCTTCGGAAGCAGATACTCGGGGCCCTGAGTATAGCTACTAGGAACAGCTGGCCCGGACGTTTAGTAGTTACTTAGCGTTCATGGATGCTGATCACTATTTGTCTTCCTGTTTATCCTACGTAATGCTGCGTGCAATCCCTGCATGGAATCTTGTACACCACTATTGTCCTGCACATGATGGTGTATTGGTAGTTTGTTCTTGTGAGTTGTTGTCTGAGCGTGCTGTTGGTATATGTGCTATCATGAATCAGAGTGGTTGGAGGAGTCTGGCTGTCGGTTCTGAGACTTTTATATATATATGAGATGAAGTGTGTTGGGTCATGTAATGTCGTTGTCACTTTGTTTTTCTGCTTGGTATCTGCGGATCAAGTTGTGGAAATAACCGTTCTTGGTGAAGAATTTGTAGAATAGCTACTGAACACCACTACCATGTGGCCCTAGTAGCCACATAAGGTTCCAAAGATCACAAATTCAACAATGGGACAAGCCAAACAGAAGGCAACCAGAGAATTTCTAGAAGCACGGCACTCATCCACAGACTCCATCAATAAACACATTCACCTAGATCCAATATACCGACTGTTGAAATGAACGACCAGAAGCAGCAGAAATGAAATCAAATCAATTCAAACCACCAGACATGTTGCGCTTCATAGGAGGCTGTACAGCTGCAAACCGACTTCCCTGAAGCGCCAATCATTCACAAAACAGCTGCGCCTGGTACCTGGGTGACAAGTCTTCACACCAACCGTGCATCCCCAAAAATTTCTGGTAATTGAACGCTGGTCTGCCATACCATAAATAGGGATACTAACGCCGATACTACAGAGGACAACAAGGCCAGAGGCAAGCCTCAAGTTCCTTGTGTGCATGCTTGTCAAAAACAACCGCTTGACTAACCTCATTCCATTTTCCATCACTTGCCCTTGTCTGCTTTACCGTCATAAATTCACATCTGAGCACTTTTGAAGGTTATATGGGCTTCTGCCTTTCTGACCCAGAGAAAGAGTGAGGTCCGGATTCCAGCCATCCGCTGGCTGATAAAAGTTTATCGGTACATCTATTTTTCTGTCTCTTAAAAGAAATCTATGGTTCCCTGGTAATCGCAATCACTGTGGCTCCAGGGAATGGCAAGGGAACAAAATAAATAGCCCAGTCCCAGCTTTGAGAACCTTTAAAAACACTTTAGGAAGCGGAATCGAGGAGTATGAAGGGTGCACTGTCCGACTGAGCAAGAACAGCGGAGGCACCTTCTCCTTCTTTCAGGGCTGGGACATTGACTCTGATGTTCTTGGGGACATTAATTGAACGGATCCGCATTGAAATGCCTCCAATATCAGATGCTCTGCTTATGATGTTATCGCTGTCAGCAACAAAACAATATCCCTGACCGAGAATCAAATCCGAGCCGGAGCGGTGAAAGCATTGAACCTTTACGACTAGACCACCAGGGACCACTACAAGCATTAGGCGTAAGATGAGGTGACAGTTCTCAACCTCTTTATTGTACGCTCTTGTCAGAAACAGCCGCTTGACTGTCCACATCTCATTTTCTCTCACTTTTCCTTGTAGGCCTTAGCATCACAAATTCACATCTGAATACATCTGAAGATAATGAACCCTTACAGCCAGTGAGTTGCAGATTCAACCACCCGCTGGCTGCTGAAACTTTTCTGCATATCTACTCAAACCTTTCTGTCTCTTATCTCTGAATATATACGCTGCCCGTGATCGACCAAGAGGAAACATTTCTTTCATTCTAGTCCTTCCATATCCCTCATTATTTTGCACATCTCAATCACGTCTCGTCTCAATGTCCTCTACTCTAAGAAAAGCAATCCCATCTGTCCAATCGCTCTTCATAACTGAAGCACATACAACATCCTGGTAAATCTCTTCTGCACCATGTGCTATCACATCCCTGCTGTAATGTGAATTGTAAAACTACAGACAATGCTCTAGCAAGAGCTGAATAAACACATGAAGTAAATGATGCAGAAAGCCACAGAAACTGGTCTTTTCCAATAAAGTATCTTTCGCTCAATACTGCATTGTGCCCTTTTCCTGAACTGTGATGCTCAATAATCTCTGGTTCATGTCAGTAGAAGGTGCTTGACGAGAAATCATCTCACAATGGCGGTATCTAAATAGGTCGATTGGTTTGAAGGTCCCAGTGGTGGGTTTGGGGCCCGTTCAACCAACAACAATGACCGCAGTAGCGCAGACTGAATAAGACCATAAGGTCATAAGACCATAAGACATAGGAGCGGAAGTAAGGCCATTTGGCCCATTGAGCTCACTCTGCCATTCAATCATGGCTGATGGGCATTTCAACTCCACTTACCCGCATTCTCCCCGTAGCCCTTAATTCCTTGTGACGTCAAGAATTTATCAATCTCTGCCTTGAAGACATTTAGTGTCCCAGCCTCCACTGCATTCTGCGGCAATGAATTCCACAGGCCCACCACTCTCTGGCTGAAGAAATGTCTCCGCATTTCTGTTCTGAATTTACCCCCTCTAATTCTAAGGCTGTGTCAATGGGTCATAGTCTCCTCACCTAATGGAAACAATTTCCTAGCGTCCACCCTTTCCAAGCCATGTATTATCTTGTAAGTTTCTATTAGATCTCCTCTTAATCTTCTAGACTCCAATGAACACAATCCCAGGATCCATAGCCGTTCCTCGTATGTTAGACCTACCATTCCAGGGATCATTCGTGAGAATCTCAGCTGGACACACTCCAGTGCCAGTATGTCCTTCCTGAGGTGTGAGAACCAAAACTGGACACAGTACTCCAAATGGGGCCTAACCAGAGCTTTATAAAGTCTCAGTAGCACAACGGTGCTTTTATATTCCAACCCTCTTGAGATAAATGACAACATTTCATTTGCTTTCTTAATCACAGGCTCAACCTGTATGTTGACCTTTAGAGAATCCTCAACTAGCACTCCCAGATCCCTTTGTACTTTGGCTTTACGAATTTTCTCAACGTTTAGAAAGTAGTCCATGCTTGTATTCTTTTTTCCAAAGTGCAGGACCTCGCATTTGCTCATATTGAAATCCATCAGCCATTTCCTGGACCACTCTCCCAAACTGTCTAGATCCTTCTGCAGCCTCCCCACTTCCTCAGTACTACCTGCCTGTCCACCTAACTTTGTATCATCTGCAAACTTCGCTAGAATGCCCCCAGTCCCTTCATCCAGATCATTAATATATAATGTGAACATCTGTGGCCCCAACACTGAACCCTGCGGGACACCACTTGTCACCGGCTGCCGTTCTGAAAAAGAACCTTTTATCCCAACTCTCTGCCTTCTCTCAATCCATCCCAGTAGCTTACCTCGAACACCATGGGCCCTCACCTTGCTCAGCAGCCTCCTGTGTGGCACATTATCAAAGGCCTTTTGGAAGTCTAGATAGACCACATCCACTGGGTTTCCCTGGTCTAACATACTTGTCACCTCTCCGAAGAATTTCAACAGGTTTGTCAGGCACGACCTCCCCTTACTAAGTCCATGTTGACTTGTTCTAATCCGATCCTGCTCTTCCAAGAATATAGAAACCTCATTCTTAATAATGGATTCTAGAATTTTACCAACAATCGAGGTTAGGCTAATTGGCCTATAATTTTCCATCTTTTGTTTTGATTCTTTCTTGAACAAGGGGGTTACAACAGCAATCTTCCAATCACCCGGGACTTTCGCTGACTTCAGTGACTCTTCAAAGATCTCAACCAATGCCTCCACTATTTCCTCAGCCACCTCCCTCAGAACTCTAAGATGTAACCCATCGGGGTCAGGAGATTTATCAATTTTAAGACCTTTTAGATTTTCTAGCACTTTCTCTTTTGTAATGGCAACCATACTCAACTCAGCCCCCTGACTACCTTTAATTGTTGGGATATTATTCATGTCTTCCACTGTGAAGTCTGATGCAATGTACTTATTAAGTTCTCCTGCTATTTCCTTATCTCCCATCACTAGGCTTCCAGCATCAGTTTGAAGTGGCCCAATGTCTACTTTTGCCTGTCGTTTGTTTCTTATGTATTGAAAGAAGCTTTTACTATTATTTCTAATATTACTAGCTAGCCTGCCTTCGTATTTGATCCTCTCCTTCCTTATTTCTCTCTTTGTTATCCTCTGTTTGTTTTTGTAGCCTTCCCAATCTTCTGATTTCCCACTGCTCTTGGCCACTTTCTAGGCTCTCTCTTTTTCTTTAATACATTTCCTGACTTCCTTTGTCAGCCATGGCTGTCTAATCCCTCCTCGGATAATCTTTCTTTTCTTGGGGATGAACTTCTGTACAGTGTCCTCAATTATACCCACAAACTCCTGCCATTTTTGCTCTACTGTCTTCCCCGCTAGGCTCTGCTTCCAGTCCATTTTCATCAGTTCCTCTCTCATGCCCTCATAATTACCTTTATTTAAATGTAACACCATTACATCTGATTCTGCCTTCTCTCTTTCAAACTGCAGACTGAACTCTACCATATTATGATCGCTGCTTCCTAAATGTTCCCTTACTTTAAGATTTTTTATAAAGTCATAGCACTAGGTCCAGAATAGCCTGCTCCCTTGTGGGCTCCATGACAAGCTGTTCCAAAAAGCCATCCTGTAAGCATTCCCTTTCTTTGGATCCACTGGGAACTTATTTACCCAGTCTACCTGCATATTGAAGTCTCCCATGATCACCGTGATCTTGTCTTTCTGACATGCCTTCTCTATTTTCCGGTACATGTTACGCCCCTGGTCCTGACCGCTGTTAGGAGGTCTGTACATAACTCCCACTATGGTTTTTTTGCCTTTGTAGTTCCTCAGACTCCACATCATTCAACGCTATGTCATTCAGTGTGATAGGTTTAATTTTGTTCTTAACTAACAAGGCAACCCCGCCCCCTTTGCCCACCTCCCTGTCTTTTCGATAAGTTGAAAATCCTTGGATGTTTAACTGCCAGTCCTGACCCCCCCCCCCCCCACCCCGTAACCACGTCTCTCTGATGCCTACCACATCATAACCATTCACGATGATCTGTGCCATTAGTTCGTCTGCTTTGTTACGAATGCTACGAGGATTCAGGTAAAGTGCCTTAATGCTAACTTTCTTATCATTAGAGATATTGGAAGTCATAAGATGTCCTAAGTTATCCTTCCTTTTTGCTGCATTCCCAGTCTGCTTCAAGTTTAAATCCGCCTGCACATATGCTATCCTGCTGCTTATCTTTCCATTTAACTCCATACTCTCTGTTGCTTTCACTTTCCCTTCCCCCCAACTCAGAAATTTAACATCCTACTGACCACCCTATTTATCCTCTTCGCTAGATCGGTTCAGGTGGAGACCGGCCCAAGGGTACAGATCCCCCCTGTTCCAAAATTGATGCCAATGCCCCATGAAGTGGAATCCCTCTTTCCCACACCAATCCCTTAGCCACTTGTTTACTTCCCTAATTTTCTTATCCCTATGCCAATTGGCTCGTGGCTCGGGCAGTAATACGGAGATTATGACCCTTGAGGACCTGTACTTCAATTTCCTTCGATAATCCCCAAATGGTGTCAATGTGAAAGTGAGTATTAGATTATGCATTGCCTCAGTGAAATAGGAGGTGGAACAGAAAGCGGGATGAGTGATTGTGGGAGGGATAGAAATTTCCGAGAATGGGTGGATTTGAACCCTAATATATAAAACACAGATGTGCGGGAAGACGGTTGTTTGAAGGAACAAAATCATCACCTCGAAGAATATTTTCATGTAAAACATGATTGCTCCCTTCCTGCCTTTGCTAAGCACGTATTATATGAGTAAAACAAGAAAACTGCTCTTTGCCATAACTAAGATTCGAAATGATCGTGCTACGGCCACAACGCAATGCGCTCACAAGTGCACGATGGAGTCACATGGAAAAAGCACGATGTATGAAGCAAGAAGGATAGTGGCAGAGGATATGTCAGGAACAGCATCACATGCACAACAGGGATCCTTGCCAATTAGTTACTCAGATTTGGGAGCCCAGAATGGGCTGAATAATTAAGTTTGATGTCCCCAGAGGCTGTGGAGATTCCATCATGGAGTTTGTTGAAGACTGAAATTGATAGATTCTTATAAAACCTCAAAGGGTCAGAGGATAGCGCAGGGTATTGTTGAAATAGACGTTGCAATAACAATGTAGTTTAACCTCGGCTACTTCACCAATGTCCTCACATAAGAAAGTAGCCATTGCTTTGGAATATCATATAACGCCAGTTCCTCAGCCCGGAATCACAGATGCCAACAGGCACAGCCCCGAAGGGCCAACCGGAAATGGGAATGGGAATGAGCGCGCGAATGTGGCTCCAGTGACGCAATCGATGAGTGCCAGTCCTTTTCAAACAGTATGGAGGCGAATGAAATGCCAACGCTGGGAGCTCCACCCTCACCTAGAGCAGCTTCAATTGTCATGGAGCAGCGAGCATTGGCGCATCAGGTTGACGAAATGTATACTCAGTTATTTTACTCTGAAGTGAAATAGTTTTTCTGCAGAACACATTTTTGTAGATTGAGGGAGTATCTGTCTCAGGGAAATGTCTCAATTAAAAAGAGAAGTCACGCAAAGGTTCAACTCGTGGAGGAGCATCTGTGCAGAGGAAACAGATGCAAAGTTCTTGCTCTCTGACCTCTCTCAAAAGGCTGAATCTACATTAGGTTAAAATGCAGCAATATTTTTTCATCAAGAGTACTAATCATCAGCCATTTTAGCTCTTAATCTTGTAATTTTCACTCTCTGCTCTTCCACATGAGTTCTCATTGGTTCAGCAAGTGAATATTTGAACTCCAACATAATTTTCTCTCTAAGTGCGTCGTAGATTTGCTCTATTTTCAATGCCCTTATTCACCTATCAAAATTACTTTGTTTGATCTTTTCAAACTTAATGTAAGTTTGACCAGGTTCCCTCCTTAGATTCCTGAAACGTTGTCTGTAGGCTTCTGGCACAAGTTCATATGCCCTTATGATGGCTTTCTTTACCTCTTCACCTGCCCCAGATACCTCCTCTGATAGTGATGCGAATACATCATTAGCTCTCCCTACAAGTTTTGTTGGAATCAACAAAACCCAATTGGTCACTTGCCACCAAATTTGTTTAGCCACCTTTTCGAATGAGATGAAAAAGGCCTCCACATCCTTCTTATGAAATTTAGGCTATGCTTGAAACTATTTAAACAATTTCTCACCCTTTGCCTACCATGCATTTGCTGATCCTCGCTCTGTTCCTCACTTAGCTTACCTTCAGTCTTTATCTCCATCCTTTTAAGCTGACTTTCATGTCGCAGTGCCAATTTCTGAAGTTCAAACTTTCTCTCTCTTTTCCTCTCTTTGCTGCTTTTAAGTGCAATTGCTTGTCTTTTGCCTCTGACTCAAGCTGCTTAATTTTCAATTGAACTTTATTTATCTCCAAAGATTCTGATGGCATTTCCAGCAAATTTAAACGCTGAGCTATTGTTGTAATTATTTCTACTTTTCTTATGGACAAAGTAAACCAATGTAATTCAATGCCTGGAAAGACACAAACACCTAGCACTCACTGCCTATGAGCCCAACAGTCCTAATACGAAATTGGAATTATAGAATCAATTCCTCAAAGAGACCCCAGTCTGTTATGGACCAGGCCAGGCCCCTCAAAACATTTCAAGAAGGTAGCTCAGGCCCTTAGTTTTCTAGTCATTTTAATTCAGTGTAAGGTGGATATTCCAGGAGTGATGCAGCTAGGTTTAAACCACACAGGTTTAAACAAACAGAATTTTTTAACGGACTACCAAATGAAATGCAAGCAAAAGAAACCAGAATATAAAATAGCATACCCTATCTGAAAACCCACTGACAGTATTGCAACTTGATGATGCTGTTTCAGTTTCCTGTAGCATCTCCATCAACCTTTGGCAAAAAAGGTAAATTCAAACACAGGTTCTTACAAGAGAGATGTCAGAAAGAGAGAAAAGTAGCATGGAACCTCTCTTCCCAGCAGCTGTTTCTCCAGGCCCACAGCTGAAAACTAAACCAAACTGAAAAAAATCCCAAAGCGGAAGAACTGGCCACTGCCCTTTCATTGATTTTTTTAAAAATAAAAACCTGAAAGCCTTTTCCCTAATTGTTACCTTAGGCAGTATCTGTTAGCCATAATCAAAGTGGCCTACTCACAGACAAATCGGAACTTTTGCCTTTTTTCAACCCCTTTTCGAAAAAATCAAGGATATTGTTAAAGGAGCAGCATTATTACACTATACATTGCCTGCTGGTTGTTGCATCTGAACGTTAGAGTTTTATTGGGGTATACCCATAACACACAATCCTCACATTTGCCTGCGTCCGGTGGGCCATCATCCTCCGTCATTTCCGCCAGCTCCAAACACACCCCACCACGAGGGATATATTTCCCTCCCCACCCCTATCAGAGTTCCTGAGAGAACATTCCCTCGGCGACTCCCTCGTCAGGTCCACACTGCCCACCAACCCAACCTGCACTCCCAGCACTTTCCCCTGCAACTACAAGAAGTGCAAAACTTGCGCCCAAACCTCCCCCCCCCACCTCACTCCAAGGTCCCAATGGATCCTTCCATATCCGTCGAAAATTCACCTGTACCTCCACACACATCATTTACTATGTCTGCTGCACAAGATGTGGTCTCCTCTATGTTGGGGAGACAGGCCGCCTACTTGCAGAACATTTCAGGGAACACCTCTGGGACACCCGCACCAACCAACCCCACTGCCCCATGGCTGAACACTTTAACTCCCCCACCCACTCCGCCAAGGACATGCAGGTCCTTGGCCTCCTCCATTGCCAGACCCTGATCACACCACGCCCGGAGGAAGAGCGCCTCATCTTCCGCCTGGGAAACCTCAAACCACACGGGATGAATGTAGATTTCTCCAGCTTCCTCATTTCCCCTCCCCCACCTTATCTCAGTCCCAACCCCTGGATTTACCATCACCCTTTTGACCTGCAATCTTCTTCCCGACCTCTCCGCCCCCACCCCCTCTCCGGCCTAACAGCTTCACCCTCACTTCCTTCCACCTATCGTATTCCCAGCGCCCCTCCCCCAAATTCCCTCCCCCCCTACCTTTTATCTCAGCCTGCTTGGCACACCAGCCTCATTCCTGAAGAAGGGCTTATGCCTGAAACGTCGATTCTCCTGCTCCTCGGATTCTGCCTGACCTGTTTTGCTTTTCACACACCACACTCTCGACACACCCTGTTGGCTTTATGCTTTAATGAACAGGTCAATGTAGATCTTTGATTTACCTGAATTCCTAGCCTTTGCATGGGACAGCTGTCCTTTTTAACCTCTGGCTCAGGTAAACTTAAAGGAATATGAGGGTTCCAAAGGATTCAATAATAGAATGACAAAGTCACTTCTTATTGAGGTCCCACCTAGCGTGCCAAATTGTTGTGCCTGCCACAATGTATTTTTAACTTTTATGTCTAACAAAGAAGCTGCAGGTCGACTCTTAATAATAAGAAACAATTATATTTATGTATTTAACACAACTCTTTTAATAAAAAAACTTTTTAAACATGTATAAATCTAATCAACTGTCTTGCACTTTAACTTAACTCTGGATGATTATATATCAGCATACTAGATCTTGGCCTGGTGACTTGTCAATCTTAATGTTTGACAAAATTTTCAGCACATCAGCTTCCTCTATCTCTATCCATTTCAGCATGCACACCTGCTCTTCAAAGGTTTCATTCACTACAAAGTTTGTTTCTTTCGTAAAGACTGAAGCAAAAAACTCATTTAGAGCTTCCCCTACCTCCTCAGACTCCACACACAAATTCCCTATGCTATCCCTGATCGGGCCTACTCTTTCTTTGACCATTCTCTGGTCTTTGTCGATGAAGTGATCTTATGTGAAGCCTGGGAATGAGAGGCCTGTAGTCTAACTTCAGTGATGGATACGTTGTTGCAGGTGATTCTGAAAGATGGGATGTACATGTATTTGGAGAGATATGCAATGATTAGCAAAGTCAGCATGATTTTGGGATGTGTCTCCCAAATTTGATTGAGTTTTCAAGTTAGTAACCAAAAAGATCGAGGGAAGATCAGTCGGCATTGTTTATTTCGACATTAGTTAAGCCTTTGACAAGGTTCTACTTTGTAGACCAATTTGTAAAATTCGATGACATGAGATTCAGGGAGAGCTTGCCAACTTGATATAAATTTAGCTGAACAGTAGGTGACACAGAGTAATACTGGATGTTTAGAACATAGAACGTAGAACATTACAACAGAGTACAGTCCCTTCGGTCCTTTATGTTGCACTGAACTGTGAAACCAGTCTGAAGCCTATCTAACACTATTCCATCATCATCCATATGTTTATGCAATAACCATTTAAATGCCCTTAAAATTGGTGAGTCTACTACTGTTGAATGCAGTGTTTTCCATGCCCCTATTACTGTTTGAGTAAAGAAACTGCCACTGGCATCTGTAAGTTAGTAACCCAAACTAACCATGCAACACCAGTCACCTGTGTCAAGGCGTAAACAACATAACATGATATAAAATGCTTCAGAGCAAAATAGCAAACAAACACACAACGACCTGCTGTGCTGAGTGCTTCCGATATTCTGTTTGAGCAGAATTCCAGCTGTACAGTGATACCCGCCCGTCAGCCCTGATCAATTTGACACCACTGCACATGTCAGTTCGTTCTTCCTGGAAGTCAGCCCAAGGAGATGGGCCCGGATGGTGCTCTCAGCCAACACTCAGATCCTGTGTGGATCAACTGGAGGAGAAGTTCACTGACATCATCAACCTCTACCACCTATGAGCTGAAATCCCCACCTGATTAAAAAAAACACCGTAAGTAATAAAGCGCATGCAACGTACCATAATCACTATAATCCAGCAAATTTGACCTCCATGGTCATAAGTGCTTCGAGAGGCTGGTGATGGCCCACCTCAAGTCTTGCCTCCCAGTGTTCTTCAATCCCTTACCATATGCCTAACGTTGTAAGAGGCCTACAGTTAATGCCACATCCTGAGGCCAGCATTTATCCCTGCATCACCTGGGCAACAATGACGCCTTCGTCAGAGTCATGTTCATTGATTACACCATTATCCCCTCCAGACTGATCTCAAAAGTCCGTATCCTTGGCCTCCGCTCTGCGCTCTGCAATCTGATCCTCACATTTCTAATTCACAGACCACAATCAGTGAAACTAGACAAATACACTTCCTCCAGAATAACACTAAACATTGGAGCCTCTCAAGAATGTGTTCTCAGCCCCCACTGTACTTACTGAGCATCCAGAACTGTGTTGCCAAATTCCGAACAAACGCTGTCTACAAGATTGCTGATGACACCGTACAGTAAGATGGATATGAAACAATGACAAATCAGAGTACAGAACGGCAATGCAGGTTTGGTAAGGTGATGCAATGATAAGAATCTCTCTATCTATATCAGCAAAGCTAAGAAACTGATCATTGACTTCAGAAAGAAAGGAGGAGAACATGCCCTCATCAACATCAGCTGAACTGGAGTTACGAGGGTGAAGAGTATCAAGTTCCTCAAAGTGACAATAACCAACAAACTGTCCTGGACTTGCCATGCAGATGCAACGGTCAAGAGGGCACAACAATGGCTCTTCTTCCTAAGATTGTTCAATGAATTTAGTGCGTCCACAAAGAACCTCTCCAAATTTTACAGATGTACGAATAGAAAGCTACAGTCTGAGTGCATAATGGTCTGATATGGCAACTGCTCTGCCCAGAATTGTAAGAAACTACAGAACGTGGTCTGCACCACCGAGACCAAAGCAGAAGCCAACCTCCCATCCATAGGCTCCATTTACATGGCTCTTTGCCGCGGAATGGCTGCCGAAATCATCAAATACCCACTGCAACAAGGTAATGCTCTCCTATAACCTCTTCATTCAGGCATAAGATACAGAAGCCTGAATAAATGCACCAGTAGATGCAGGAACAGAGTTTTCCTGACCACTATTAGACTGATGAATGGACTGACTGAATCAAATATTGTTATTGTTGATCTTCCTCTCAAAATCTCTCTGTGATATAACTTGTATGTCTCTGCCCAATATTTTCCACCCTATGATTTGCAAGTCCTTCATTACTATAATCTGCCTGCACTGCTTGTAAACAGGCTTTTCACTGTACTGAGGTACACGTGACAAGAAATAAAATTTTCTTTTAGACAAGTCGAACTACCACTGAACCTTCTGGCATACTGCTGTTCATAGATCTCCAGCGAGAAAACAGCCCACCACCATGAACCTGTCACCCATCTTCCAACTAAATTTGTACACAAATAGCTCGCTCTCCTGATAAGGCTCATGATCTAAACCTTACAAACCACTTTAATATGTGGAGTCTTGTTGAACGTCTTACTGAAGTCCATCTGCACAACGTCCACCATTCTGCTTCATCAATCCTTTTCGTCACTTTTTCAAAAACAAAGCTTAATCAGTTTTGTGCGGCATTGTTTTCCACATATGGAGCCATATTGATGATCTCTAATCAGTCCTTGCCTTTTCCAAATACATCAAAATTATGTCCTTCATCCTCTCCAAGAATTCAGCATCTTTTGACATCAGTCTCGCATTGTCTTTCTTTGTCACTTCCTTAAATAATATGCCACCGTCTAATCTACTAGCACATCACCCAAGACGATCCCAGATACAAATATTTCAGCAAGTGGCCCAGCAAGCTCATCAGTAATATCCTACAAAGGTCAAATATACGTATTATGACGTCCTAAGGAATCTATTTACCTTTTGCATTTTGAAACATGCTTCATAATATGGGCATTTTTCAAGATATCATTATTTATGTCTCCATGTTCTCTACCTTCCATAATTGTTCTCCACTGTAAACACTTATGCAAAATAATTGTTCAGTATTTCATCCATCTCCGGTCATTCCACACACAGGCAGCCTTGCTGATTTATTCTTCATCCAGTTACTTTTTTGCCTCTTAATGTATTTGTAGAATCTTTTGTATCTAATTCACAAAGATAGCTTATGTCTACTTTTGGACCTTCTGTGTTTTATCAAACTGCGCTTGTGCTCATCAACAGACTTACTCGATGCCTGATATCTGTACTACCATATGCATCCTTCTCTCTTGATCAGAGCGTAAATTTATCCAGCCTTCCAGCATTCTTAACAGCTGCCACTATTGCTCTTTTCACGAACTGAACATACTGTTGTGCACTCTTGTAACCTCATTGTTGAAGGCCTCCCACTTTTCAGACATCTTTTTACCTGCGAATAGCCTCAAGCAATCAGTTTCCCGGAGTGTTTGCCTGAAATGTTCAAAATTGGCCGAACTGAATTTAGAATTTTGACACTTGCAGCAAGTTTTCTTCTTCATAAGTACTTTAAAACCAATAGATATTGTGTAACAGACTCAAGACCCTTAATGACCTCCTCCTGTTCCCGTCTAACAGACGTGAGAGGTTGAATATCTGCTTCACGTTCCTGTGTAACAGGTTCAAAGGGTTGAATGCCCTCCTCCTGTCCCTCTAAAACAGGCCTGAGACACTAAATGAAAGCATCCCGTGGATTATTAGCAGCGATTAAACTGTACCTGATGGGGTCCACTCCCTTCTCAGTTACAGAAACACAAACAACACAATATTGAACCCGGGTCTCTGGCGCTGTGAGGCAGCAGCGCTAACCACTGTGCCACCGTGCCGCCCATAAATAAAGATTAAAACATTGGTTCATCAGTAGCATTCATGTATTTCATTGAGACCAAGTAAAGGTTCCCCAAGTTGTGATATGAAAAGCAATGTCAGGAAGGGGTTAACTGAACCTGTTTGTTCGGTGACTCTAATGTTAGTCTCCACTAATTATAAAAAATCCCGGTGGAGACTTTTCATCTTTTAAGGAAGAATGTGCTCTATTCTCTATGTTATTCCACAAAACCAACTAACAGGGATCAACAGCTTCACAGTTGGGAGAGGCGAATTTGAGAACGTTCGACTGGGACGTTTGAACAATGGATCAGAATAAACGAACATTAGACTGGAATATAACAACAATGGATAGGGGGTTATCCTATTATATTTGGTATCTCTCTGCAAATTATGATCGATTGGCATTATCGGAACGGATCCAACATGCACTTTACATTGTTCAGTGTGTTTATTATCCTATCCTGGCTATCGTTGGTGTCCCTGGTAAGTGTCAGTGTCAAAGACGCGTAATTGTATCAGTGTTATTTTCATTTACTCTACAGTTCTTTCAATATGCTGTTCCAACTGAGATTCTCAACCAATTATTCACTCTGTAAGAAACTACCAATTGCATCAGTAAGTGTGCTCGTTTACTCTTTCCCACTTTGCTTCTTCGTGTCCTTCGTGTGTTCACCTCTTCAATTTCTAGTGTGAAGAATGACTCACAGTAGCACTCCACCTGTTATATAAATATTTGGAACATGGATGTCACTGCTTTCTGTTCTGGTTACAAACTGTATTCCCTTCCTTTGACTACATTCCATCCCTGATCAATATCTGTGGCTGAAGCAGACAAATCATACCTGTCATGGGCCCATTTCTGACAGCATAACCTGACCATTCCTAATTGTAATTACTGACACCTCTAGAATACACTTCACTGACTCATCACTTCTGGTATTTCAAACTTGAGCCAAGGATGCCAATAATCTGCTGCTGACACTCCCAGCTTCAAATCAGAGGCGATAAATCTGAATCAACACCCCACATCTCGTATGTGAACTCATACCAACATCCCATGAAACATCCCTCAGTCTTTGTCTGCCGATTACCCAAACCGTTGCGAGATGTTAGTGTTCAAACTGGTTTCCTCCAGGCATGTTTACTCTCAACCAATGATTTTCACATACACTCACACACACCACACATTGGGGACTCTACATCAGAACATTTTTTTGGGGGTTCCATATCTCCAGAATCAGCAGCTGTTTGCTTTATTTTAGATAGTCATGGTATTTTACACAGTGCAGAATTAATGGACGACTTAATCTGTGAAACGGGGAGGATATGAGGGCAGAACTGCAGGAAATGGGTCAGTCAGAGCTGAAGGTTCTCTCTAACACAGTTTGGGGTTGTAGTTCTTGTTTTACAGAACAGTAGATCAAGTCGGAGGTATAGGATCATCTGAATAAATGTGGCGGAGTCGGATACTGTGAGATGTAATCGTGTGTTCAAGTGTTCGCTCACACAGGGAAGGTCAGATTTGAAGGATGAAACAAACAGAATCAAAATTCGGCTGTTGAATTTCACCTTGTGTACAGTTGGATGTGAAAATATATTCAGGCGATGGTTAATGGATAAACAGAGAGAAAGCAGAGGATTGAAACCATATCAGCCACAATCGAATGACAGAATTGTATCGATGAGCCAAATGACTGAATCTGCTTCTGTGACTTCACATCGTGGTAAATATTTAAACAACTGTTTCACTACTCTCATCAAAACTTTATTCTCCTCAAAAACAAAGGCCTTATAGAGAACATGAATTTGCTGTAGTTCACAAAGACAATCAAGCAGTGTATCCAATCACAAAGTGAAGCTTAAAAAGTGAACGAGACCACAGCTAGACGGTTCAAAATTGCTTTAAAGAAGAGATCTCCGATTTATTACAGAGATTGGAGAAGTATTTAATTTTCTCAGAGTGTTGTGAATCTTTGAAACTCTCTTGCCCAGAGAGAGTTGAGGTAGAGACCTTGAATATTATTACAGTACAGAAAGATCGATTCATGAATAAGAATGGAGTCAATGGTTATCGAGAGAGACAAAGAAGTATAGAGTTCATGACACAATCAGATCAGCCATAATCATATTGAATGTTGAGTCAGTGATCTATCATAATCACCTCCTACCTTCGCCTACTTATCGCCACTCCATCTACCTTTCCACGAGCTCACCCTCATTTATCTCTCAGTCCCTTTCCCCCTCCCATTCCTGATGAAGAGTTATGCTCGAAACTTTTGCTCTCTTGCTCCTCAGATGCTAGCTGAACTGCTGTACGCTTCCCATTTCCACACTTCATTGACTCTGACGTTTCCAGCATCTGCAGTCCTCACTATTTCCTTGGAGGGCTGATTGGTCAGCTGATGAACCTTAATTCCTGTGATTGTACAAACCGACTCTAATCTTCCTCTTAGCTAATCTCAGTGTTGTTAGAAACATGGTTAGCTGGTTGTGTTGTACTTTGGAGAGGACATGATGAACGGAAGGGCCTTTGTCTGCATGACTTTATGACCCTATAACATCCTCTTAACAACTGAAATCACTTGTGAACATTCGGACGTCAGTTAACTAAAAAAGAAGATAAGATCCCGAGGGAAGAGATTCCGTTGCAGGCAGAAGGAGACACTGTTTAGAAGTCCTTTCAGATAACTGAAAGGGCGAATATGTTTTCCCTGCTTTTGAGGTTCTTCACGACAGAAGATTGACCACTAGTCAGACTCAAAGTCCAACCTCTTTGCCTTCAAGCAACCGCGATAAAATCCTTCAGGACAGCAAATTCTTCACCTTCCGACTGAAACGACATGACCTGTGTCTGCTATTGAGTGACTGAGTGCGTGGGAATGTTCGAGAAACCATCTGGTTCTAATGGATGTGTGCTTATCTGTTTGCAGAGGGACGGTTTCTTGCGTTTTGCAACATATTTTTGTCATTAATTATGAATTTATCATTTGTCATTTCAGCTCAATGAATCTCAAAGTTTGAAAATCTCAAGAGCTCCTCAATAAAACTGATAATTTTGCCTCCAGGCATAATTTGTTTAAAGTTAAAAATCAGCATAAAATGTTTGTTTTTCTTCTCCACAGTTAATGTAGTGACGATCTTCGTTCTGCTTTATAAAGATTGTGGATTGTCTCTATGTGTCAGTCGTTACCTGGTGGCTATGGCAGTGGCGGATTTACTGGTCACTATCCTCGACCTGATATTGAGACACATTCGCAGTGTATATTGGGAACAGTTCTATTTCCTGAAGTACATCCCCGTGTGTAATATCCACGCCGTCCTGCTTTATGCAGCCACTGACTGTTCTGTCTGGTTTACCGTCACTTTCACTTTTGATCGATTTGTGGCTATTTGTTGCCAAAAGCTGAAAAGTAAATACTGCTGTGAGAAAATAGCAGCTGTGGTACTGGGAACAGTGACTATGCTCAGCTGTTTAAAGAACGTCTTCTGGTATTTTATGCTTTCAGGTCAGTATTTACTTAGTAATAACCCCTGGTTTTGTC
Organism: Chiloscyllium punctatum; assembly: GCF_047496795.1. Classification (NCBI taxonomy): domain Eukaryota; kingdom Metazoa; phylum Chordata; class Chondrichthyes; order Orectolobiformes; family Hemiscylliidae; genus Chiloscyllium; species Chiloscyllium punctatum. The sequence goes on along the minus strand of NC_092776.1, from coordinate 64,431,851 downwards.
ACATAACAAACGATGTTCTATTATCTCATGTCTGGGCCACAATTGAGTTCCTCCACCACATTCTCAACCCGGCTCTCCCATTTCTCCTGATTCTATTGCTAAATATTTTCACAGTCAGACACATTTTACTGACCAGCAGAGCCCGCATGAGACTCCAGACATACACCAATAGTAACTGCCAGTGCGACACAGAAATGCAACATCGAAAAAAATCCATCACTTTACTGTTCGTGGTCTCGGCCAATTTCATCCTGTTATGGTCAACATTTATGGTATTTTCCATTTGTTCCCGGTTGAGGTATATTGGGTATGACTCTATTTCTCTAGATTACTTTGTGCGCGAATTAGGCTACATGCTGCAGCTCCTCAGCTGCTGCACAAACACCGCAATTTATGCTGTCACTCAGACTAAGTTCAGACAGCAGCTGAAGAAAGTGCTGAAATACCCCTTAACCCACGTTCATTATTCAATCAAATTTATTCATTAATCAATCCATCCAGGATTCTTTGAATTAAATTCTAACGTTTCAACAATGAAGAAGCTCTTTGTTATGGTAATAGACTGAGGGTGGTGCTGGTTTGTCGAAACTTATCGCAAAGTGGGTTACCGGGTCGTATTTCAATGTTTCTCTCAACTCGGAGACAATGAGAAAAGAAATCTTTCTACTGGTTGTATCATTTCAGTTTGTAAATAATAAAAATGCTGATTAAAGAGTGAAAAGCAGCAGAGTGAACTATGAGGCTGTTTGTCTTTGTGTTGAGAAGTTGAGTTACAGACACACAGACACAGCCCCAATTTCTCCCCAGGAAAGGGGAGATGACCGGGCCTGGGCACAGGAGTTGGATTTAAATCACTCTGTTCATGCGTTCAACTCTGGGTCAGCCACTCCCATCTACTCTCAGCAGAATTCACCTCTCTACCTTGTTCCCTCTCCCTCCATATCTCCCTCCCACTTTCACATTGTCCCTGTATCTCTTATCTCCTCCCTTCTTTGTCTCTCTTTTTCACTGTCCATTTCTCCATCGCACCCTCTCCGTCTTGTACACTCTCTAGCTCCCAATCTCCTTCTCTCACTTCACTTACCGGCTTTCGATACTGTCCATTGCTGGAAGAACGCATTGCAGATTGGTGCACGGTTTTACTTCTCTCTGTCCCTCTCTTCCTCCCAGTCTTTCTCTGTCTCTCGACACATCTCTTTTCCTGTCACTGTCTCCTTTTCCTCTACCAGCCTTTGTCTCTCTATTTCTCGATTACCCACCTCTCTCTCTTTCTCCATTTCTCATTCTTCCTGTCACCCATCACCCTCTCACTAAACTTCTGTCCCCATCCCTCCATGCCCCGTCCCCCTCTCTGCCATCTCTCCTCATATCTGTGGCCATTTTATCACTCTTTCTCTTTTGCTTCTCTTTTCCTCTCGGTCTACCTCGCTGTCTAGACCCCTCTTCCCATCTTCGTCCGCCTCTCTCTTTCCACTCTCTTTGAGATAGAGAGAGCGAGAGAGAGAGAGTGTGCATATGAATACGTTAATGTGATTGCACATGAGAGAGTGTATTTTTGCATTTGTGTTCAAGCTTGGCAAAGTGTGCGTAAATATGATGAGGCGTAAGCTATTGAGATGATACGTGCATGGGTGAGAGTGGAGTGTGCATGTGTGTGTGTATGAGAGAGTGTGTGTATGAGAAAATGTCCGTGTGACTGTGTGAGTAGCTAAGTGCGTGTGTGTGCATTTGTGCTTGTGGGTGTGCGTGTGTTTATATGTGTGAGAGAATGGAGAGTGTAGTGTGACATGAGCCCAAGGTCCCGGTTGAAGACAGCATCATGGGTACCAAACCTGGCAATCAGCCTCTGCTCGGTCACTTTGCGACTGTCCAGAATATCGAGGCCAAATATCCCGGACAGATGGAGTATTTCCCGACTCGAATGGAACACCATGTCTGGTAATTGTTCTGCAGTGTCTATTCATCCATTGTCGCAGTGTATGCTTGGTCTGGCCAATGTGCCATTCCTTTGGGCAACTTCGCCTGCAGCATAATAGATAGACAACATTGGCCGATTCACATGAGTAACTGCCACGTACATGGGTGGTATCCCCACAAAATAATGGTGACATCCATGACTACACTGTGGCACGTCTTGCAATGGTTGTCATTACAGGGTTGTACGGTGTGGTGGTTGATACTGTCCTGAAGGCTGGTCAGTTGCTGTGAAGAATGATCTGTTTAAGGTTTGGTACTTTTTTAAAGGAGGGAAGTGGAGGTGGAGGGAAGGTCCGGGTGAGGTGATTATCCTCATCAATAATGGGTTGCAGGCTGTGAAGAACATGGCGTAATTCTTTTTCGGCTGCTGGGAAGTATCTCACAACGAATTGTATCCTTCGGATACAAACATGGGCTGCAACCGATAGGGTACACGTTGTTGCGCAGTACTTTCCGGGAGACTAAAATCTTTCATCTCCCGGAAAGTACTGCGCAACGACGTGTACCCTATCGGTTGCAGAAAATGTAACAGTGTATTAATGAGGATAAGCATATTGCCAACACCTTCTCTATGTGCCTCCACCTTCTGCCTATAAACAACCACCAAACCTGAAAACAAGTCAGTGCTTGCAGTAAACTGTCCAGCCGTAAGACCAACATCAACCAAAAACCCTACAACACTGTCAAGATGTGTCAGAGGGTCTAACGGATGCCCCCATTATACCAGCCACCATATACATGGCAGTTACTCATGTGACTCGGCCAACGTAGTCTGTCTCATTTGCTGCAGGAAAGGATGCCCTGAGGCATGATAAATTGGTGAGATGGAGGAGACGCTACGGGCAACGGATGAAAGGACACTGCACAACAATCACAGACAGGTATGCTCCCTCTTTGTAGGGGAACACTTCAACTATATGGGACTTTCAGCTTTCTGATGACCATCCTCCAGACGGACTTTTGGACAGGCAACAGTGCGAAGAGCAGAGGCTGATAGCCACATTTAATACCCATGAGGATGGCCTTAGGTTCATGTCACACTACAGGTGACCCCACTGTGCTATACAAACTCTCTCTCTTTCAATCTCTCTCTTTCTCTGTCTCTCCGTCTCTCTCTCTCTCACACAAACACACACTCACAAACGCACATACTCTTTCATATTCATACACTCACGCAGAGTCTCTCTCATGCACACACACTGTCTCATACACGCACAACCCGCTCGTAGGCTTATATCCCATCATATCCACACACACACTTTACCAAGCTTGCACACACTCTCACGTGCACTCACACTCAAACACTTACATGCAAGCACTCACTCGCTCTCTGTCTCCCTCCCATCCTCTCGGACACGAGCACACACCTGTCCAAGGTTTGGATTTGTGTTTGGTGAAATATACTTGCAAATACATTCTATCTTATGCAAAAAAATGCACAGGCGTGGATGCAGGCAGTCAATCACTGGAGTAACTTGTGAACTCCACTTCGGAAGAGAACCAGTCTGACTCAAGACTGGGATACAGACCGAGTCTGACCTCACACCTTTAATGCGTTGTCTGAGGTAAGATGTCACATTTTTTCATTATAAAGCCTTTAGTTATCTTGAGAAAGTAACTGAAAAGAAATTCTTGGATTTACGTATTGAAGAAATAAAACCTGAAACGCATTCTAAAAGATTGAAAACTTAAGAACTGTCTTAGTTTGTTAAATATATCATTTTACTTGCATGACACTATAATGTTTTGCGAAATGTTCTGTGTCTTATGGTCCTACATCACAACTACCTGAAGAACGAGCAGCGCTACGAAAGCTAGTACTTCCAAAAAGACTTGTTGAGCAATGACCTAATGTTGGGTGGTTTTTAACTTTGTTAACTGACCAGAGTGGAGATATGATCACAACATTTGCTGTGCGAACAGAGTGGAGTTTGATTCACTGGCCATTCATAGGAGAACAGATTACTGATGACTTCACTGTCTGATGCTTAGGGAGAGTGTGGGAATTGGTTCAGAGGGAGTTACTTGTAGAACAGCGTGCGGATGCATTTAGAGATCATTGCTAGGAGAAGAGTTTAGGTGGGTTCACAGACTGTTGCTCAGATTACAGAGTGGAGATGGATTCACGGATCATTCTTGGGAGAACACCATTGGAATGGGTTCATAGGCCGTTGCTTGGGTTACAGATTGGGAATGGAATTCACAGGCCATTGCGAGAGGAGTGGAGTGCGGGTAGGATCACAGGCTGTCGCAAGGACAACAGAGTTGGGACATATTTATCGGCTGTTGCAAGCAGAACTAAGGAGAGATGGTTTCACAGGCATTTGCTATGTGCAGTGTGGGACGCGATGGGTATTCACAGGTTATTCCTACTACAACTCATTGGTGATTAGTTCGCAGGCAATTTCCAGGAGGACACAGTGAGAATAGGTACACTGGCCATTGCTAGGATAAGAGAGTGGCGATTGTTTCACTGGCCATTCCTACGAAAATTCACTGGAGGCCAGTTCACAGGCAGTTACTAACGAATCAGACTAAGGATTTTTTCACAGATAATTGCAAGGGGAAGAGAAAGGAGCTGAGTACACAGGCCACTTCTAGGCTAAGCTAGTGCATACTCGTTCAGATCTGGAAGAACAAATTGCTGACGGATTCACAGGTCATTGCTCAGAGGACAGATTGGTGATGGAATGACCGGCCATTTCGCGGGTTACAGAAGGAGTATGGGTTCAGTGGTCATTCCTGGGAGAATACAGTGTGCATGATGTTACAGGCCGTTGCTAGGGCAGCAGATTAACGATGGGCTCACAGTCATTTGCTTGAGGATCAGATTGTAATAAGGTTAATAGAACATTGATTGGAAAACACAGTGGGTATTGTTTCACAGGATATTGCTCGGGAACCAGTGAATGTGGGTTAATAGGCGATTAATCGGACAGAGAGGATGCGCTCACTGTCTGTTGTTAGAGGAAAAGAGTGAGGGTGGTTTGATAGGCTGTAGCTAGGAAAACTTTGTGGAGATATGTTCACAAGCTGTTGCGAGGAAAACAGTGTAGGGATGGGTAAAAAGGAACATAGTTTGAATTGGTTCACAGGTTGTTGCTAAGGGATAAGTGTGGGTTTGAGCTTAAAGTTTGTTGCTAAGAGAACAAAGTAAGGACAAGTTCACGGGCCACTGCGAGGACAACCGAGTGTGGGTACAGTCACAGGCTTCTGCTAGGAAAAAACAATTGGGCATCGGTTCACAAGCTATTACCAAGTGTCGAGAGTGCGAATTGGTTTACAGGCTGCTGCTCTGACAGAAAAGTGGGGATTTGTTCACAGGTGTTTGCCAGGAGAATATAGTGTGAATGCAGTCACAGGCCATTACTGGGAGAAGAGTAGGGATGGTTTCACAGGGCGTTACTCCAGGAACAGAGTGGGGAAAGCAAAACAGGTCATTGCTCGGAAAAGGCATCGGGGATTAATTCACAGATATTTGCTAGGGAAACGTACAGGACATGGCTTAACAGGCCATTGCTGGAGGAATACATTGTGGAGGACTTCACAGGCCATTCCCACGGGAACACAAGCCATTTCCAGGGAACAGTGGGGGTGGCTGCAAAATCTGTTTCTAGGCGAACAGAACGGGGATGCGTTCACAGGCTTTTGGCATCTGAACAGAGTGCAGAAGGGTTGACAGGCCACTGCTTTGATGACAGATTGAGGATGGGTGTACAGACAATTGCGAGGAGAACATTCTGAGGATGTGTTCGCAGCCCGTTGTTCAGAAAACAGTGGTTGGATTCACAGCCACTTGCGAAGACAACAGTTTAAGGACGGGTTCACAAAGGTTGCTTGCAGTTCAGAGGGGTGATGCGTTTAAATATCATTGTTAGTAAAACATTGTGGGAACAGACGCACAGAATGTGGGCATCGGTTCACAATACTTTGCTCGGGGAATGGTATGGATGAATTCAGATGTTATTGTTGGGCGACGAGAGTAATGATGGGTTCACATTCTTTGTTTAGATTAGATTCCCTACAGTGTGGAAACAGATCCTTCGGCTCAATAAGTCCATACCGACCCTCTGAAGAGTAACCCACGCAGATGCATTTCCCTCTAAGTAATGCATCTAACGCTATGCGCAATTCAGCATGGCCAATTCAACTTACCTGCCCATCTTTGGACTGTGGGAGGAAACCGGAGAACCCGTAGGAAAGGCACGCAGACACAGGGAGAATGTGCAAACTCTACACAGACTGTTGTTCGAGGATGAAATCGAACTTTGGTCCCTGGCACTGTGAGGCATTTTCTTGAGGATCAGAGTGGAGATGTGTTCACAGGCGGTTGCTCCAAGAACAGACTGAGAATGGGTGCACAGACTGTTTCCAGGCAAGAGAATGGGATTAATCTGACAAGTAGTTGCTAAGGGAACAGCAACAGGGTGGATTAACAGACCGTTGTTCAGGTAACATAGTGAGATGATTCACAGACCATTGCTCAGCTAATACACGGTAGATGGGCCATTTCCACGAAAACACATCGGGGACTACTTCACAGATTACAGAATTTGATGGGTTCACAGGTCGCTGCTCTGATGGCATTGTGAGGATGGGCGCACTAGGGGAACGTTGTGGGGATAGGTTGACAGGCTGTGGCTCAGAGAACCGGGAGGCACAGCAACAGATTAAGGATGGGCTCACAGTCCATTGCTTGGGAATCAGTTGATAAGCTGGTGCTTGTGGAGCAGAGTGGGCATTTGTTCAGAAGTCATTGCTGGGAGAACACAGTACAGATGGGTTCATAGGCTAGGGGAACAGAGAAGGCAATCAAACATACTCCTAACGCTCAGGAATCCAACTGACGTCAAAAGGAACACCAATACCACAATGGCGCACATAGAATTGACACGAACGGGCCGACAACCAGTGTAATTATCGGTACCGATGTCATCTGACCAGAACACCTCAAAATACTTTATGAAAGTAAACTCGACCCTAACTTTTTCTTATTTCAAAGACATATATGAAGTCAATATTGCGGGTGTGATACAACGAATCAAACCACTACTTTTTAAGCAAAACATAACTTATGTAACACGACACGACAATTGAAACATGAACAAAAGGAAACGGCATTTAGAAAAACTTAACTTGGAAAACTTCACCAAACCGATACAGCAACTTAACTGAAGGAAATATTCCAATCCAGTAACATTTCATAAATACACACCTTGGCAAGAAGGCGAAGTTAATTATAGTTTGTTACAGGCAGGAGGAAACACCGTTCAAAAAAGCTTCAGAGACAAAAAGAGTCAGGGTAATCTGCTGAAGCTTGCAACTTTCCTGGACTCCAGCATCTTGTGACTGCCACAGCTAAAGCAATCTAGAGAAAACCTGAACTGGGAGAACTACCCCTTCGCCTGCGATTGGTAAGCTGGGCTCTTCCTAGACCCCTTGATACCTCTACATTTGCAACATCTCTCAGAAAAATCCAAGGGCAAATAACCTTGTTAAAGTGACAGCATTGTCGCATTTTCCGACGTAAATAATAAAGAACCATCAATACACAAGATGGCTTCATTTTAAACCCCTCAGGCAGCCTCTATTAGTCCACTGGAATGCATATACATTGCATTGACTGCGATCATGCAAACATTCACTACCACATTCTACTTCTATTACTTTACTCCTGCCACTGGATGCGTCCACTTTCATCCAAGTCTCGACAATGCATTGGAAATTAATTCTGAAATGTTGTAACGCCAACATCAAACACAATGCCTCCTTCTTAATTGTTGAATATTGTTATTAATGAACTTACAATTTTCTGGAGAAATATTCCATAGCTCTCTCTACCTTCTTGTTGGACTGCCATAATGGTTTAGATGGAGAGGAATTTGTTATCAAGACAATTTTCTGATTCAGTATGTGGATGCGCCTACTAGAGAAGGTGGAAAACTTGACCTACTCTTGGGAAATAAGTCAGGATAGGTGACTGAGGTGTCATTGGGGGAGCACTTGGGGCCAGTGACCATAATTCTATGCAATTGCGTCTGACTAAAAATGGGTCGGTTCTTAACACAGCTTTCAAGTTGTCAAATATCTTCTTCAGTCTGCATTCCACTGCAAAATCCTACATTTCTTGAGTAATTCATTCAGGGGAACAGCTACACTGCTAAAATTGAGTACAAATTTCTGATAAGGCCCCTGAATCATAGGAATCGTAGTACTGGTCTCTTTGTCGATGGGATAGGAAATTACACCACAACCTTTGTTTTTACAGTCCGTGAATCCATCTGTCGATGCCTATAATATGGCCCAGGAACGTGAATTTGACTTTGGCAAATTCACAATTAGCCAGGTTTATCACTAAGCCTGCCTTCCGGAATCGATCATATAATTCTGATAAATTCTGCAAATGTTACTTCCATGTGGGACTAAAAATCACAAGGGCATTGATGTATACCACACAATTGGGTAATCCAGAAATGACTGTGTCAGTTAGTCTGTGAATTGTGCCGGGCGCATTTCTCATATCAAATGGCATGAGGTTAAATGGGTGGCACGGTGGGTCAGTGGTTAGCAGTGTTGCCTTACAGTGCCAGGGACCAGGGCTCAATTCCCACCTCAGCTGACTGTCTGTGCGGAGTTAGCACTTTCTACCCGTCTCTGTGTGGGTTTCCTCTTGGTGCTGTGTGTGTGTGTGTGTGTGTGTGTGTGTGTGCAGTGCAGTGGGGCCACCTGTGGTGTGACATGAATCCGAAGACCCTGTTGTGGCCATGTCAATGGGTATTAAACTTGGCTATCCGCCAATGCTAGGCCACTTTACGTTGTTGCCTTTCCCAAAGTCCGCCTTGCAGGGAGGTCAACAAAAGGTCGGAGGTCGAATAACCCGAACTGCTGAAATGTTCTCCGACTGGGAGAAAATAGTCAGTGCATACAGCTTTTACTCAACAATTTTGTAATCATTGACTAGCCAGGGAAGGAAGCCTATGTCTTTTTCCCATTAGCATACAACGTGACAGTCATGGATTATCAGTGGGGATGTTGGCTGAAAGATAATTTCGCCAAATGTTGCTCACTCTCCAGATGGACCTCAAGTGACAGCTTCAAATGCATGGTGCTACACATTATGAAGAAAGAAAGTGGAAAATCGGCCTTAAGTGTGAATGGATTTACTGTGTTGTACTGTGTTGTACTGTACTGTATCTCTGGTAGAAATCCAAAATTCCTGTTGTAACAAGTCAAATAAAAGCATGAGGTTGAGACAGCAAACGATGTCAATAAATTAGAGGACCATACCAGAATCGAATTTTCCGGAGAATTCTCCCTCAATGGATTCATTTCCACTTCCTTAAGTTCCTGCAAGTGAACAGTTTCTCTACCCCACTTGATCCCAGGATGAGGAAAGAAATAGAAAGGGGGGAGGCATTGCTAGCTCCCAGATGTTGCAAACGGGGAAGTCACACACTGAAGATAGCATCTGTATTGTGTCGTCACAGTGGCGAAGAAAGGGGGTGACACTTGCATGAAGCAAACAGTTGGAAACACTGTGCTCGGCGGTGACATTCTCAGATTCCAGCTGCGTGGACACGGGGAGGGCTACCCCACCCATTTTTCCATGCCCTTGGGTCCAAGGTTTCCAGGGCAACTGACTGGTGTGTCGGGTCAGAGCAAGAAAGCACTCGGGGGGCTCACTCACCCTCCTCTCTCCCGGTAGCAATTGATGACTCATGAGGTGAATATGATTAACATTTGTCTGATCTGTTTGCAGGGAAAGATGAAGAAATATAGAGCGTAGACCAGGAAGAATTTGAAAACAAGGATGGGAATTATAAAGTAGGAGAAAGTGAGGACTGCAGATGCTGGGGATCAGAGCTTAAAAATGTGTTGCTGGAAAAGCGCAGCAGGTCAGGCAACATCAAAGGAGCTGGAGAATCGACGTTTTGGGCATAAGCCCTTCTTCAGGAATTACTGAAGAAGGACTTGCGCCGAAACATCGATTCTCCTTCTCCTTTGATGCTGCCTGACCTGCTGGGAATTATAAAGTTAACAATACCACAACATCAGGTTATACTGCAACGCGTTCATTTGGAAGCACTACCTTTCAGATAACTACTCCTTCATCAGGTGGTTATGGAGTTTACGATCATAAGACACAGAAGTTATACGGGAAGATTACATTATGGTGTACATCACATTGTAAACTTACACTATAAATTCTGTGTCTTACGATCTTATACTGCTCAACCACCTGACAAAGGAGCGGCGGTCTGAAAGCTAGTGCTTCCAAGTAAACCTGTTCAGTTTATTACACTGAATGAATGAGTGCATTCTGTTTTATAACTTAATCTTGTTTCATAAAATCAATGAATAACGTTTAATTCATTGAATGTACGTTTGAAATTTGATTCAATGAATGAACGAATGCAGTTCGTTTCACTGAATGAATGGATTAAGCTCGAGACATCGTATTGATCAGATAAGCTCTGATCAGATAAGATATGTGTTAATACGTGCAGTGTCTTTCATTGAAATAATGAGTTCAGAATGATTCACCGAAAGAATGGATGAATGCATTTTGTTTCATTGAATGAATGCTTTCAGTTCGAGACACTGCATTAATGAGATGTGCTGTCGTCTTTGAATTCCAAAGTGCAGTTTGCTTCATTGAAGGAATGAGTGCAGTTTGATTTATTAAATATATGAGAAAACTTTGTTTCATTGAATCAATAAATAACGCTTGATTCGTTGAATGTACGATTGACATTTGATTCAATGAATGTACGATTGGCGTTTGATTCAATGAATGAATGAATGCAGTTCGTTTCATTGAACTAATGTGTTATGCTCGAACATTGCATTCATGAGATGAGCTCTACCAATTTAATTAACATGTGCTGTTTATTTCATTGAATGAATGCTTTCAGTTCGAGACTCTGAATTAATGAGATATGCTCTTGTCTTTGAATACCAAAGTGCAGTTTATTTCATTGAAAGAATGAGTGCAGTTTGATTTATTAAATATTAGACATAACTTTGATTCATTGAATCAATAAATAACGCTTGATTCGTTGAATGTACGATTGACGTTTGATTCAATGAATGTACGGTTGAAGTTTGCTTCAATGAATGAATGAATGCAGTTTGTTTCGTTGAATTAATGCGTTAAACTCGAGAAGTTGCATTCATGAGGTGAGCTCTACCAATTTGGTTAACATGTGCTGTTTGTTTCATTGAATGAATGAGTGCAGTTTGATTCAATGAATTAGTGAAGGCAGTTGGACTCATTAAATGACTGTGTTAAGTTTGTTTCATAAAATCAATGAATAACGTTTGATTCAATGAATGAGTGCAATTTGTATCAGAGAATATGTATGCATTGAGGACGAGACATTGTATTCAGGGGATAAGCTCTACTCATTGAATTAACGCGTGCAGTTTGTTTCATTGAATGAGTGAATTCAGTTTGACTCACTGAATGAATGAATGAAAGATTGAACTTTGTTTCAGAAAATAGAAGAGTGCATTCAATAAATGCATGAGCTCAGTTTGTTTCATGGAATAAGTGGATAATATTGATTTCAATGAATGGACGATTGAAGTTTGATTCAATGAATGAATGCAGTTTGGTTCATTGAATGAATATGTTCAGCTGGAGACATTGTATTCTTGAAATAAACTCAATTTATTGAATTACCATGTGCAGTTTGTTTCCTTGAATGAATGCTTTAAATTCGAGACAATGAATTAATGGGATTTGTTCTAGTCATTGAAGTAAAACGTGCAGTTTATTACACTGAATGAATGAGTGCATTCTGTTTCATAAGTTAAGTTTGTTTCATAAAATCAATGAATAACGTTTGATTCATTGAATGTACGTTTGAAATTTGATTCAATGAATGAATGAATGCAGTTCGTTTCACTGAATGAATGGATTAGGCTCGAGACATCGTATTCATCAGATAAACTCTACTAATCGATCAATACGTGCAGTTTCTTTCATTGAAATAATGAGTTCAGAATGATTCACCGAATGAATGGATGAATGCATTTTGTTCCATTGAATAAACGAGTGCAGTTTGATTTATTAAATGAATGAGCTACATCTGTTTCATTGAATCAATAATTGTAAGATTGAAATTTGATACAATGAATGAATGCAATTTGTTTCATTAAATGAATCCGTTAAGATCGAGACATTGTATTCATTTAGTAAGCGCTACTCATTGAATTAACTCCTGCAGTTTGTGTTATCGAATGAATGCCTAAAATTCGAGACATTGAATTCATGAGATCAGCTCTAGTCATTGAATTAAAACGTGCAGTTCGTGTCATTGAATGAACGAGTACAGTTTGATTCAATAAATGTATGGATTAAGTTGGTTTCATTGAATCAATACATAAAGTTAGATACATTGAATGAATTATTGAAGCTTGATTCATTGAACGAATAAATGCAATTGGATTCATTAAATGACTGTGTTAATTTTGTTGGATTAAATCAATGAATAACGTCTGATTGGCTGAATGTCCGATTGAAATTTGATTCAAAGAATGAATGCAGTTCGTCTCCCTGAATGAATGCATTAAGCTCGAGACATTGAATTAACGAGATATGCTCGAGTTATTGAACTAAAACGTCTAGTTGGTTTCTTTAGATGAAAGAGTGCAGTTTGATACATTTTGTTTAACTTTGATTCGGTGAATCAGTAAATAACATTTGATTCATTGAACGCACGATTGGAGATTGATTCAACGAATTAATGAAAGCATTTTGTTTCATTGAATGAATGCTTCAGTTCGAGACACTGAATTAATGAGATATGCTCTCATCTTTGAATTCCAAAGTGCAGTTTGTTAATATATGATTTAACTTTATTTTATTGAATCAATAAATAACGCTTGATTCGTTGAATGTACGATTGACGTTTGATTCAATGAATGTACGATTGACGTTTGATTCAATCAATGACTGCAGTTTGTTTCATTGAACATTGCATGAACATTGCATTCATGAGATGAGCTCTACCAATTTAATTAACATGTGCCGTTTGTTTCATTGAATGAATGAATGCAGTTTGATTCATTGAAATAATGAACGCAGTTGGACTCATTAAATGACTGTGGTAATTTTGTTTCATAAATTCAAAGAATACCGTTTGATTTATTTAATGTACGATTGAAATATGATTTATTGAATGAATGTAGTTTGTATCAGGGAATATATATGCAGTGATGTCGAGACATTGTATTCAGGGGATAAGCTCTACTCATTGAATTAACACGTGCAGTTTGTTTCATTGAATGAATGAGTTCAGTATGATTTACTGAATGAATGAATGAGCTTTGTTTCAGAAAATAGAAGAGTGCATTCAATAATTGCATGAGCTAAGTTTGTTTCATGGAATCAATATTGACTTCATTGAATGGACGATTGAAGTTTGATTCAATGAATGAATGCAGTTTGGTTCATTGAATTAAAATGTTCAGCTGGAGACGTTACATTCATAAAATAAGCTCAACTTATTGAATTACCACGTGCAGTTTTTTTCCTTGAATGAATACTTTAAGTTCGAGACAATGAATTAATGGGATATGTTTAGTCATTGAATAAAAGTACACTGAATAAATGAGTGCAGTTTGAGTTAAGTCTGTTTCATTGAATCTATAAATAATGTTTGAATCACTGAATGTACGAGTGAAATTTGATGCAGTTCGTTTCCCTGAATTGCTCATTCGAGCATTATTCTCGAGACATTGTACTGACGAGATATGCTCGAGTCATTGAGCTAAAACGTGCAATTGGTTTCATTGAATAAATGAGTGCAGTTTGACAAAATTTGTTCAACTGTGTTTCGTTGAACCAATAAGTAACATATAAAACAAATTGAATTAATTCATTGTATCAAATTTCAATCGTACATTTAATGAACCAAACATTATTTATTGATTCAATGAAACAGACGTAACTCATACATTTAATGAATCAAACTGCAGTCATTCATTCAACGAAACAAAATGCATTCCTTCATTCAGTGAATCAATCTGAACTCATTATTTCAATGAAACAAACTGCACGTGTTTATCAATTAGTAGAGCTTATCTCATGAATACAATGTCTCGAGCTTAATCCATTTATTCAGTGAAATGAACTGCATCAGCTCGGGACATTGTATTCATGAGTTAAGCTCTACTCACTGAATTCACACATGCAGTTTGTTTCATTGAATGAATGCTTAAAGTTCAACACTTCAAATTAATAAGATCAGCTCCAGCCATTGAAAAGAACCGTGCAGTTTGTTCCAGTAAATGAATGAGTGCAGTGTGATTCATTAAATGTATGAGTTATGTCTGTTTCATTGAAACAATAAATAATGTTTGGTTCAGTATGAGTCAGTATGGGTGGAAGTTAGGAACAGCAAGGGAGCAGCCACCTCAATGAGGCTTTACTACAGACCCCTTAAAATCAGTAGGGAGATTGAAGATCTCATAGGCCAGCAGAAGTAGCCTTCAGAGGTAGCAGGGTTGTTGTTATGGGTGACTTCAACTTTCCCAATATTGACTGGAACCTCCTTAGTATGGTTTGGATGAAGTTCTTTTTGTCAGGTGTGTTCAGCAGAGTTTCCTTACTCAGTACGTAGATAGGCCAATGAGGGAAGAAGTCATTTTGGATTGGGTGCTCAACAATGAGCCAGGACAGGTGTCAGATCTCGCGGTGGGAGAACACTTTGGTGATAGTAACCACAACTGCCTCACATTTAGGAAAAGGAGCAGTTACCAAGGGAAGATATTTAATTGGGTAAAATGAAATTATGACGCTATCAGACAGGAGTTGGGAAGTAATGATCAGGAGCAATTGTTCCACGATAAGGGCACAACAGACATATGTTGTGCAGTTGTTTAAGGAGCAGTTGTTGCGAGTGATGCACAAATTTGTTCCCCTGAGACAGGCAAGAAGGGGTAAGATTAAGGAGCCTTGGATGACGAGGACAGAGGAGGTTCTCATCAAAAGGAAGGAGGCAGCTTTTGTAAGCAAGGATTAGAGGATTACAGGCTGACTAGAAAAGAGCTCAGAAGTGGACTGAGGAGAGCCAAGAGGGGGCATGAAAAAGGCTTGGCAGGAAGGATTATGGAGAACCCAAAGGCATTTTACTCATACGTGAGGAATAAGAGAATGATCAGGGAGAAGGTAGGGGAAGTCAGGGATAGCACAGGGAATTTATGCGTGGATCCTGAGCAGATAGCCGATGCCCTAAATGGGTTTTTTTGCTTTGGTTTTCACCGAAGAAAAGGACCTTGTTGTGAATAAGAACTTTGAGGAGCTGGAAAACAGACTTGAACAGATCAAGATCGATGAAGTTGATGTGCTGGAAATTTTGGCAAACGTTAAGATTGATAAGCCCCCAGGGCTAGACCAGATTTATCCTAGTTTGCTCCAGGATGCGAGAAAGGAGGTTGCTAAGCTGCTGGTGAAGATCTTTGCTTCCTCACTCTCCAAAGGAGTCATACCAGAGGATTGGAGGGAGGCAAATGCTTTTTCTCTTTGCAAAAAGGGGAATAGGGAAATCTCTGGCAATTACAGACCAGTCAGTCTTATGTCTGTGGTCAGCAAGGTTTTGGAAAGAATTCTGAGGGATAGGATTGATGACTATTTGGAAAAGCATTGGGTGATTAAAGGCAGTCAGCATGGCTTTCTGAGGATTAAAGGCAGTCAGTCATGCCTTACAAATCCTATTGAGTTCTTTGAGGAGGTGATGAGATAGGTCAACAAAGGTCGAGGAGTGGATGTGGTGTATATGGACTTCATCAAGGTATTTGATAAGGTTTCCCATGGTAGGCTCATTCATAAAGTCAGGAGATATGGGATACAGGGAGATTTGGCTGTCTGGATTCAGAATTGGTTGGCTGACAGAAAGCAGAGAGTGATTGTAGATGGAAAGTATTCTACCTGGAGGTCAGTCCATTGCTGCAAGCGTGGAGTGGAGGATCTTGAAGGAGAACTGTTGCTGGTGTTTTTCGTGAGTGGTGTCCTGCAGGGCTCTGTTCTTGGGCCTCTGCTCTTTGTAGTTTTTGTAAATGACATGGATGAGGAGGTTGAGAGGTGGGTTAGTAAATTTGCCGATGGCTGAGAGTGCCGTTGATAGGGCTGTTGCAGGCTGCAATGCAACATAGACAGGATGCAGACATGGGCTGAGAAATAGCAGATGGAGTTCAACCTGGAAAAATGCGAAGTGGTGCGTTTTGGAAGGTCGAACTTGAACACTCAATATAGGATTAAAGACAGGATTCTTGACAGTGTGGAGGAACTGAACAATCCTGGTGTTCAAGTGCCCTCAAAGTTGCCATCCAAGTGGATAGGTTTGTTAAGAAAGCATATGGTGTTTTGGCTTTCATTAACAGGGGGATTGAGTTTAAGAGCCATGAGGTTTTGCTGCAGTGCAACAAGACCCTGGTAAGATCACATTTGGAATATTGTGTCCAGTTCTGGTCACCCTATTATAGGGAGGAGGGTGCAAAGAAAGTTTACCAGAATGCTGCCTGGACTGGAAGTCTTGTATCACGAAGAGAGGTTGACTAAGCTTGGACTTTTCTCTCTGGAGAGAAGGAGGAAGAGGAGGTGATCTGATCGAGGTATACAATGTAATTAGAGGAATGGATGGAGCCAATACCCACAGACATTTTCCCAGGGCAGGATTGACTGCCATGAGGGGTCATAGATTTAAGGAGGAAGGTATAGAGGAGATGGGCTGAATGATCTGTTTTCCTATGTTCTAAGTTCTATCATCTGCAAACTTACTAACTACCCATCTACATTTTCATCTAAGTCATTTATATATATTACAAAAAGCAGAGGTCCCTGCACAGATCCTTGCAGAACACTAGCACTCATGGACCTCCAGCCTGAAATACACCCTTCCACTCCCATCTTCTTTGGGTTAGCCAATCATGATGGAGCCCATGCATCTTAATCTTCTGAGTGAGAGTACCATGAGGAACCTTGTCAAAAGCCTTACTAAAATTCATGTAAACAACATCCACTTCTCTATGCTCATTGATCACCTTGGTCACCTCCTTGAAAAATTCAATCAAGTTAGGGTGACATGACCTGCCCTAGACAAAGCCATGCTGACAGTCCCTATTTGAGCCATGTTTTTTCATGCTTTTTCTTTGCTTTTGCATGGCAGTTAATCAGGGTCCTGCAATTTATACTCCCATCTTTTGTTATTTCACTTCTCCCATTTCCTCTGCCCCTGTTCTTGCAGCATTTTGGTCATTATTGTCACGGTTGTCGGTTAAGCCTCTCCTGTCCTCCACCCTTTTGCAGACTTTCCCTTTTGCTCTTCTTTTGATCATCTACCAGAGACATAAGTTCCTTCTCACACATAGGAGGTACATTATCACTCACAGAGACATAGCGACACAGAAAAGACATTAGGTTTAAATTTTAGAAAGTGTTCTGATCCCACGCTGCGGGGGCATATTGTTACTTTAATAGACAAATAACATCAGGGAAAGAAGTCGTCTCCAGTTCTCTCCAGACATGTTCATAAATAAAACTCAAAAATTTGAGCCTCTAAATCATATCACCTATGAGATTGGAAGGGACTGTGTTAATCTCTCAATAGCAGCTCACAAAACCAATTGCATAACATCTTATGGAGATTTATCATTTAAAAAGCTGCTTATAGGGGATACAGAAGACATCAAATCAAAACAGAAATTACTGGAAATACTCAGTCATTTCATCTAATGTAAGGTCATCAGCCTGAATCATTCATCCCATCTCTGTCTCCACAGATGTTGGCTTATCTGCTGATTATGCAATACTTTGTGTTTTTATTTCCTGTAGATTTGCTCCTTATTCAGAAGACACACAAGTTATTTGATTAAAACAAAGATTTAAAGTGTTCCCAATTTATATATGATTGATACAGAAATAGCTCCACAGAGGCCAGAATTCTGTCACCAAGTCACCCATTATTTACATGTGCATAATACTTGACTGGCTTTCTCAGAGGCAGATCTCGGAGCAGATAGAACCTATGACACTGCTATTTGTCTTTTTTCAGAACTTCTGACACTCCTGTTATTTATTTTTTGTTTCATGCTCACTCCAGCTCTTTTATTCTTTTTTTTGGGCAGGTCAGGCCGCAGTGCAGGACATGCAGGAGACACCGTCGGCTCATCCCCTGGAGCCGCCCGCCTTGGTGGTCATGGGGCCCGAGGTCCCGCTCCCCCAGCCTTTCCTGGAATACTACTGGCTGGGGGAAGACAGGGGGCGTGGTCAGGGTAGGGAGGATCAGTCATGTCACTTCCTGCCCCACCCTGGTTTATCAGGTAATGGTGGGTGGGGGGCAGGGGCACAGTTCCCTCTCCAGGGCTCAGAGACACAGTTGCTGCAGAAGGTGAGGCAGCGGTAGTTCCCCACAGGTTAGTGCCAGGGTGTGGCTGGCTTCGGGCTCAGGGGCCCCCGGGCCAGGTGTTGTAGCACCAGGAGCAGGCATTGAAGCCCCAGGGGTTTCTGTAACAGGGCGGGAGTTAGGTGTGGTGTCAGTGGTTGCTGCAGCGCCAGGATCAGGTATGGGTTTGGGGGCCAGGGTTCTCATGCTGGGCGATGCTGGAGAGGCATTGTTGTGCCAGGGTGGGGCAGGTTGTGGGCTAGTTGTAGGGGAAGGGGATAGAGTGGTCTCCCCGTGGGCAGGCGCGTTGCGTCGTCCTGAGCGCCTTCCGGCCGGGCGCTCACCCCCCTCCCTGCCAGAGGCATTGGAAGCCTCTGGCTTAGCTCCCGCTGCCGGGGCTTGTGCTGTTGACTTTGGGGGAGGGGGAGTGGGTACGGCAGCGCCACCCTCAGCCTTTGGTGTGGGCTGGGCAGCCTTCTGGGTCGGGCAGTTTCTCTAATGTGCCGCGCCCTCGTGGAAGAGGGTAAAAGAGGCCTCGGTGACCTCCTCCTGGGCCAGGCAAATGAACACCTGGCATCGGAAGGAGTATATGTGCCGGAGGGCAGGGTCCTTAAGACCGAGCAGGAGCGGTTGGACACCCGACTGGATCTCCCCCAAAGTGTTGAGATGGGGAAGAAGGAGCTCACTGGCAATGAATGGCGGGATGTTCGAGATCACGACCATCTGGGCTGTAACCTCCGAAGGGTCGACTTGCAGATGTGTCCCGCCCACAGTGAGCCCCCTCTCCATGGGCAGGTGGACCGCCTGCTCGGTCTTCAGGAAAAAGACAGCTTTCCCGTACATCCTGGTCACAGCGACAATGGCCAGTGGGCTGACCACACCAGCCATGGCCTTACTGCAGGCCTCGATGGTCATGTTGGGATGGGGATAGGCCTTTACCCCCAGGCATTTAGTCAGGTGCCTGAAGGGGGTCTGGTTGCAGCCGGGGTTGGAGTAGCTGCCCCTAAGGCAGCGGCTACCCCAGTGTAGGTACAGCTGGTCCTGCAATTTTGGGACTCACCATACTGTGCTGCTGAATAGTAGTAGGCCCCAGAAACCAGATGTGTCGTTGAGTCCAGGTGAGGCCTCAGGCAGTGGCAGCAGCAGCAGCAGCAGGTGGAGGCAGGCCTCAGGTCGCAACAGTGGAGGTCCTGGGGATGGGCCCAAGGCGAGTCCCAGGCAACGGTGGAGGCAGGCAGGCCTCAGGCGACAGCAGCAGTGGAGGCAGGCCTCAGGCAAGTCCCAGGCAGGCCCTTGGTCGCAGTGGCGGGGGCAGACCTGTTGGGGAGTGACCCCAGGCAAGTTCCAGGCAATCCCAAAACTTAGTCCCAGGCAGCAGTGGGCCTCTAACAGCAGTGGTGGTGGAGGTCCTGGGAGAGGCCAAAGGCGAGGTCCAGACAGCAGGAGTGAGGCAGGCCCCAAGCAGGAGCAGCTGAAGCAGGTCAGGGTGGGGTCCCAGAGACCAGCATTGGAAGTGGGCCCCAGGTCAGCGGCAACACTCCCTTGACCTGAGTGAGGCCCAGGCTGCAGCTCCAAAAGCAGGCCCAGGACTCAAGGCTCTCACCTCCTTCTGCCTCTGTCTCCTCTCCCTCCTCCTCCCTCTTCTTTCCTCCTCCTTCTTCTTTCTTTCTTTCTTCCTTCTTCTCAGAGGTCTCTGGATGTGGAGCAGCTGGTCCCAGAATCAGTTCCCCCCTTCCCCTCTGACACCTTCAAGGAGAGTCCTTGCACACGCACACACTGATCCAGCTCCCTCAAGAGCCAGCTGTCAGAGCAGACAGAATCTATGACACTGCTATTTGTTTTTTTTTGTGTGAGACACAGTGAGAGACACAAGGTGTATGAATTTTATTTGATTTCCACCACCAGGAAGAAAGGAAACACCCGAGTGGCCAGTGACAAGCAGTACCCTTCACAGCAAAGGGCAATACTGAGCAAAGGGCAATGCTGTGTGATCAAACAGTGAAGGGGAGTGCAGGGATTAAATCAAAATAGAGTTGGAGGGGGAAATAATGCACTCCACTCCCTGCAGCACCCACCTCTTCCGGAACAACTCCAGGGTGTTGTTGGACACCGCGTGCTCCTTCTCCAAGGACACCCGGGCTCTAACGTAACCCCGGAAGAGGGGCAGGCAGTTGGCCCTAACGACCCCCTCCACGGCCCGCTGCCTGGACCTGTTTATGGCCAGTTTGGCCAGGCCCAGGAGCAGACCCATGAGGATGTCTTCAGACCTGCCCTCCCTCCTCTGTACCAGGTGCCCAAAGATCAGGAACTTGGACTAAAGTGCAACCAAAAGCAGAGGAGGAGGTTTTTAAGAAAATCAAAAAGGGAGTGCAAATGCCCACACCCAATATATACATGGTCCACGGACTCCACAGCGCCACAGAACAAGCAGTTGAGCTGGGAGTCCGTGAACCACCGCAATCTGCAGTTGCAGGTGACCAACTGCGTGCAGCACCCTCCACCCCAGATCCCCGAGAGAAAGGGGGAGGAGTCCCACGTAGAGAGCCCTCCACTGGGGAGCCCCACCACCCGGTGGCAAATGGGCACGCCAAGGGGTGTCCGGACAGTGGATGAGGGAGAAGGGGTGGATGGTGTGCAGCAGCAGTCGATACAGGGCACGCCTTTTTATGTCCTTAAAAGGGACAAAATTAAAATTCCGGAGGCGGCTCAGGTTGTGGGGCACAGGCTCCCGCGGGAAGTACGGGACCTTGGGGCCAATGTGAAATTCCGTCCGGGCCGGGGTGAGCGCGGACGGGATCCCACCGCACACCTGAGCGTCCTCCAACTGGTGCACTACGTCGGGTCTGAGCACCGCCGTTTTAAGGCATCGGATGGCGCTGCCCTGCTCGCTTTGTCCAGTGGTAGCGTCCAGCCCAGGCCCCCGGCACGCAGCACGTCCCCGACCCTGGTCGCCCTCGCCGCCACGGCCCTCCCCTCCGACAGCCACTCGAACCCGCGAGTATGGAGGTGCGGATTCCTGAGCAACGGCTCCCTGACGACAGCCGCTACTCCAGCCGGAGGGTAGGCGCGATGCGATTCGACCATGTTCCAGACAGTGATCAGGTCCTGGTAAAAGACAGGCAGCACCTTGAGGGCGACCTCCAAACCGTCATGGTAGACGAACAGGAGCTGCGTGTCGTAGTTGAGGTTACGCACCTGGTGGAAAAAACCTAGGAGGAGGTTCGACATAAAGGTATTGCCGCAAGGTCTGAAGGCAGAATGTCGCGACCTGGGTGCGGACGCACACCAGCGACTGACCGCCCTCCTCAATAGGGAGACTCAGAACCTGCGCAGCGACCCAGTGCATCTTTTTGTCTCAGGAGAAGTCAACCAACGTTCTCTGGATGTCAGCGACAAAGCCAGGAGGAGGGACCAAAGTGACCAGCCGGTACCACAGCATGGCGGCCACCAGCTGGTTTATGACCAGCACTCGACTCCTGTAAGATAGCACTCGGAGCAGTCCTGTCCAGTGGCCTAGGCGAGCCGAGACTTTGGCCTCCAGCTCCTGCCAGTTGGCCGGCCAGGATTCCTCAGCTGGGCTGAGGTAGACCACCAGGTAGAGGAGATGGGTGGTACTCCAGCTGAACCCCCGTAACTCCTCCGGCAGAGAGTCCACCCGCCACGGACCGACCAGTAGTCCGGAACATTTGGCCCAGTTGATCCTGGCGGAAGATGGTGCCAAGTACATGGCCTGGCACTTGCGCATCCTCCCCAGGTCAGCCAGGTCGGTGAAAGTGAGAAGCACGTCGTCGGCGTAGGCCGAGAGGACCACCCCCGTGCCCGTGCCGTGCAGAACCAGCCCCGACAACCACCTCTGCAAGAGGCACAGGAAAGGCTCCACGCACAGGGAATACAGCTGGCCGGACAGGGGGCAGCCTTGACGCACTCCTCTCCCGAAGCGAAGGGGCGCCGTCAGGGACCCGTTAACTTTAACCAGACACTCTGTGGCGGTGCACAAAAGTTGGATCCAGGTGACAAACTGCGTCCCGAACCAGAATGCCCGCAGAGTCCCGAGGAGGTACTAGTGATCGACCCTATCGAACGCCTTCTCCTGGTCGAGAGACAGGAAGGCGCTCGGCAGACCAGCCCATCGACAGAAATGGATCAGGTCCCGGACCAGGTGGACGTTGTCGTGTATCCTCCGGCCCGGGACCGTGTAGGACTGGTCCAGGTGAATCATGTGGGCCAGCACGGAAGCCAAGCGAGAAGACAACACCCTGGCGAAGATTTTGTAGTCAGTGCTGAGGAGGGAACCGGACGCCAGTTCTTCAAAGAACGAAGGTCCCCCTTCTTTGGCAGCAGGACGATGACCGCCCTGCGCCAAGGGGCAGCTCTCCAGCATTTAGACACTTCCCCCAGGACCTGTGCGTAGTCACTCCCCAGGACGTCCCAGAATGCCCTGAAGAACTCCGCAGTCAGCCCGTCCAGCCCCGGGGACTTGCCCCTCGAGGGTGCCAGTCAGCTCCACTAAGGTGACGGAGTGTCGAGTCTTCCGGCGTCCTCCGGGCCGAGCTGCAGAGGTCCTCCCACAGAACTCAGAGCATCCTTGCTGGACGGATCCGGAGAGAACAGAGCCATGTAATAGTTCTGGACCCTCCGGATCCGAGACGAGGGACCCGTCGTCGGCCAGCAGCACAAGGAGCTGCTGACGGGTGCCGCGCCTTTTTTCCAGCGAGTAGAAGAAGGGGGAGCCGCGGTCCAGGTCCTGCAGGAGCTGGATCCGCGACCTCACATATGCGCCCCGAGCCCCGACGAGCTGCAGGTCTTCTCTTCGTACACCCCGCGCAGGGCCGGGTCCGCGTCGGGCTGACCGAGGCGTGACTCCAGGTCGAGCATCTCCCTCTCCAACTCCTGGATCCTGGATTTCCGCCTCTTGGTCGACCCCCCTCGCGTACTCCTGACAGAAGACGCGGACGTGAGCCTTGCCCACGTCCCACCATAGCCTCAGGGAGGGGAAGCTTCCCCGCTTCCTTCTCCAGCCGGCCCAGAAACGACGAAACGAGTCCCGGAACCGCTCGTCCTCCAGCAGCAGGTTGTTAAAGTGCCAGTACGCGGAGCCGAGCCTGGTGCCGAACGGAAGGAGTTCCGCCCACACCAGGTGATGGTCCGTGCACGACACCTGCCACGTGGAGGCCTTCGGAAAACAGGAGGCGTACGCCCGCGAAACGTACAGGCGGTCGATTCTGGACGCTCCGACCCCAGGCCTCACGAAGGTGAAGGTGATGGAGTCGGGATGGAGATTCCGCCAGACGTCCACCAGGTCAAAGGACTTGACCAAGTCCCCCAACCTCCTCCCGGACACCCAACTGGTGTGGGCACTGCTGTGGTCCCTGTCCTTGACGCAGTTAAAATCTCCCCCGAGGACGACGCACTGGTTCTCGTCGATGGAAGCCAGATGAGCGGACACTTCTCCAAAGAAGCTTGCATGCCTCGGCCTGGCCAGGGGAGCGTAGACGTTCACCAAGTGAAGCACCGTGCCCCCCAGCCGAACCGTCAGGTGAAACAAACTGCCTGGCACAGGCTCCCTGACCCCCAAGATCTCCGCCTGAAAATGCGGGGCCAACAAGACAGCCACCCCGCCAGATCTGCGGGTGAGGTGACTCATGTAGACCCCCCCTCACCACTCCAGGAGCCAGGTGGCTTCGTCTCCCGGGGTAGTGTGGGTTTCTTGCAGGAAGCACATCACATACCTCCCATCCCGAAGGACCGAGTGGGCCTGGAATCTGTGCTGTGACTCCCTGCTACCGTTGATGTTGACGCTGGCTATCGTTGTCTTCATGTCGGAAGTGTTGTGCAACCACCACCACCAGTGCAGTTAAAAAACCATATACATTTACTGGGAGGATGAGGGAGGGGCACAGAAGTCCTTCTCCCTCACCAGGAGTGCCCCCAGGAAGCTCCTGACTTGCTTTCACTTGTTCACATCAAGCCCAGGCACCTGGCGAGCAGCGTGGGCTGACCAGTAGACTCTCTCGAAGGAGCTCCAATGGTCGAGCGCCAGTTGACTCCGAGTTTCCTCAACAAACTCCC
This sequence comes from Chiloscyllium punctatum, assembly GCF_047496795.1. Lineage (NCBI taxonomy): Eukaryota > Metazoa > Chordata > Chondrichthyes > Orectolobiformes > Hemiscylliidae > Chiloscyllium > Chiloscyllium punctatum. The sequence goes on along the minus strand of NC_092776.1, from coordinate 64,407,417 downwards.
AGAGTTTCTTGGGGAGATCGGTGGGGGGCACCTGGGACTTGAAAATGTCACTAGAGACAGACTCCGCATCGTCCCCAGTGTCTACCACCAAATCCGAACCCTCCTCCGGGAGGTCGCCCTCGGTCACAGTCCCCTCCCCCACCTAGAGAATGAGGGCTGGTCCAGCATCGCCAACAGGCCTCAAACCCCCAGCGACCCCACCCCCAGGGTCACCGGCAGTACTTTCCTTGGCACACACCTTCCCAGAATGCCCCGAGTTCAGGTCGTCGGGCAGCAGAGGCTCGGGGCCCCACTCCTCTCCCAACACCTCCCGGGAAAAGGTCCTCCCCCAGGGCCAACACCCCCGGAAAAACAGTCTGGGAGCGAGGAGCGAGGATAACACCTTCCTCCCCTCCACCGCTCGACGACCCAGTGGAGTGTTCGCCGTTGTCACCTGCACCATGGCTCATGTGGTTTTTAAAGTTCTCCCCAGGAGCTAGAGGAGTTATGGCTGCAGAAGGTCCTATTGTAGACCCTGGGGGTTTGGGCAGGACAGGCCATGGTGCGGGACATACAGGCTCATCCCCTGGAGAGGAGCAGCGCCACAGGCACGTTGCTGGGATATCTCCCCTCTCCAAGGGCCAGCGCCTCTTCCTCAGAGAGACAGGGGGGAATTTATGAGCCTTCCCCTCCTGCACTCGCCTTGGTGGTCATGGCGCCCAAGGTTCCCCCCCCACCAGCTTTTCCCGGATACTATTGGCTGGGGGAAGGCAGGGGGTGTGGCCAGGGTGGGCTGGGGGAGCTAGCCATGTCACGTCCTGCCCTGCCCCTGGTTTATCAGGTGGTGGCCGGGTAGGAGTCCAGTTCACTCTCCGGGGCCCAGAGATACAGCTGCTGCAGGAGGTGAGGCAACGGTGGTTCCTCACAGGTTAGTGCCAGGGTGTGGCTGTGTGGGGTGTGGCTCGGGCTAAGGAGCCCCTGGGCCAGGTGTTGTAGTGCCAGGAGCAGGTGTTGAAGCCCCAGGGGTTTCTGTGATGGGGCGGGGGTTGGGTGTGGGGTCAGTGGGTGCAGCAGGATCAGGTACGGGTTTGTGGGTTTGGGGGTCAGGGTTCCCGCGCTAGGGTGACGATGGCACGGCCGTGGAGGCATTGTCGTGCTGGGGCAGGGCAAGTCGTGGGCTAGTTGTAGGGGAAGGGGATAGAGTGGTCTCACTGTGGGCGGGCCTGGTGCGTTGCGTTGTCCTGAGTGCCTCCCAGCTGGCCGGCCGGACTCTCACCCCCCCTCCCTGCCAGAGGCTGAGGCATTGGAAGCCTCTGGCTTAGCCCCCGCGACTGGGGCTTGTGGTGTTGACTTTGGGGGAGGGGGAGTGGGTGCGGTGGCGCCACCCTTAGCCGTTGGTGTGGGCTGGGCAGCCTTCTGGGTGGGGCAGTTTTTCTAATGTGCCCCACTTCATGGCACAGGTGGCACCGCACGCCGTCTGCTGTCCAGAAGGCGCGGTAGGCCGCACCCTCGTGGAGGAGGGTAAAAGAGCCCTCGGTGACCTCCTCCCGGGCCAGGCAAATGAACACCTGGAGTCAGAAGGAGTATACGTGCCGGAGGGCAGGGTCCTTAAGACACCCGACCGGATCTCCCCCAAGGTGGGAGAGGTGGGGAAGAAGGAGCTCACTGGCAATGAATGGCGGGACATTGGAGATCATGATCCTCTGGGCCATAACCTCCAAAGGGATTGGCAGATGTGTCCTGTCCACAGTGAGCCCCCTCTCCATGGGCAGGTGGACCGCCTGCTCGGTCTTCAGGAAAAAGACAGCTTTCCCGTACATCCTGGTCACAGCGACAATGGCCAGTGGGCTGACCACACGAGCCATGGCCTTACTGCAGGCCTCGATGGTCATGTTGGGGTGGGGATAGGCCTTTACCCCCAGGCATTTAGTCAGGTGCCTGAAAGGGATTGTGGTTTCAGCCAGAGTTGGAGCAGCTGCCCCTAAGGCAGCGGCTACCCCAGTGTAGGTACAGCTGGGCCCTGCAATTTTGCAACTCACCATACTGTGCTGCTGAATGGTAGTAGGCCCAAGGAACCAACTGTGTTGTTGAGTCCAGGTGAGGCCTCAGGCAGTGGCAGCAGCAGGTGGAGGCTGGCCTCAGGTCGCAGCAGTGGTGGAGGTCCTGGGGAGGGGCCCAAGGCGAGTCCCAGGTAGCACCAAATTGCGTCCCAGGCAGCGGTGATGGAGGCAGGCCTCAGGCAACAGGAGCAGTGGAGGCAGGCCTCAGGCAAATCTCAGGTAGGCCCTTGGTTGCAGCGGTGGGGGCAGACCTGCTGTGGAGGATCCCCCAGGCAAGTCCCAGTCAGCCCCAAAAATTTAGTCCCAGGCAGCAGCGGTGGAGGTGGGCCTCCAGCAGTAGCAGTGATGGAGGTCCTGGGAGGGTCCTGAGGCGAGTCCCAGGTAGGCCCCTGGTCACAGTGGTGGGGGCAGACCTGTTGGAGAGGGTCCCCAAGGCAAGTCCCATGCAGCCCCAAATTTTAGTCCCAGGCAGCAGTGGTGGAGGTGGGTGTCTAACAGCAGTAGCAGTGGTGGAGGTCCTAGGAGAGGCCCAAGGCAAGTCCCAGGCAGCAGGAGTGAGGCAGGCCCCAAGCAGTAACAGCTGAGGCAGGTCTGGATGGGGTCCCAGAGACCAGCAGTGGGAGTGGGCCCCAGGTCAGCAGCAACACTCCCTTGACCTGGGTGAGGCCCAGGCTGCAGCTCCAAAAGCAGGCTCAGGACTCAAAGCTCTCAGCTCCTTCTGCCTCTGCCTCCTCCTCCTCCTTCTTCTTCTTTTCCTCCTCTTTCTTCCCCCTTTCGTCGTCGTCGTCGTCGTCGTCGTCGTTGTCTTCCCCCTTTCATCGTTGTCGTCTTCCCCCTTCTTCTCAGAACTCTCTGGATGTGGGGCAGCTGGTCCAGGGACAGTCCCCTTCCCCTCAGTCACAGTCAAGGAGGAGAGTCCTTACATGCACGCACACGCACTGATCCAGCTCCCTCAAGAGCCAGCTCTGAGTGACCAGTATGTCTGACACTCCTGGTTATTTTATTTTTCTCTACACTACCGCCTAACTGTGGTAGTGCTTATTTTTTCCCCAGCACCCATGGTGTGTGTGTGCAGGTGTGTGACACAGTGATGGACACAAAGTGCAAGAATCTTAATTCAATTTCCACCACCAGGAAGATAGGAAAACACCCGAGTGATCAGTGACAAGCACTGCCCTTCACAAGAGGGCAATGCTGTGTGATCAATCAGTGAAGGGGAGGGTAGGGACTAAATCAAAATAGAGTTGGAGGGGGAAATAATGCACTCCACTCCCTGTGGCGCCCACCTCTCCCTGAACAACTCCAGGGTGTTGGTGGACACCACGTGCTCCTTCTCCAAGGACACCAGGGCCCTAACGTAACCACAGAAGAGGGGCAGGCAGTCGGCCCTAACGACCCCCACCACGGTCCGCTGCCTCGACTTGTTTATGGCCAGTTTGACCCCTGTCCATCAGTCCAGTTTCTTTAGAACATTTAACATAGAACATGAAAAATCACCCAACTTGAGCCCTTCAGCCCTCAATGGTTCCACAGGTGGGCACAACAATCTGAAGCCCATCTATCCAATGACTATTTAAATACCCTTAAAATTGACGATTCTACTACTGTTGTAGGCACTGTATTCCAATGCCCTAATATTGTCTGAATAAAGAAACTACCTCTGATATCTGACCTATATCATTTTAAAGCTATAACTGATCTAATGTTCCTCCTCCTACATTTTGTGGCTCGGGTCAAGCTGAATGCATGGTGAGATGGAAGCACATCATTTTTCCTTTTTTTCTCCTCCTCGTTATCTAACCCTTGTATGGGTCAGTTGGAACAGCACCCAGGGGTAGTCTCCCTGTACTGTTGCTATATCTCTTAGTTGTTGATCGTAAAACATGCAATGTCGGGTGGTTGCGGTTGCCCTCTTGGAGCCCTTGGCTGTTGTCTCCTAGTGATCAGGGGGCCATTGGGACAGTGGACATTTCTGCTGCTCCTCCCCTCAGAGGGGGACCACATTCCCCTGCATCTGCCTCTCCATATTTGGCCGCATCACTGGTGAGCCCTCGCAGTCAATGTTCCTCCCATCCCTCTCAAAGAGTGGGGTTGCAAATGCACATATCATCCATCTTCATGCAGAAATCTGACACTGCAACTTCTTTATCAGTTTCATACATTTTGTGTGATCATCTGAGTTCCCCTTTTGCTCCTGTGCTGACTTACAGACTACATTCATAGCTATATCCAAATTGCTACATGAGATCTTTAACTCTTCTATCAGCTTGTGAACCCTTTCAGTTTCCTCTTGTAACGAAGCTGGGTGGAGTGATAGAGAATTGAAAAGCAAAGCGCAGTCACTTTAGGGGAGAAAGTGCTTTTCTGAGCTGAGATGTGACAGCACATGTCTGTGACTCGCTGACAGGTGCAAATATGGCGAGAATTGATTATATGCAACCACCAGCTTGGAGTTGTTTTGATGTTAAGATAACTAGATTTGAATTTAACCAATTACCTTAAATTATGCCCAGGATACCAAAAACCAATTTAATTTAAATTTGATTGTATTGACAACATTGGACCAATGAGAGGGTACGAGTCTAGGGGCTTTAAAGGGAAGAGCATTCTGAAAATCAGTCAGACCTAACTGCCCATCAAACATGAATCTGAAAGGGCTGTCAAAGCAATCTCAGCGAGCATCATCTATTCAAGGTACCAAGATACATTTTAGTGTGAGTATTTTTATAAATTAAGAAGGCCCAGAGAGAAAACAGCAGATTGGGAGGGTGGAAGAAAGCAGATTCAGGATACTTGGAAGGAAAACAGCATAAGAGACTGTATGGACTTTGAGAGATTAGGTTAACTTAATGTTTAATAATTGTGTAATTGGAGCAGCATATGAATAGAGTTGGGGTCAGATAGTGATTAGTAAAGAAAAAGGGGGCTCGGGTTTATTAATACTTTTTGTTTAGTGTTCACTGTTAGTGTTTGGGAAATAAATTGTTATTTTTTTCTTTAAACAGTGGAAATCGTGGTATTCTTTCATTCACTCACATTTTTAACAGATTGAGGGGAGAGGAGCTTATCTGGGTGTTTTAGTTTTAATTAGCAGAGGAATTTGATCTCTTACACTCTTCACTTTTCTCCTTTTCGCTTATCAAGTTCTCACACTGCATTTGATACTGGTTCATATGCGTGACGTCTTCATCTCTCTGGCTTTGTAATTCCTGACCTTCTCAGTCAGTCTCTCTCTCTATCTCTTATTTAAGCTCAGCTTTCTCTGTTTGCAGCTTCAATTCTTGCTGCTGCTTTTAGAACATAGAACAGAATACTACAGCACAGTACAGGACCTTCGGCCCACAATGTTGTTCTAAGCACTTATCTTAATCAAAGACCAACATTACCTACACACCCCTCAATTTACTGCCCCCCATGTGCTTGTCCAGCAGTTGCTTAAATGTCCCTAATAGCTCTGACTCTACTACCACTGCAGGCAGTGCATTCCATGCACTCGCCGCTCTTTGTGTAAAGAACCTGCCTCTGATGTCTGCCCTATACCTTGCTCCAATCACCTTTAAATTATGACCCCTTGTGACAGCCATTTCTGTCCTTGGGAAAAGTGTGTGGCTATTTCCTCTATCTATACCTCTCATTAGTTTGTACACCTCTATCAAGTCACCTCTCTTCCTTCTCTCCAGTGTGAAAAGCCTTAGCTCACTCAAATGTCTTCATAAGACAAGCCCTCCAATCCAGGCAGCATCCTGTTAAATCTCCTCTGTCCCCAGTCTAAAGCATCTACATCCTTCCTATAATGAGGCGACTGGAACTGGATGCAATATTCCAAGTGTGGTCTAACCAGCGTTTATAGAGTTGCAGCAAAGCCTCGCAGCTCTTAAATTCAATTCCCCTGTTAATGAAAGACCATATGAAAACATCATATGCCTTCTTAACAACCCAATCAATTTGGGTGGCAACTTTTTGGGATCTATGTACGTGGACCCCAAGATCCCGCTGTTCCTCCACACTGCCAAGAACTTTAACCCTGTTTTCAGCATTCAAATTTGACTTTCCAAAATGAATCACTTTACATTTATCCAGGTTGAAATCCATCTGCCAGTTCTCAGCCCAGCTCTGCATTTTGTCTGTCTTGTTGTAGCCTGCAACTGCCCTTGACACGAGCTACAACACCATCAATGTTTGCGTTATTGGCAAACTTAATAACCCACTCTTCTGCTTCATCCAAGTCATTTATATAAACTGCAAAGAGCAGATCCCTGTAGGACATCACTGGTCACTGACTTCCAAGCGGAATACTTTCCATCCACTATCACTTGCTGTCTTCTTTTAGCCAGCCAATTCCGTATCCAGACAGCCAAATTTCACTGTATTCCCTACCTCTTGACTTTCTGAATGAGCCTGCCATGGGAAACCTTATCCAATGCCTTCCTGGAATCATATACACCATATCCACTACTCAACCTTCGTCAGTCTGTCTCATCACATCCACAAAGAACTCAAGGCTGGTGAGTCATGACCTGCCCCTCACAAAGACATATTAACTATCTTTAATCAATTTATGTTTTTCAAAATAGTTACAAATCCTATTTCTCAGAATCCTTTCCAGTACTTTACTTACCACAGATATAAGATTGACTGGTCTGTAATTCTCAGAATTTCCCTATTCCCTTTCTTGAACAGAGGAATAACATTCACCTCTCTCTAATCATCTGGTACTACTCCTGCGGAGAGCAAGGATGCAAAGATCATTGCCAGAGGTGCAACAATCTCATTCCTTGCTTCCCGTAGTAACCCAGGATATATCTGGTCCAGCCTGGGGACTTATCTATCTTGATACATCCCAGAATTTCCAGCACATCCACTTCCATATCATCAATCTGTTCAAGCCAATTAACCTGGTCCACGGTGTTCTCTCTTTGATGAATACTGAAGCAAAAAACTCATTTGAGCCTCCACTACCTCTTCAGAGTCCAGTCACTATCCCTGAATGGCCCAACACTCTCCTTGATCTCTCTCTTATTCTTCACGTTGGTGTCGAATGCCTTTGGGTTTTCCCTAACCCTTCCCACCAAGACTTTCTCGTGCCCCCTCCCAGCTCTCCTCAGTCCATTTTGGAATTCTTTCCTAGCTACCCTGTAATCCTCGAAAACTGCATCAAATCCTTGTTTCCTCAACCTTAAGTAAGCTCCCTTCTTTTTCTTGACTAGAAGCCCCTCTTCTTCTCTTATCAGCTAAGGCTCCTTCACTTTGCCTGTCTCAGTGGGACAAAGTTATCCAACACTCGCAACAGGTGCTCCATAAATAGCCTCCACATTTCTGTTGTGCATTTCCAGTAGAACAATTGTTTCCAATTTACACTCCATAGCTCCTGTCTAATACCAGTATAATTTCCACTGCCCCAGTTAAATACCTTCCCATACTGTGTGTTCCTTTCTCTCTCCATGGTTGTGATAAAGGTGAGACAGTTGTGGTTACTGTCACCAAACGCTGTCCCACTGAGAGATCTGACACCTGGCCTGGTTCATTGCCTCACACCAAATTCAATATGCCTCCCTCAGTTGGTCTATCTACATATTGAGTCAGGAATCCTTCCTGGACACACCTGACAAAAATCACTAAGGCAGTTCCAATCAATATTGGGTAAGTTGAAGTCACCCATAACAAAAACTCTGTTCCATCTGCACCTTTCCAAGATCTGTAGTCCAAACACTTCTTCCGCGCGTGGGTGGGGGGTGGGGGGTGTGTAGGACGCGGGGGAGGACGTGGGGAGGGGAATGGTTGTATATAGAAAATTCCCAATAAAGTGACTGCTCCTTTCCTGTTACTCACTTCCACCCATACTGACTCAGTGGACAAACCCTCCTTAACAACTTCCATTTCTGCACCTCTGATGCATACTCTAATTAGCAATTCTAAATCCCCTCCTCTTTTATCCCCCTCCCTGATATAAGGATCTAAACCTTGGAACATCCAACAACTGTTCCTGCCCTGGTGAAATCCATGTCTCTGTTGTGGCCACCACATCATAGTTCCAAGTACTGATCCATGCTCAAAGTTCATCAGTCTTATTCCTAACACTTCTGCATTGAAACAGAAACACTGTAACCCATCCCTTTGCCCTATCAAAGCTGTAACAATAGCTTATATGTTAGTAGACTGCAGAAAGAGGGATGGAAAGGGAATCCTTTCCTGACAGGCTCTCTGCAATTTATTCCTGTCTGTTCAACAACTACCCTCTCATCTGATCTGTCGCTCTGGTTTCCATCACCCTGACAAACTAGTTTAAAGCCTCCCCAAGTGCTCCAGCAAATCTCCCGCCCAGGAGATTGGTGTTCCCTCCAGTTTCAGTCCAAACCTTCCTTCATATACAGGTCCCACCTTCCCCAGAAAGTACCCCAATGATCTACGTATCTGAAGCCCTCCCTTCTGCACCAGCCACGTATTTAGCTGGACTCGATCCCTGTTCCTCACCTCACTAGCACGTGGCAATGGTAGTAATCCTGAGATTATCCTGCTTTGTCCTGCTTTTTAGCTTCCAACCTAACTCCCTGAAATCATGTTTTAGATCCTCATCCCTTTTCCTAGCTAGGTCATTGGTGCCAATGTGCAACACAACTTCTAGCTGCTCACCCTTCCCCCTTCAGAATCTTGTAGACTCGATCAGAACATTTGGCACCTGGGAGGCAACATACCTTCTGGGACACCCATTCGCTACCACAGTATCTCTTGTCAGTTCCTCTAACCAGTGTGTCTCCTACCACTAATGGTTTTCTATTCTCTCCCTTTTCCTTCTGAACCACAGAGCCAGGCTCAGTGCCAGACACCTGGTCACAATGGCTTTCTCCTGGTAGGTCATCCCCTACAACAATATCCAAAACATTATACTTATTATTCAGGGGAACAGCCGCAGGGGATCCCTGAACTATCTTCCTGTTCCCTTTCCATCCCCTTTTCTGAAGCCTTCTAACATAGCCTATTGCTACAGCTTTCTGCACTTTCTCAAAATACCTTTTTCCCATTGCACGTTTAGCCATACTCCAGAAAGTATCCCCTTGTGTCCGCATTCCTAACTGCATCGGATATTTGTCAGCCATGTAATGTTCAAGAAATCTTTTCAAATCAGAGTCCACCAGACCTACCATCCTCTGTTAGTGTGAACTGTTTTATTGTGTCCGCTGTTTTTGTATTGTCATTCTCAAACCAAGTTTCCACCTCCTCCTTTCGAGCACTCACTTAATCCTGGGCCTAACATGGGGAAACTGCGCTCTTGTTTTCGGGCTCTGGCAAGGTCTTGGAAAATTCAGAGATTACCCAGTCAGAGTGATTTAAAGTTACTACTTGTTGCCTATCACCAGGGAAGCCAAAATTATGTTGCCTATCTCTGAGAGACAATAGTTCATGCATATATGAAGATACAGCGAAGACAGTTAGTACTCTATGAAACCACAATTAATTTAAGTACTTTAGTAAATAACACACACTTTTAACTACTGAAGATATCTCAATCACTGTCTTTCACTATCCTGATTTCTGTAACTAAACCCAAATGTTATTACCCGGTAGAATTCACAGCTGGCCAAGCTAAACCTCTAGAACATAGAACAATACAGCACAGAACAGGCCCTTCGGCCCACGATGTTGTGCCGAACATTTGTCCTAGCTTAAGCACCCATCCATGGACCTATCCAATTGCCGCTTAAAGGTCGCCAATGATTCTGACTCTGCCACTCCCACAGGCAGTGCATTCCATGCCCCCACCACTCTCTGTTCGATGTTTTCACCACACCTCCTGACAACAGGGCACCTCTTGCACAATGCTAATCTTCGAAGTGTTATTAAACAAAGGGATTTCTTTAGGTTCTTTATGCAGAAGTCTCTGTGCCGTGAATGTGCCTTATTTGGAACTATGCATGCATGCGACTAATCCTGAATGTTTTGTCCAAATGCATGTTTTATTTGGACTTATCCATGGATGTGAGCAATCCTAAATGTTTTGTCCAAATGTATGCCTTAACTAGTAGAGACAGCAATTCCTGATTTCCTCTTGACTCCCAGCCTGACACAGTGGGATCCCATAGTGGACTCCTGTAGGAAAACATCCCCAGTCTGTTCAGCTTCTCCCTATAGCTCAAATCCTCCAACCCTGGCAACATCCTTGTAAATCTTTTCTGAACCCTTTCAAGTTTCACAACATCTTTCCGATAGGAAGGAGACCAGAAATGCACGCAATATTCGAACAGTGGCCTAACCAATGTCCTGTACAGCCATAACATGACCTCCCAACTCCTGTACTACTCTGACCAATAAAGGAAAGCATACCAAATGCCGCCTTCACTATCTTATCTACCCGTGACTCCACTTTCAAGGAGCTATGAACCTGCACTCTAAGATCTCTTTGTTCAGCAACACTCCCTAGAATCTTACCATTAAGTGTATAAGTCCTGCTAAGATTTGCTAAAGACTACCCTACCTTGTCCTCAACTCCACATTTGCAAGCTTGACTAACTCAGTGTAATTCCATTCACATAACAGCCCATTGTTAAGCTTCTCATCAGTTCCTATCAGTCCCTGTTATCTTCAGCCATATCCAATACAGACTGTCACAGACCTAGGGTTTTAGTTTTGCTTTCAGTTGAGGTGTAGAGCTGGCTGTTGAAGACAACTGATGCAGCTGTTATTCTGCTACTGCAAAAATGCATGAGTTCTCTCTTTTCTGCCAGATAGGAACACCAAAATAAACTGTTTCCTGGACTAAAGAAGTGATAGCATGAGGAAAATCTGTTTTGCTGTATTTGCCTTTGCTATGAATATGTTTATGGGATGCTGCTATACAGAGGAACCTAGATTATCCAAACGACATGGGCAGGAAGTATTTTGTCGGGAGCACTTAACATGCCTGGACACAGTGGGTATGGGCCATACAGAGATAAATGAGATAAGTGTAATTTGTTGTTTGTTCATTGACATTGGCATAGTGGGCTGAGGAAAAAGTGAGAACTGCAGATGCTGGAGACCAGAGTTGAAAGATGTGGTGCTGGAAAAGCACAGCAGGCTCGGCAACATCTGAGGAACAGGAGAATCGACGTTTCGGGCATAAGCCCTTCTTCAGGAATTCTTCAAGATTCTCCTGCTCCTCGGATGCTGCCTGGCCTACTGTGTTTTTCCAGCACCACATAGTGGGCTGAAGGGCCTATTTCAATGCAGTTTATCTCTATGACCCTAAAGCCATTTCTTCCTACTCTCTGCTGGTTAATAAACCAGTTCTGAATCCATGCTAATGTGCTCCTCCTGTAGATCACCAGTTCCACCAGTTACCCTTCTTATGAAGACTACTTCCTCAAAAAAGGTAATAAACTAATTTAAAACATCATTTTCACAAAATCTTGTTGTCTCTGCCAAATCAGATCATTTTCGTAGGTACCCTTCTACAACTTCCTTGGTAGAGGATAGAAACAGCTTCCATTTGACAGTTGTAAGGTTAACTAACTGCAGTTTACTGCTTTCTGCCCCCCTCCATTATTGAATGAAGCTGTTATAATTGCTACTTTCCAATTAACCAGGACTCTTTCAGATTCGATAGTTGTGGTACAAATTTGGTGTGTCTGAATTACTTGTTACGTTCCCAATATTAGAATATATAAAGGTTACCATTGTCCTGGAGAGTTGTCGGGCTACTCTGTCTCATTATAGAGAGGTAACTCGTGATGGTTTATCCTAAAGGTCACTATGGCTCAGGTGAGTGGAGAAGTTGAGAAAGTGACTTTACTCAGCCAGTACAGGAATTGATTTAGTGCCATTGGCATCACATGTATTGTAAGCTCGACATCCAGCCAACTGAGTTCACCAATCTCAGTTCGTACATTTGTTGGGTTTCAAAAACATTAGCTCTGAGGCACTTTCAGATGTCCAATTGTAATGAAAAGAATCAACCATATGCGAATATTTATTTGCTATTTCATTCTAACCAGTATCTAAACCGACCATTTTAGTCTGGAGCAAATTCTAATGTGCGCCAAATGCAGCAATGCAATTGTCTGCACAGATCCTGAAACAATTCTAACAAA